>NC_140915.1:12293678-12893678 GCF_045865225.1 Trachurus japonicus | reverse complement strand
TGGGACATTGCATAATTTATGGGCGCAGATGATGTTACTATAAATGTGCTAAAAAGTGCTGCTTTTTTGTTGTTTAGCTGACTAGAGAGAGATGCTCCCCGGCAATGGGCTTTCTATTATCAAAATGTGATCAGTATGCACATGCTGAAGCCAGCTAAGGAACAGCCTAGTCTTATGTGTACAGCTGCTCTTCATATTTTGTTGTCTGCACTCTGTCTGTAAGGTTTTTTTTTGGTTTATTTTTATTTTTTTTACATTTTTGGCTGGACCACAAAAGCGGAGCCAGACAGGCTGTAACACTGCAGGCTGTTGAGTCCTGAGTAATTACATTGCACAGAGTATTACAGAGTATTACACATTCTTCTGCACAAAGGACCTGTGTAGGTCTGAACATGAAAGAATATCTGGAGGGCAGGTGCTGGTCGTCATAGTAGTGTAGTCTTTGGTACAAAGGTATCACTGCCTTAAGGAAAATGACAGTCAATAATCCTAATAATAAAAGAGTCACTTATACCTTTAATCTCACTTACAAGGTTACTTACAAACCATTGATTTTAATAGGCTCGCACAACTTTATAAACTGAGATTTGAAGAAAGCAGTGACAACCAGAGAGCTTTCAACTAGATTATAATAAACACTCCATTTAAGACTTGAAACAAAAGCATATTAATTGATCAATAGATAATAATATAATTATACGCTGCAGTTTCAAAATACACACTCTTTAATTGAAGTTCACAGAAAAGATTTAAAGGGGGAAGTCACTTTTTTATGTTTTACTATCCTGTGTTTTTATTGAAGCCAAGATACAGCCATTGTGACTCTATCTTGCTTTGTGAGACTTAGGAGATTTTAGAATTTACATTGAAAAGCTCATTGTTGTTATACCATTAGGAGTGATGGTTAAAAGGACAGAAGTAGGACACAATTTTCATAGGATTCCCCTTTAACGCTAACACAGCCCAGCTGTCCTCTCCGAGGTTTGGCAGAGCCTAATTGTATGCGTACATGACATGGGGCATCTGGTGCAAGAAGTGGCCTGAATGGATGCAGGCAAAAGGTTTTTCAGTCACATGGCACTGTGGCTCCAACTAACCATTTTTATGTATTCCCGCCCTCTTGCATAATCAGTTGCAGCTGTCACACAGACATGTAGGTTTTCAACAAGTTTGTTTATTAATTCTTTCCACCCACAGTGATGCCATGTCTGCATGCAAGTAATGATGTTTTCATCCCATGAGAAGATAATTTTACCTACACACAGTAGATTTACATTTACACCTCAGTGCTTTTGGTTAAGAGTCAGTCAGATTCACTGCGTGGGCTACTGAGTGTGTTTCCTCCGTATCTGAACTGGTTTGTTTTGAAGACAGATTTTCAGGTACAGTTGTCATATTAATACCAGATGTAAATGGCGCCTGAAGGACCATTAACAGAGGGATCTAGCAGGAAAACAGCTCCCTTTGATCAAACATGGTTGTGATAAATGCTGCCTCCCTCTTGTGGCTTTAATTTCTATATGGATGTGTGAATTCTGCACCACATTTGTTCAGGGCAATGAAATAATTATGTGACCCTTGCTCACCTTCGTACTGTGTACTGTTACTGAGTTATTTGTCTGGTATATCCAAGTCTTTACTCAAGTTATTTAGCATTAGTTTATCTGACCTCCACCATTTATTCAGAGGCAATTCAGTAAAAAAAAAAAAAAAAAAAAAAAAAAAATTAACCAGTGAAAAAGATCAAAATGTTATGAGGTGAATATTTGTAAAATTTAACATTTTAGCGTTGTAATTAAATATATTCAGTTATAGTTGATATAATAAAATAAAAAAAACATGGACAAAGCAAAAAAGAATTAATGAGCAGTGGCAAACTATATTAAATCTTAAAATTTCAAAATGAAATGTACCATAAACAGATAATGAGTGCAGTGCAGGAAGAAAGTTCATAAGGTTCATTATGAGTTCTTAAATTTGGTTTTTATTATTATATTGGTGCTGCTGCGGTTGAGGGAGCAAGAGCCAAGAATTTTGTTTATGATAAAGATGCAATAAGGTTGATTGATTGACTTGATTTGTTTTCAATGAAAACCAAGATGTGATTTTCTTCACTATACTTGATATTAATTGTAAATGCATCAGAAAAAACATTCATTGTTCTTGGTAGTTATAATAGATTTATAACAAAATCTGCGATTGTGCTTAAACTAAATAATTAAAAAATGTAGTCTATGAGGAGACAGGCCATCAGGGATGAATGATTTCTTTTGTTTAAACTGTTGGTCTATTTTGATGATATTGAGGGGGGGGATTGGAAAGCTCCTAACCTGTTGTTGTTTTCCCCTTCAGTCTGTTGTGTTTATGTATAGCTGCTTGAATTGCACCTGTTTCCTTGCAAATCTGTTTGGATTAATTTCAGAGGTTGTTGTCAGACAGGACCATAAAACAGATTTTCGTTTTTTTTTTTTACATTTACAAATGTATGTATTAAAGCACAACAACCACCTCCACCAACAACAAGACTAACAATAACAGCAAACGAACAAAACAATACTTTTGTTCAAAACTGGCCTTTCAAGGCGTCACAGACATAGAAGGCACGAGGAAAAAATAAAGCAATTACTTATCCATTAAAAATGACCTTGGGAGGAAAAGAAAATAGTTTGATTGTACTTTGGCAAAGTTGATATCGAGGCTAAAAGTGATAAAAGTTCACCTGTTTGCAGTTCTTCCAGCTACCACCACGTTGGTGTCAGTGACTATGAACTTTGTATTTCTTTGACTCTGTGTGACCATGTTATTTCTGATTCAATTTGTATTCATGAAGTCCATATTCAATGTGATTCCCAATTTGATTCAATTCAGTGAGATATTTCAGTCACAGTATCAGTTTCGCTTGGATTTTCTTGACGTTGTACAAGAACTAATGCTGTGAATTATAGCTCTAATGTGGGTAATCTAACCAAAAGATCACAGGACCGTCTAACTGGGATTGATCCATCCATTTTCTAAATCACACTGCAATCTGTTTCAACTCAACAAGTCAGTCCTGACAGGGAGTTGTGATTTGTATCTTTTTGCCACTTTGATGTTTCGTACAGATGTTTGTCCACTCACCGCCTTTCTTCGCCCGCAGAGTGCTGTTTACAAGATGTTCACAGCTAATGACACTATTTGATTATGGAGCATTCATTTGAACCGTGATTTATTTATGAAGTGCTCTATGTGAGTACTTTGATTTCAAAGTTGAGTCGCTCAAATCTGAAATACAACCACGCACCTGCCTTGACGTGAGACTAACAGGGCAAATAGTTAAAGATCAGTTATGGGATTTTTTAAATCAATATTGGAAGATTGAATTTTAATCTTCTTTTCCTCTTTTTTTTAGTTTGTACAGACTGCTGTAACTAATTTATTGTATTTCTGTCATTACAAAATGTGCTTGGCTTCTGTGCACATATGTGTGTGTGTGTGTGTGTGTCTATACAGTAGTGCAGTATATGTGGGAGAGAGAAAAAGAGTGAACTTATTTATTTATTTGCTGAAAGGATGCAAATACATTAAACCTCATATTCATGTTGACAAATACAGTGTAATTGTGCTGACATTAGGCTGCTTGCGGCATTTAACATCAGGACACAGAGAGGTAGGAGTTTTGACAAGCATGATGAGCCTTCCTCCATACATGTTTCCAGTGAATCATGTGTCCTGCCCATATTTCTGCAGCCCACCATGTATGATGTAGAGAATCAAATGATAGGACATTAAGGAAGTGGCGATATCGTCAGTCAATCACTCTTATACGGTACATGTCTAATTGGTTTTAAAATAGCAGCCATTTCAGTTTCCTGCAATAAAAACCTATGCGTATGTGCAAAATGTTTTCTAAATAGTTAAAGCAGATATCAGTGGCACGGCCGTTTCGGCTAATGCTGTGTTCAAGGCAGGCTTTTGAAACCGTAAGTTACAGCTTCAAGTCACAACTACGACTTGGTAGCGTTCCAGGTAACCCGTAGCTCGTGTTTTTACCGTCCTGTTGTCTGTGAAAGTTCCCTATAACGGCCACTCGTAACTTCTGACCCGTGAACTCGTACCAGATCGAACTGGTATGACTTCACAGGAAGGAAAAACACAAAGTACGAGTTTCCTTGAACGCACCATGAGTTAGCAGCCCCCGCCCTTGTCAGGCATCAATTGGTCCTCGTGCTACGTCACCACATTCACGCGCATCCCTTGGCTGCACACACAGCCCTTCATGCCGTTCTCTCCCCTCATTGGATAACACTTGTATCCCACAAGGAAAATTTTCTCCTCGGGTTACAGCAGAGCAGAGTGACGGAGAGACTCGTGTTTAGGCTGAAATACTTCATGTAAGTGATTGCTGACGGAAAATAGGACTATTTAGGACTTATATTAACAAAAACATTCCACTGATATCTGCTTTAACAATATTTTTCCCTCACACTGAATGTGTAGATGAGATATGCCTTTATGGACAGTTGTTTTGCTCCTCACAGTTTGTGTTTATTGGAAAATCTTGCTTTTGGTTTTCATGCACCATCATGTTGTGAATGCACAGTGCATGCTGTATTATTAGACCAAGTGCAGTTTCTCATTAACAAATTATTATTTTTGCCTTCACAACCTAAATTTCTGTACGTCAGTGTTGTTTGGTATATTTGGTAAATGGTATAAACTTATAGGTGAATGGATGAATGGAGAAGAAGAAAAGTTTGTTGTGTGCACTGATGTTGTGACAGATGGCTGCCTCTTTGCTTGGTCTTCTCAAGATCCTTTTTTCCCTCCGTGCAGCCATTGTCCTCCCTTTCCATCTTTCCCTCCAGTCGTCTGTCTTTTTTCTCTTTTACCCAAACTCCCCCTTCTCTCTAATCACTGCCCAGGTGAGTAATATCACATAAGAACAATGGGCTATTGTGTTTTATTGAGCTGCCAATGTCCTGCTCTTCATTGCTCTCTTCCTTCCTCCCTCATTCAGTATGCCTTCCTCTCTTACTCTCACTCTTTTTCTTTCTTTTTTGCTCCACCTCTTGGAGTTTTTTTTTCTTCCGTTTCTGATATTGTAAAGAAGGAATAGAATGAGGTCAGAGATGGTTGGATGGAAAGAGTAAATAAATGAAGGGCATAACGGGGAAAAAATAATAGGGGGATGGGTAGGATTGTGTAGGTAGCACTAGAGAATAAAGGGAGGATGAGATGGATTGGTGGATGGATATTGGGAATAATGAAAATGTAGTGGGAGGAAATGAGGATTCAAGGATGGAAGGCAGTACAAAAAAAAGGGAAAGAGAGAAAGACATCTGCAAAAAGAGAGGAATAGGCCTTAAAGAATGAATACGAGAGGATGATGATGTGAATAATGGCTGCTGAGCGTTAAGGTCTTAATCAATGCCTGATTAATATTAATTCGTTTAGCCCTGGCAGTGGGGCGGGGCTAACCCAACACTTCCTGCCTATAGATTGATTGGAGAGAGGGCACCAAGGGCATGCTAACATACACACATATAGGGCTATACACTCTTTTTTCTCTTACACACATACACACACATCCATACATGCACAGAATCACTCATGCATCCTTTGTGCTGACATTGTGTATGAACTTTCAAGACCTCAGCTTGTGAAGCATCCTGCATCTTAACCTTATAAACACACGTAACCCACACACGCCCACAGACGGAGAGAGGGAGGGAGAACTGTGACAGCCTGTTCAACCAGAGCTCTAATTTTACTTTTTCTGGTGGCTTAGTGAGTTAGTATAAGCATACACATGGGAACAGATTTGATTAGATTTTATTTGCACACAACAAACTTATAAGAACAGCTGAGAGTTTCTCAAAAAGTCACTAAAGTCAAACCCACGCCTGAGAATGATTTTGTGATGAATGTTTTGCTTGGTTTGCTATTATTTACCCATAGATAGCATGGGCAGTAAAAAAAAAAGAAAAAGAGTAAATGCGACGGACAAGAAGTCATGTCTATAAGATAAAAGATTATGGTGTAGTCTTGTCTTGAGAGTTCCAGTTGTCGTTTCCTAACAATGGTTGTATAAGAGTTGAGAACTAGAGAGAGAATCATCATCCCACAGTCTGAAATGACACAACACTGAGAAGATTTTACTTTCAGAAAAGTAGTGTAAATTAAGACAAATAACTGCTTTTCAACATAGACTAGTTTTTATGTGTTTTTGAAATACTGGTGTTTTTGAGCAGCATTTTCTCAAATTTGTCAAAATTGATTCACTGGTTTGAAGATGAAAGCTGCTGAGCGTTTGGAGGAGTTGATAGTGGTTACGACTTTACTTTGTGTCTATAACTTTTTTTCTCTCTCTCTGCCTTTTCTGCACTTCTTACGAGTTTAATTTCAATCTTTCTCTTCTGTGTTTTTTTTCTCCTCTCCTTTCTCGTTGATCAATAGCTAGAATTGACCTTGAAGGAAAGCCACAGGCCAGAATGTCTGTATGTACACACACACACACACACACACACACACACACACACACACACACACACACACACACACACACACACACACACGGTTAGCAGTGACAGACAACATGAAGATTTAGGGATGGTCTAAGACTTTTTCCCTCTTAGAAGCTGTATCTAATAGCCCCCTTTTGATTGGGTGGACTGTACCTTTACAGCTTATAGACCTAACACTGATACAGAGAGACGGGTGGGTTGGCAGAACAAACAGACACTGCTATAAGGTAGGTAGATTGTGATTGCACCAACCAGCGTCTTATTAGGGAGAACTACTGACGAAGCGATTGTTCTGGTGTTTCTAAGAGACAATACATGCTACCTACAGACTGTAGCTTGTTTCCTGTTGGTTGCATCTGTCAGACAAGCTACAGTCACTCACATAACCACTGTGCTGAGCTGGAAAGCGTATCAGAATAGAGAACCACTTTTCACTACTTGACATGAGTCAACATCGTGATGGCTATCAGTGTTGGCAATGGCCCAACCCTTTTTCATTGTATGTCTGCATGTGTCTGTATATTATACGTTGGTTTAAAATGGGTTAGGTTAGCACTTACTGTCGTCTCACGTGTATGTGTGTGTTCTGCCCATCTGTTTTTTTCCTCTTCTTTTTTTTTACTGTCATTCCTAGGTCATTCTTTTTGTCTCTATCTGTTTGTTACCAGCTATTCCTCCCTTGTAACCTTTTCAATCTCATGGCGTCTTTTTTCTGTGTCATCTCATTCCATTTTATCCCTTCTATTGAGTCTGTCCTCCTTTATACTCTCGCTCCCCCTCTCCCCTTTAGTATCTCTTTATGCATCTAATCCTTCCCTTACTCCTATCTCCTCCCCTCTCCTATTTGCTTTATTTTTTTTACTTTACTTTACTTTCACACCTCAATTTCGCTCCTTCTTTCTCCTTTGTTCATCATATATTTCAGTATTTTTTTTCACTGTCTCACTCCTTCCCATCGAGTGCGTGCCTTAGTCCCAGAAGCACCTTTTATTTGTGTTTGAGACAAGGCAGAAAAAGTGAAAAATACAGAAAATTAAAGGTGAAATCAAAAAGAATGAACTTTGTCCCTTGAATCATGCACAGCTTTATCCGCAGTGGCAAATTTTCTCAAATGTATTATGCTGTAGAGGGACCAATCCATTAAATTGTGTATTATTTCATGCTGCTGTTGTAGACACTAAATGTCAAAACATGGGCATGTGAGTGGGGTCATAATATATTGAATGATCACCTATCTGTCAATACATTAATGGCTTTGCTTGTAATAGTAGGGGAAATGCCCCTTTTATAATTGTCCAATTTGAGGTAAATGGTCCAAGTTTCTGTCTTGGGTGTGAGAGAGGAAAAATGTCATTGCTATCAGCCCTCACATCATAGTCGCTACTGGGCTAAATTAATGTGGCTACCACCTTTGTGAATGGCCCAAACAAGAGCAGAAACCCCATTAGATTCCCCAATATCCGTTACAATATACCTGTGTTGCGTCTGCTGTCAAAAGCGGGAAAACAACACAACAAACCATCTTTCGCATCTCACAGAGTATACAGAAAAGCCAAGATCTTGGTCCAACACCACAGCTTCAGACAGCCTCTTGTGTTTTTTCTGAGTTGAATCCCCAGCAGCAGTCACCGCTCTCTGCCCTCTCAGTCACTTCTGTGATTTTTTTTTTTTATGAGTCACATTTTTCTCATTTTATATATTATTATTTATTATGTGCCACATAAAAGTAAATGCAGTTACCCAGTGTGCAACAACCAATATGAACAGCATATCACAATGATCATTGTGTATTCATACAAAAGTGTTGTTGTTGCTTTTCTGAGGTGTAAATGTTATACAATGTTGACTGCTATTGATTGAAAGATAGAACCATAACAAGCATATAGGATTCACTCCTGAATGGAATTAACCCCTTGAGTTTTGTGCTTGTACTGTATAGTCGTTGTTACTCAACATAACACATGTGTGCATCCTTGAGGTCCAGCAAACTGGAAAAACATTTTTCAATAATTATTCATATGAATCCATACAGTATCTAAAGAAATGTGAAAAATAATTTTGCTAATATTGTCCAGCACTGTTGAGAAGTGTCTATGTGTGCATACTGGGTGTAAGTGTGTATTGCTGTAAGTGTTTGGGTTCCCTCGGCTGCAGGAAGTGAGAAGGTGGAAGAACATGTCTGGTCCAATCAAGGCTGGCATTCCTCAGTGCATGGCCATTTGTTAAGCTAACTAATAGCAGCCTGTTGGCCCTATAAATCACCAGAACAGAGATAAAAATGAAACCATCACCAAGATGGAGAGGAGTGCGGTGTGCCAGGACATCATTTTAATACAGTTGTGTATGTGCTTGTGTGTGTGAGTGTGTGTGCGCGTGCAGTTGGGATGGGGAAAAAAGAGGGTTTGAGGGGAAATGAAAGAAGGGACGAATTTCTCTGTATATTCATGTGTATGTGTGTGCACAAGGTTTGTGCCTTCGCACAACTGTGAATGTGTGACTGTGTGTGTCTCCATGGGGGTGTGTATGTGTGTGTGTGTCTAAAGATGCATGGCTGAGCCCCGCTGTGAGGGACGGTCTCTTTTTCAGGCTTATCTGTCTTTCTGCCAGAAACACATGATCAGACCTGATGCTTCTTTTATTTGAACAACACCTGTTGGCTATTCAGTTTAATTCTCCCGGAGAGTAATATTCTTACCCGAGTTCCCTAAATCCATTTTTCTCAGTGGGGCAGATTTGCTTTAGAAACAGCAAGTAGGCAATGTGTGACAGAATACTGGATGGCAACAAGTTTGACCACATTTGCATTCTGCTCAAATCTTGTGACATCAAATGCGCTGTTTTTCTATATACCAGAAGCCTATAAGGACTAAATTATTCATTTTTATTAATTAACAGCAAGTTAATAAGGAGCATATGGTTATTTATTTGTACAATTTGAGAGAGCTGTCAGAAAGAATTTGCAAAGTCGAAGTGATGCAGAGCATAACAGTGACTATTAATGTCAGTAAATGACCAGTGGTAAAATCAGCAGGTTGGTTCACAGCTGCAGTGAACAAGCCGGCAATAAACATAGATGGGATTTCTAAACCCACATGTGGAAAGTGCATTAAATCACATCGACCACTATAGTTCAGTGTTTCCCCTAGGATTTATTTTATTTCTAACAGTTCTGCAGCCGTGCATGGATCCATAAGTGTGCGTTGCTAGATCAGTATTTACGCACATTTGTTGCAGGAATGGATTAAAACAACAGTGGCATTGTTCCAGTTAAAGTAATTTATTTTAGTGTTGTCTTTTGCGTCTTAATGGAAATATTGAGTCCCATTGAACATGTAGCACCTATCAAAGACAAACATCCCTCAAAAGTACAATTACCTGGACGATTGTTATTGCATAGAATAAGAGATAAGTGTTTGTGTGAAACAAGATGATGCACTGTATTTGTTATCTCATCTAGAAGAGATTAGCTCTCCACATTTTATGGCTAGATGAGTGTTTTTGTTTTTCAAATCATGAAAAGTAAAGCTACTGTACCTAAACTACTTCAAGAAGTCAATGCTGATCACATTCAGTCAGCATTAGTCTTAAAGAATCAATTTCAAGACAATGAAATATGGACTGTTGTGCATTGTAGTGTTTCTTTTTATTGCGTGACAAGTTAAACTGATGTTTACAGATGTACAACAGAAATCTAAGGTAACAGAAATTGAGTTTTACAATGAAAACCATTTTGTTTCTCTGAAAACATGTAAAATATAGTGCAGAAATTCAAGCTTTTGACCTGATGACCCCTAAGTTTCCTCAAAGCAATTTCCTCTGAGATTGTATGACTGCCTTCTCTTGGGTTATTTTTTGTTTATTTGATCTCCTATTTCTCGCACTTTAACTGTCAGTCAAGTCAACATGATAATGCTGTTATGAATGGGTGTGCAAAACTTTTGAGACCAGCACTGCTGCTTTCTCAAATATGGGCTGCCCTCCCAGACTTAGATTTCATTCAGGTGAAGTTTCGCAGACAGTTTGATGTTGTGAGGCAGATAAGAAACTTTGATATGTGAGATGAGATAGTCTGTCCCTTAACACCTCCCTCCCCCGTCCTCAACATAAATAATCTTCTATCACTTTTAGATTAAATTCCAATCCCTAGATATTCAGCGAGGAACTTTGCATTCACTCCTTGGCTCGGTTCAGTTGTGTAGCCACAGTTTGTTAAATTAATGAGAGAAATTACTCCATTCAGTGGGGGTGCCTCGATTAATAGTGATAATAACAAGACTGTATGTGTTTACATTTTCCTGTAGTTTTTCATATTTCATATTATATTTATTGCAGAAATAAAAAATACTTAGTTCAGCTAAATTCGAGAATGTTGCGAAGCCTGAATCCATAAAATTAAGTTTGTTAACAATGTGTTGCCAGTCTAGGTTAACACATTGGTTATCAGCTACTGGTTGTGTCATTAATTTGCTTTTTTGGGAAATATTTGCTGTATGCTGCACACGACCCAGAAACTCAACCTCTCTCTGTGGAGGGATTCACATCAAGTAATCTGGGAGGTTGTATGTTATCAGCCAGAAAGTTTGGGATCCACAGCTCTTGTGTGTTGACTTTCAGCTTCAGTCCATTAAGGGATGATTAATGAGTATTGAAATGGGTGTCTCACTCAGACCAGGTGTATAGAAATGTATGATTGGCCCACAGGTGTGGATGTCTACCAGCAAACAGCAGCATTATTGGTTGAAAAAGACAAAGTTCAAAGAAATAAAACCCTAATGTCTGTATGTGATTAAAGTGTGGATTTATTGAAAGCGTGGGAATAATGTGTGTGGTTAAATATGCTTTCATTGCTTACAAGGGACAGTCGAAGCATTAGCAATAAATATATTTATTAACTGGATACCTCTGAAGCTTATATTGCTGCAGTATAGCACTGCCCAAGGAGTCATCAACACCGACACACACAGGCAATCACAGTTGACAAAAACGAATCAGCAATACAAGTTAAAGATAATTACAGAATCTATACACTTACCCGACTTCCCGCTACATAACACACCAAACAGTTTACACCTGCATACTACCATTACCAGAAAACAACTTCTATAAGGAGGCAAAGAGCAGGAAAATGCTCCTCTTACTTCTGAGATTTTCTTCGTCTCTGTGGAACTCTCCAAAAGCCGTTAGACGAGCCAGGCAGTCTCAGATTTCATATCTGTGATACCTACTGTTATTTAGAGGGATTGACTTTATGACTGCCAATCGCACCGCACCAGACTTCCCACAACAGCAACATGTAGTAACAATTATCAAAACCTCATGTCAACAAAGGATTGAGTCTTATGGCTGGCAGTTATGAAGCACAAAGACCGAGCCGCACAGAGAGTGAATTAACACAACATGCAGTTAAAGTTACAGTTGTCTATAACACATGTGAAACACACATACAGTATGCAGAATGTGTTTACCATTATTATTATCTTTTTACCAACTTTTTTTCATTTCATTTAGTTTGAAATGGACTCCATTAAAATTCAAGATTTTACTTTGTGTGAAAACTAAGCCAAAGTTTGGACCACTTCTCATGTTGCTATGATCACAGCTCTCCTCCTCTCTCGTGTGTATAGGAGTTTATTCACCATAAGTAGCTTTAATACCGACTATATCCATGTCTGTACTTGTCCGTCTCCTTTAGCTTCAGCTTCTTCCTCTCTGTCTTCCTGCCTGCAAATGAAAAAAGAAATGTGACACCCACACACATACACACATAAAAGTTTTCTAATATTTCTTCAAGTGTAACAGTGAGTCGTGTGAAGTACTTCAGACAGATTAGCTATCAGACATCTTTCCATCTGAAGGCTATTTTGCGAGTGAAGCCCCTTTTTCTAAGGGTCAGCTACTGATATTTCCTTGCAATAACTTTGTCAGATGGCACACAGACACCGAAGACCAGGTGGAGATTCAACCAGAAGATACCTGTAGAATGACACAGATGAATTACTTTATTATTATAAAGAACATATGACATGTCACATATGTAAACTAGATGATGGCTACCGAAGCTTTAAAAAAACAAACAAACAAAATTATAGCTGCTGCGCAGCGATGGGTCGGGTCCGGGCTACTTTTGGGCAAATTTAGGCAATTCTGAGCAACAAACAGGAGAATAGGAAGACAAGACAGTTGTCCTTATAATGTCCAATTTGGACCAGTTGAGGATTGAACCCACAACCTCGGGAACCAAAGACCGTTGTCTATCGCACTGAGCTAATTGACAAGTGGCAGTTCAACAGTGGCTTCACAAATTGAGTAAGCCATTCACTGTCGTGTAGGCAGATTTGAAACCACAGTAAAAAGAAAAATCAGTTTTTGAGGTAATGATATGTATTTGTTAAACATCTACTGTGACTCTAAGATGTTAGGAGCCTTCGCACATAGTCCAGTCCAAGCTATTTGGATTTTTAAAATTAGAAGCTTGCTGTGGTGCCACCATTAGGACAATTGTCTTGTGTTTCGTGTTGAGGACATCTGACATTTTGATCTGTCATCATCATCATCATCACCCTTGCTGGGACTCGAACCCACAGCCTCTGACACCAAGAACCAGCTCCTAACTGGCTGAGCTAATTGGCTTGTAGTTGAAACCTGCTGTGTAGCTTCATTTATCCACTCAGTTGAGCCAGTGCCCGGGCAGCTGTTGTAAAGGCAGATTTCAAAAATGGTCAAAAAGTCAGAAATTATGTTATCTAAACAAAAATCTGTTAATACATAAATGGCATTTAGACAGCAAAACAGCTTGAGGACATGTGACATTTTGATCTGTCATCATCATCATCATCATCATCATCATCATCACCCTTGCTGGGTCTCGAACCCACAACCTCTGACACCAAGAACCAGCTCCTAACTCGCTGAGCTAATTAGCTGGTAGTGAGACCGGCTGTGTAGCTTCATTTATCCACTCAGGTGAGTCGGTGCCCGGGCAGCTGTTGTGATGAAATGGTCAAAATTTCAGAAATTCAGTCATCTAAACAAAAATCTGATAATACATAAATTGCATCTTGACAGCATGAAAATGTTGGTGATTTGTTTTTAATGATAAGTGTTTTGCTTCATAAGAGAAAATCTGATGTTTAAAAATTCCACACTCACATTGATTGCAGTTGTTCCCATGAGAGCAGAATTCAAAATGTTCTCAAAAATTCAGTTTTTGAATTAAAATTCTGATATTTGCCAAACTTCATTAACCATGACTCCAAAATATTCTAATTTTTTTTCAGGAAGTTTGAAAATGTATTTAGCAAGAATTTGATGGTATATGTTTACAGTAGTGTTTACAGTCAAACGTTTTCATGCACTGTAGGCTCAATTTTTGCTTAATCAAAAATCCGAGAAACAAGTTTTGTGGAGGACAGTCAGGAGATGCTCTGTAGCAAGTTTGGTGACAATTGAGCAAAAATTGTGGGAGGAGATACATTTTAAAAGTTTTACAGTTATTGAAAAAAACAGAGTGATGGACTTCATAATTTGTAATGAGTTTAAGTGGACAAAAGTTTCAGCAGTATTGAGGCTACATTGTGGTGAAGTTTCAACACTGTAGCATCTACCGTTGGTTTGGTAGGAATTTTTAAAGTTTTTAAATTTAAACGCTTATTGTGCCCCCCCTAGGAGGAGGGGGCACATGTCCTTGGAGTTGAGTGAATCTGGCATGGGGTCGGATGTTTCTGTGAAGTTTGGTGAGTTTTCGCCCATGGGAAGTATGACTTCCTTGGAAGAAGAAAGAAAGAAAGAAAGAAAGAAAGAAAGAAAGAAAGAAAGAAAGAAAGAAAGAAAGAAAGAAAGAAGAAGAATTCCTAGGAATACAATAGTGTCCCGGCAGCTTAGCTGCCCGGACCCTAAAAATGCTGGTCACACTGAGTTTTCCTCTCCTACAGATGACATGTGGTCGGGTCACAGTCTCTCACAGTTCACTAATAATATAAACTTCAGCCTCCAAGCTCTCTGTCCTCAGACTGACCTGTCCCTGACCACGACACAGGGACAACATGGAGCTGGCTTGTGTAACAGGTTATTAGTTTTATTAATGTTCAGGCTGAGTTCAATAAATCTGTTTATGCTACTGTGATTCCTAGTTAAAGGGACAACGAGGAGTTTTGGAAAAGCGAAGCATTTTCACACTACATTTATGAGCCTCCGCGCACACCGTAAAATTCTTTGACCGGCGCAAGACGGACTCATGTTTTCATTCATCAATAATTAAAGTCAGAGGTTCAAAGAGGTTCACATACCGTCGTAGTTCCGACCATAAACGGCGATTCGGCTGCGTTATTCTCATGACTCGCCACGAAACCGAAAGTAAGGAAACGCTGGTCGGCTCGACCAGCGTTTCCGCCACCACTAATAATAACAAAATAACGATAGAGACAGAACAATATATTTATCCAAAATGGGCCCATTAACAAGTGTGGGTAGCGGAGATTCATCCACATGAACGTGAGACTTTTTTATAACCGAATAGAAACTCCTCGTTGTCCCTTTAAAGTTACAGTAATAAGATGTAATTCATATCAGAGTTAATATCATCATGTAGTGGCAGGAAAGACCAATTCAATATCAAATGTTGTGTTGGTCATATACCTACAACAAGTTACTGCTTGTCTGTTGATTTTAAAAAAGTTGAAATATTTCCATGTGTGACTCATTAATAAATAATTATAACTTGTGTAAGTTCATAAAAGTGATATTTTTTTTTTAAAAGGCTGCGAATGGCGATAATACCCGGAACCGTGATACTTTGTCTGGTATAGTATCATGGGTACTCATTTTGGTATTGTGACAACTCGAATGTACCTTGATTGTGGTTCTATGTAGTGCAGAACAGGCTGTTGTATATTGTGAGAATGACTTGACCCTAATGCAGTGAGTTACTGTTGGATTTGGCCAATGGTAAAAAGTCATTTAAGTTTAGTTGACCAGTGTAACAGACTGACAGTGATTCTCTAATAACTGAACTAGAAAGGGGGATGCCATAGATAAAAATGCTCATAGTAGGATAGACAGGTATTAAAGGGACGGGCAATGATGAATACAGAGTATACTTATTGAACAGAGGATTAACAAGCCATAAGACTGACAGGGTAATTTGCCCCGTCTGGTTGAATTTTTCACAATGGCTTGCAAAATATTCTGCTATAATTTTAATAATCATTTCCTGCAACTTATCTAAGGTTAGTTGTCAGAGGTTGTATTGGCATCACATTGCTGTTAGAAATTGAACTCCATCATTTCTCACATGCCTGGGAAATTACAGCTGTAATTTTGCAAAACGGAAGGTCTTGATTCCCCCTCTTACAGGAAATGCCACCTAGTGTGACAAAATTACTGCTGCAGTAAAAGTAAAGCACATTAAAAGTTTTCAGCCATCAACACTTTGCATGCTCTGCATGAGCAAGGAGGACGTGGGTTTCTCATAAAGATGCTTTTTTTCTGAAATACAGTAGCAAGGTTGGGTTTTTTGGGAGAAAAATAACATTAGTAACATTTCAGAAGATCAGTGAAGCAACATTTGCCTTCTTGCCTCTTCACTGTGGACTTTCATACATCCCTATCCCTTTTTCTTTCCATCTTTTCCGTTTGTTGCTTCTGTTTCATTTTTTTTTTTAAATCTTGTGGGTTGTCATAAAAAAGGTGAACATTTTTTCCCCCTCAAAGTAAGACATGAAATAAATTTGCAGAGGGCAAGCATTTCTCCCTGAAAGCATGCACTCATACAGAAGTGCAGTAACCATAATAAAATGCTCACTTTACTTTCACCTTTTCTTTCTATTTTCACTTGATCTTTTAACATGCAATTTCAGCGCAGTGTATGTAAGTGACGACCAGGTGGAGTAGTAGAAACCTTTGGCCACCACCTTGCAAAAGTTGTGTAACTTTTAAAGCTGCCTTTTTTTGATTTGTCTTTTTCACATTCTTGGATGCATTTCACTTTTTTTGTAATTTCTAACAAAAGAAAAAAGAGCGTAAGAAACATAAGGCTCTGAAGCTTGGCCCTCATCTCCATGGTAACAATTCTCTTCATCACTACAGTGATGGATAAACCTTTTATCTGTGATACGTGGATCAAAAGAGGAGAGATGGCATGCCGTAAGAAGAAATTGAAATGAAAATAATGATAGGCTGGAGCTGTCACGATAGAGGAAATTGGGGTTAATGAGAGTGCAGATTATTTCCCTCTACTCAGAACGGCGCTGCTAAATGGCTTATTTACCCTGAAGTGCTCGCACACAGACACCAGCACACACATCCTGCTGGGTCAGTAGATAATGAGGCCTTGTGCCAAAAATGCTCCCAAAAATTCATAACATGACTCTGACATGAAATGAGCGGGTAAGAAAAATGCAGCTGACAATCAGCAGTGCCCTCTTGCACATCGCTTTGTTGACATTTTTGTTGTGTAGTCACGTTTGATTGTAACAACGTCTCCTGTTGACAACTGGAGGAAATTCATGGGACACATCAACAGACGGATTTCTTACAGTAATGTGCGAAAAACTACACAGGAGCACATAAATGCTCAGTATCCAACCAGCAGTAGATGCTGGCTGTTGGAACTTTGTTGAAGCAACAACTTTGGAAGTTTTTCCAAATCTTGCATGGAAACCACTTGAAAAAAATTGACTCTGTCTTTTATTCAAACATGATGACCGAACATGTCACACCCCCAGTTGAGAGATGCACACTTTTAAAGACAGTATGAGCATTGTTCTGAAAATTTACACGCCTGCAATTTGGATGGCAAGGTGTAATTAGGATTTATCTATTTCCCTTCACTGTCCTCATTTGCCACATCTTCCCTCCCTGAGCCTCAGTATGAAATGTTAAGGGGTGTTAAATTCTGCCTAAAATGAGGGCAAGGACCGTCAGGGGTGTGCTGTTTGACTGGCGGGTGCCACTCAACAAGTGTGGCCTGATATTAACATTCGTTCGCGTGTCAACATTGTTATGCGGATGCTGACAGGGTGCCATCGCAGCTGACTGCAGAAACCACACGCGCACACATGCACAGTTTTCACACTTGCGTATGAGTGACTGTCTCCAGGAATGAGTGTGCGTGTCACTTCATAGACTGGAGAACCCTCAGATCATTATAATGAAGCAACACATACACACACGCAGTGAAACATACAGTTAGAAGAAATGCAGCTGCGCAAGTTAAAGCACTAAAGCCGTGATGCGTGTTGACGCGACCATCATCAGTGCACACGCCCACACAATCAAGGATGTAACAAAGTATGTGGGCACACTCATATAGGATGTTAATTTAGACAGAGAGCTTTTGAAAAATTGCTGGGGTGTATTATACATGCGTATTGATGTGAACATCAGTCGCGATTTAAATTAGATTCCAAGAAGGCCTTTGAAATGGCAGCCCAAGAGGAAGCTATTGATTTGCCAATCTGTATGCATGGCTTCTGTATAGGCGATGAGTTTTTAATGCAGACCCTCTGTACAAAATACATGTTTGTCTAAGAAAATGGTACAACAGGCCAAGCACTTCATTAAAAATCAGGCTTATCACTCAACCATTAGTTTCTTTAGAGCTTATTATTTTGACTTTTATATTGTTCAGACTTTAGGGATAGACAACATCAAAAAATAAAGTGCTGGGGGTGTACCTCCTTTTGCAAGTTTTACACTCGCATTTCTTCCCAGGATTTTTGTGGTGTGTCATTAAAACATACAGTTACACCATTTTGGAAAAAAACATCACATTTTATTTGATCTTTTATAAACAGCATCTATCGACAGAGTAAAGCCGTGCAGTCAAGCCCTGTTACGCAACGAGTTTGATTATGGATCCAAACAAGGACCCTGCTTAAATGTAAAAATTATCACAAACAAATAAAACTCTGATATTTGTATTTTCCATTGTTCATTATCACTGCACCCAAAATCCTCATTTTCCTCTGACCCTTGGCTGTATTCCATTGAGTTATTAATTTGCATTTTAAAATGTCATCAGTAATGTCAGTGTGTCTCCGTGCTGTGGCATACATTCTGAGGGGCCTCACTCTTATTCACTCATATTAAAGGGGATACACTTGATCATCTTCTCTCATGGTGAGTCTATATCTGACAGAGATGACAGGATTTGGTTTCACCTTTTGTTAAAAACTGTGTTGTATGTACAGTACGTGTTTTTGTTTTTTCAAAAATAAGTCGAAGGTAGGACAAATAATGTGTGACTCACTGGTAATGCAAAACCACAACACAAATGCAACAAATGAATGAAACTAATTTCTTAATTTGCATTTATGTTCAGATTTTTGAATTTTGTGTCGTAGCTTTTGTATTAGTATTATAGCTTTTGCATTATGTTGTAGCATTGCGATTGTGTCGACCCATCTGGGCCACCACCACAAGTATGCTTCTTTTTTTCATCAACAGACATATAGAGAAAAGGATGTATATTAAACCAGTATCTAACTAACTTATGCAACAGCTCTAAAGAAGTGAAGGAGTCAACACAGTGCGTGTGTTCTCTAATGCAGCAAGAGAAATCACACATTTTACAACAGGCCTCTTATTACATAACTGTTATCACACTCTCTTTCTTTTTAACTGTCAGACTTCGCTTCAGTAGAACAGACTAAGAGACATTAAAGTTTTGTGTTACTTTTATTTAGAATGGAATAGAGAAGATTGGCAGAGTTTTTTCTTTTTTGCTTTCTTTGTGTCTGTATTTATCAGACAAATATATACAAAAATTGTCAAGGCAACTGTAATACACAGATGATAGGGGGTGTGTGATTTGGTTCTTTTTTTGGTTTATTTCATAGAGCCACTGTTTGAAGTTGAGGGAATTTGGGGAATGGCTGTTTTCTGATTGAAAGCAAGGATCTAGCTTTACAGGCATTAAAAACCTTATGGCAGGATACATCTCATGTAGGTGGTGGATTTCATCCTGCAGGGTTATACAGAAAAAGGGAGAGATGAAGTTAAAAGTTAATGAAGAGAGGGAGGAGGGTCGAAAACCACAAGCAATAAAGTGCCTGAAAATATATAAGTCCCACTGATTGATACCATTATTGTAGATACTTTATTTGTTTATTTTACCTTAAAGGTGTTCAGAAATAGCCGTTTGTCGCGCCTCCTTCTACGAGTTTCCACGAGTTGCCGCACGAGTCCACCCGAGTAAGGAAAACAAATTTGATTGGTCGTTATCGAGCGGGCGGGATATTCAGTGTTTGGGGCGAGACTGAGCTCGGTGTGTGTGTGTGTCTCAGACGTTTGATTGACGGATGACGGATCCAATATCAGTGGCTGATGAATCGTGAGCAACGTGACGCATAATTTGTGTGCCTGCATTAGGGTTGGGTCCCGAGAATCGGATGGAACCGGTTCTAACGTTTCGATTCCACCGGAATCGTTCAGAATTTTTATTTTCGATACCTCTACATGATGCTTTAGCAATTTTCATTCACGCTGACTGCCGCGCCGACCGCCGCGCTGACCGCCGAGTCCGACCGCCAGTAAAACAGTAAAGTTATGCCTGCATAGACCACCCACAAACCGCAACATTAAGCAGGCCGACACATATTGATTTTCTATTTTTTGCCGGTGTGTAACATCTTATTTCCTCGCAGAGCTGCGCGCAGCGCACCTATTCACTCAGCCCCTCCTTCACCTGCTCTCTCTCTGTCACACACACATTGACAGCGGACCTGTCTGTGAACTGTCCCTCCTCTCCTACTCACTGAAGGCCGTTTAAAACAGAGATCCCGTTTTATTTCCTACCCCTCATTTAGCTGGCATTGCTTGTTTACATGGGGCTCTCCCTCACAGAGACGTCCAGTCGGCTCCGTGACGACCTCCTCCGCTGCCGGTGTAGCCGATGTCATATCTGGCCCTCTGCGTTGTGTTTCTCACGGCCTGCCCTAGGTGAGGTTCGATCCCACGACCTCCCGCACCGGAGGCGACGATGCTAACCTCTTCGCCAAGAGGTTGACAACCACTTGGCGGGTTGGTTAGCACGTCTTTTATGGGTGGAGTGAGTGCACATCCGTTACACCGGTTTAACGGCAGAACAACGACGCTCCGCATTCCGTGTTCTGTTCGTGTGTGTTATACAGAATGGCTGGTGGAATCATTTTGCACCAGAATAAAAGGAGCTTGTGTCAAAACATGAGCATCCGCGAGAGAAAGGATTGTTGTTGGTGCAGAGAAGAGGCTGGCTGAAGTGATCCACAGTTGGGGGGAAAAAAAAAAAACGATGAAAAAGTTGGCTGAAAGTGAAACACTTAAAGGGGTAAAGTCACTTTGTGACTTGGGTAAAATCACTTTGTGACTTGTTATTTGACACAAACTGTAGCCTAAAAATATTAAATATTTACCAAATATTTTGTTATTGTGAAGTCATTTAAATGAATGTAATATTCATTTGATATAATGTAGGCTATACCTTCATACATTTAAGACCCCTATCTGCCAGCACCACAAATAGAGTCTAATTCTGTGGGAAAAAATAACTCAGGTTCTCCCTCATTTTAGACCATGCAGACTTTTTTACCCCCATTTTTAAAAGAATCGGAATCGAGAATCGATAGGAATCGGAATCGAAACGTGGAATCGGAATAGGAATCGGAATCGTTCAATTTCAAACGATACCAACCCTAGCCTGCATGCAAAAAAAAATACCCCACTTTCATCCTGGATTTACTCAAAAATAGAATTTTGCACAAAGTTTGGGCTCCATCGTCTGATAGATGAGTTATTACACTAATTTTATGACCCAGAGTGGAATCAAATTAATTTTTCTTTTCTGTACTTGTACCTCTTGCACCTTTTCTGTACTTGTACCTCAACTTTTTCGTGCGCGTCCGAGGCGCACCGAGATGAAAATATCTCAACTTTTTCGAATGCCGCACGCACACCGCGTGTCATGTGATCAGAATCAGCTTCACGGACCTGCTTCACCAGCAGCAACAAGCAGCCCGGCTTCCAGTACTTGCTGCTTTCAGCAGCTCCCTCTCCCCCTCCCACTCCATAGCTGCCGTAGCAGCAGTGTGATACCAGTACATTTAACCGCATTTTTAACTTTTATTAGACACAAGGTAGGGAGTTCACGTCTCGCCAGCCTCCCTCCTCTCCACACGGCGGTGAGTCCTCCGTTCAAGCTGACAGACAGATCGAGCAGTGAAGCTGCTGAGAGGGATTCACGGTGCTTGAAATCTGATCAGCTCTGTGTTTACTCAATTCCTGGTTAAATGACAGAAGCACACGTAAAAATGTGACAGGTTCTTTTGGTTGCTTAGTAACGGCAGACGCGACCATAGACGCAAGCTCAGAAGCGCTTTGAAAAACGCGTGCAAAACGCTCCAGCTGGCGTTTTGCACGCGTTTTCAGGCGCTCCATGTGAATGGGGCCTAAATGTTGAGAGAAAAAATATCCAAAACGCAGGGATTATTGTGTGTTCTCATCACCACTAGAGGAAAAAAAACACAAAAATGAAAGAAGGAAATTGGGCAGTCAATTGTGCACCTTGATTTGTAAGTACGATGACAGAGGCTGTATTTCAGCCTGTGATTCAAGCCTTACCAAGCACATCAATGAACACTATAGAAGTAAATTATGATGCAGGGGTGATGTGGAACATTTCTGCAGAGGTTTTGACACTTTTCTGGTCACCTTGAGTCTGGGTCATAAAGGAGCATCTCTCATTTTGGGAAATGAGATTATCCACTTTCATTGAGGAAAGTTAGATGAGAATATTGATACCACTTCCAAATCTATGAGATGGGAAATGAGCAGTTAGCTGGAAGCAGCTCGCCCAGAACTGTCCAAATGTAAACATATTTAATCAAAATTAACATTATTGGTTCTGTGGGACACCTCTTTACAGCCATTTTGACAGCTACCTTTTAGAGAGGGAGCCCTAACTTTCAAGGTTCATGCAGAAATCAAAACTGCAGTAATAGGTTCACCTGTCACATCTGATAAAAACGGTCTAAATGCTCAGTGACCTGGACCTACAATTAGGTTTAAAACACTTTTCATACTGATGTTATGCATGTGCTTGGTTTGGCTGGTTTCTGTGTGGCTGTTATTAGAGGAAATGGAAGGTCATGCGTCATACGACCGCCACCTATGGCCTCTAAGACTTTTCTATTCAGGGCTCTTTTAGTGGCTGTTCTCTTTCTCTAACTCTCTGTAATTACATGCTGGAAGTATTTTGACTTTGTGTGCTCTTTGTTGGTTGCCTGGCAACCTTACAGCGGTATTGATTTTTGTCATCTAACTAACAGGATATTAAAATATGCATATGCATATTTCTCAAAATATCAGACTGTTTCCTTTAACATCCAAACTTTTTTTCCATTACTAATCAAAATGAAAAAGTGTCAAGTGTTATAAGTGGCCGTTTTTCTCACTTATTCTCTCTATGGCTATACAGTATGTACAGTAGTTTATTCAGATATTTTTGATATTATGCTGCTGTATACAGTTGGTTGACTATAGGCTACTAATGATGATTACAGAAGATTACATATTACTGAAGTTAAGAAGTTCAACAAAAAGACAGTGGGCTCTATGCTTAACTTCATGGCCCTCCTCATTTAGTTTTGCTGTGTTCCTGCTTCTCTGTCAGTATATCAGATGATCAACCTTTTTATATAAACCTTCATTGTGTTTAATATATCTTGTTAAGATATATTAAACAATATCTTGTTAGAACCACTCCAGCAGAAGATGGAGTGGTTGTTTAATTTCAATGTGTTTGAGACACTGCTAATTTTACTTCTAAAGTAAGGTGACCAGATTTCCGAAATGAAAATCGTGGACATTTTCAGCGCGGTGGTCAAAATTCAAATGTTATCGTTATGAAATGAATAACAGGGGCAATGGCATGTTAATGTATTTTGGCAAAGCAAATGAGTAGCCAATAAGAAGTTACCCTTAACCCTTCCAACCTCTCAGTCACTTCTGGCTACCAGTTCAACAGCATCAGCAATAAACAACATCATCAAATGCTACTGTATTATAATTAGAGAATAGCCACCTCTGTTCAGGCTGCAGGAGCTGTTTATTCTATCATGTCTCCAGCATTTAACATTAGATCTGTAACAATCAGAACCAGAAAAACAACAACAACAAAACAGAAGCCAGTGCTGAAAGAGGCTTCTGCCACAAACAATTAAACACTTTAACACTCCTGGGTGGATTCTTAGCTCAGTGTTTTTAAACCTTTTTTGAGCCATGGCACATTTTGTTCATTAACCAAAAATGTTACAAAATGACGCAGTGCAGCCTAATACAGTAAATATAATACAAATATTGTCTCTACAGTGTAGTTAGTTTGTTCTGACTCAGTAATGGTCATTGCTAAGGCAGGTCATTGTGCAGGCTTCTGCCACTACACCCATTGACATAAAAGAATCCTATTTTATCAGCCACTCTGCCAGACAGTCACTATTGCAGACACAGATGCTAAACAAAGCCAAATTATTTTTAGGAGCTAAATAATATTTGTTTGGACACAAACTGTTAACTGATAACAAGAACTTGGATTCTAATTTGACTCTGATTCTTATTATTATTATGTTTTTTTTTCGCTATGTCAATCAACTCATGGGAGCTTGTCAGCACGTAGACACACTTCCACTCGTGACTGCAGCCATATTTCACAGCAAAGCGTTACATGAGAGGATTTACACTTATGCTGTGCACTCCTTGTGAAAAAAAAGTCATAACAAACTCTGAGTGCAACCTGCAACGCGTGCCTCACCCTGTAAGGACGGTGCCCGGCTCCCCCGTCACTCACCTGCAGCTGCACAGAGGAGCAGAGGAGCTCAGCTGTTCTGGCGCAGCACAGCGGGAGCAGCGCGTGTGTGTTTTATTAAAAAGAGACCAGCCGGTCGACACAAGCCATTTACCGCGCACGTAACGTCAGCGGTTACACCCCGCCTTTCCGAAGCCCCGCCTTTCCGACAATAGACTTCCATTCATCGTAATAGCGGGGTTTTCTATTTTTTCTAAAGACCCCGCTACTCCGAAAAGGCTATTGGGGGAAACCCCCAGCGCGCAGTGCGCATTGATCCTTTTTTCCTTTTGGGGGTCAAACGGATCATGTGCATAATTAACTGCAAAACAAGCAAATACTTCATATTAATGACATAATGTTCATTATGCTTCTAGCCTGTCTAGCCTCTACCTGGTCTTTTTACTAAACTTAACCAACTCCTTTCTTCATGGCCTAAACCCAACCAAAGCATCTCCCTCAGTCAGCTGTCAGCACGAGCGGCGGCTGCAGCAGCCTCGCGCCCTGTGAGCTCAAGCCGGGTTCAGCTGCGCTCGAGCGGCGCAGGGGGGAGAGAAAAAAAGTGTATTTCTTTTACTGTGTGGAGATCTCCAACAACGGAGTCGGGGATAAAGTAAGTGGGACAGATCTGCCCAGTCTCTGAGCAGCACGTTTCACAGACAAGCCACAACACAGAGTGTAAACAACGTCACGCGGTTCAGCACCTTGGACATTGGACAGCTGGGGGGGGGGGGGGGGGTCGGGGGGTTGGAACAGCGGTGTTTCGAAGTGGGGGTATTTCGGAACAGCGGGGTGTCGAAGTAGAGGTGTGTCGAAATGGAGAGCTGTCCCCAACGTCAGCACGTTAGTTAAACTGGTTTAACCCTACAGCTTAACCATAATAACTTAAGTTTGTATCCATACGCAACTTTTTCTCTCCCCCATTCAAATCAGGGACATTTTCGGGGACAGCTTTAACCGGGGACAGGTCGGCCAAATCGGGGACTGTCCCCGAAAATCCGGGACGTCTGGTCACCCTATTCTAAAGCCTAGAAAAGAAGACAGGAAAATTTGTTTAATTAATGTCTGATGATTTCCTTTGAACCATGGCATTGTTTTCCTTTTCTTATTTTTCGGGGGGGATAACGATTTTGAACCCGTTGATTTTCTTATTTATTTGGTGTGTTGATGATGTGCTCTGGTCCCGGTTTGTTTTCTTGGTGTCTTATAAGTCCATGCGGGCTGGGCATATAGAAGTATGCATTACACATAAAAAGTCATTCATTCACTCAATATATTCTGAACCTGCTGCTTGAAAATGTCCTGTAACATCCCTTCATCTCAACATGACTCACCTCAGGCGTGAATCAAAATAATTCATTCAAAATCAGCCAGGGAAATGGCTGTAATCACAGTTTGTGAGCGGAAACCGTTTGCATGGCAAAAGATTTAGAAATGTTAAAGCTCTACTTTCTTACAACAACTCTAAACATGGACTGTTGATGACCACCTTGTTTTCACACTTATTTCATTTTGTTGTAGAATTACTTTTTATTTGATGAAAAACATGTTTTCCCTCATCAGTGTACACTTAAAAACCCATAGGGCAAAATACATGTCTGCAAATTCATTGAACATCAAAATCTTAAATTATTCTTAAAAATCCTTGATACATGTGTATGCATACTGTGACAAACTGAACTGATTGTAGGGCTATGCCATTGTGTATTAAAGTCAGTGAAGACTTTCAGTCATTCAGGTCCGGTTATTTCCAAGAGCTATATGCTCATATAGGCTGTGTAGTTCATGAAGACAAAAACAAAGCAATGAAATACAAGGAACTCTCTGTAGACCTTTGAGAGAAAATGGTGGCAAGGCATAAATCAGGACAAAGGTGTAAAACCATTTTTAAAGCTTTGAGTGTTCCCAGGAGCACAGCGGCCTTAATAATTGTGAAATTGAAGAAGTTTAGAAGTAGGACTTTTCTAGAGTTGACTGTCTGGCAAAACACTGAGTAACTGGGCAAGAAGCCAGCAAAAATTAAAAAAAAAACAAACACACATTTTCACTTTGTCATGAATTGATGTTCGAAAACAATTTTTATCATTCAGATTTTAATCTACAACAAAAGGGAAACATCTGAATACTTCCTGGAGCTACTAATTTGTCTTTCCCTCAAATGTTGGTACCTGCATTTTCGATAGTTAAGGGCGTGAGTTAATATGCACGCTGGCAGGATACTGGGAAGTGATTCAGATTGTGAGTGCGGCTGCCAAAATTATATTTAATCAATTAATATCAACACAGGCTACTAATGATTTTCTTTTGCACATTGAGTGAGCATGACAAGACATATTATCTTAGAATTGTTTTGACTCAGCAAATCCTACCAGACCCTCTCTTCATTCATAAAGGACATCAAACTTCTGCCACAACTCATTTTCCAACTCTTAAAGGATTCGGGGTGCTTTGGTTGTTTTTTTGCAACCAAAAAAAAAAAAAACTTGGCAAAACACCATCTATTCACATCACATCCTCAGAGATCTGGAGTTCAGGCTGTTACTGACAGGTCGTTCTTACATTTGCACGCAGCATGAACTGCAATACAATCATATAACCCAATCAATTTGGCAATGGCATTAAGTAATGACATTCACGATGCATGTTTAATCTAAACATCTTTTCATGATTTTTGTTTTGTGCCTGACCGTTTGACCTCTTTACCCAGCAGCCTGATTGTAAACTGCACTAAAGAGAGAAACTGGAGACATGCCTGTAATCGGTACTGTCACCCAGACACAAAGCCTTGACCTGCTCACCTGATGGTGAATTAGACCCACACTCTGTGGACACATAAATCTGTGCAGAAAAGGCCATCGTGGAACTGTGCTGATTTGTCGCCGACACCTTATTTGTCACAGTCCTCAGCAAACTAACCTTTAACAATGTGCTGTTATTGATAGTGGCACTCAATAGTACAACAGCTACATTTGTTGCCTTTCAGACACGTGCTAGTTAACATTCTGGGGAATCAATGTGAATGTTGTAAGACAGGGAATATTGGTTCAGGTGTTATCATAAAATTGTTGTGTACACCAGCTCTGGATTTAAATTCAAGTCAGTGGTTTACAATGAATATGTATAAATCTGTCTGTCTCTTGTCATTCTCAATCATTTTCATCCATCTTGAAGCGACTGTGAGACATTAATCATACATTTGGCCTGAAGAACAGCACTTCAGCTCTGATTTTCTGTTATTCAGCCCGACTCTTTTGCTCCAAACAAACAATAAAAACAGAGAATAACACTGCATTCAAGAGTAACGGTACAGTCTGACATAATGGCAGAAGATCTTGAGTGAACTTGTACCTGCAGAAGTGGATGAAATTACCCTGTTGGTTAGATTTTAGCATCTAGGCAATAATTTGTTTTTCCATGCACTTGCTACCTTTTGAAGCAGCTTGTTGTTTTAAACAACTGACCTTTCTATTAATAAGCTGTGTGTGTGTGTGTGTGTGTGAGAGAGAAAGTGTAAGTTATGTTTCCATAAACATTTTCCTGCCCCTTTGTGTAACAAATAAAATGTCAAATGAAACAAAATATTTTAAAAACTGGCTAAATTATTTGCAATTTAATCAACATTTTCTTGGAAATGTAACCATAGCTGTTAAATGGAGGTTTTAAACATAGTTTTTGATGACCAGTGACTGAAGTCAGACAACCCACTCAATATAAAACTAGTAACACGTGCTGCTTTACAGTGCATAAATGCAAAGTGTCTGTGAACAGGCTGTAGAGGAGAATAAAGCCTTAATATAAAGACAAAAAAAGAACTGTGTAGCCGGAAATAAATCAAATTAGAGAACATGAAGAAGGAGTCTGCTGCGGAGTCTGTTCAGATGTGGAGAGAGGAGGAGCGATCTGCAGAAAAAGTGCTGAGAACAAATTAGTAAGAGGTTTGTAGGGGAAATCGGCAATATAAGAGAAGAGCAGAAGAAGTTCTTGTCAGTGAAAAACAGCCGGATGGAATACAAATAACAGACAAATGTGGTGTTGCAAGCATAACAGTGTATCAAGAGGAAGGAAGACAGGAGGAGACTGCAGTGCTCTTTGTACTTGTTGCAGCTTAGAGAGGTCTGAACAGACCCGGCTGCAGAAACAAATTAAAGGGGGGGCATTACATTTTTACTACATTACTATTTACTGTCTAATGTTCTCACTCACTCTCTCACTCACTCACTCTCTCACTCACTCACTCACTCACTCACACCCTCACACCATTTGGAAACTTGGTCGAACTTGTTTGGTCTGAAATTGTGTAACTTTTACGCTTTTAAGTATAGCACTTTGTACAGTGTAGTCACAGCCACAAAAACCCTTTTAACCTTTCAATGTACTTAATTTCACCTTCCATATAAGCAGTGCAAGTTATTTTTCATAGTTTTAAAAATAATTTGGTACTGAATAGATGTTTGGGACTGCGTGACGTCGTTGAATTATATATGAACCTGGAATGCATGAATATACAATGTATGCATTTTTGTTTTGAGTCTGACTTTTAGATGAGGATTTATTTATTACGCTACGGAAGTGAGTCCTTTCTGTGTGTCTGTCTGGGTGTGCGTGCACGTGTGTGTGTGTCTGTGGGGGGGTTGGGGTGTTAATGTGGATAACAGCTCTCCACGGTGATGGAATATTGATAGGACATAAACATGACATCGTCAGACTACAGTGCCCTGGAGGGCCATAAAACATGAGAAGGCTCTCACATTACAACTCCAACATCTGCAGCAGTCATTTACCCCTCAGCAGCTGACATACACAGCCTCAGAAAAACATACATTTACATATATGAATGTGTTTTTGTTTTTTCCAAGACAGTCTTAACTGGCATCTCCCTTGTAGTTACATGATAAGAAATTGTTGATTGTTATGCTATAACGTAATATGCTTATAGAAAGAAGAGCATATTTCTTATGTATTAGAAATTGTTTGTTTCCCTCATTGTTCCTCTTGAGCGGTGTTGCAGCTCATTTCACATGCAGCATTTGGATGCTAAAACCTAAAACATCACATCCCACACTCTCTTTTCTTTGATGGCAAATAATAATTACCTTGATAAGAGGGCTGAAATGCAGGTATGTAGGCAAGTAGGCAGGTAATATATATGTTTACATTTCAAGTGGTGTGTCAGTGGAGTGAAATTGTGCATGTGTGTTTGCGTGGATCACAAGTCAGAAGTCTGCTTATCACATGACTTCAAAACTACCTTTCAGCCATCCAAGGGTGACCATGTGTTTTATTGTATTGTGCAGCTTTGAATGCACACCAGTCGTTAACGCTCGTGTGTGTATACAGGTTTGTGCACATACATGTACTTTTCTGTGCAGTATGACTCAATATCAAACAGTATGTAATTATAGTATATATACTGATGTGAACAACCTGTAATCTAAAGCAATCTGTCATAATTGGTACATAGTTTATGCCAAGTATGACATTTATCCACGCACCGTAGCAAACTATTTTCAGTTTTTGATACACTGCTTTATTTTTTTTTAGCAGTTAGTTACACACCCAAGTTGAACCGTTCACCTAGCTATGATTCATCTCCATGTCTTCACAGGTTATTCCAGGGTGGAGGATATTTTGAATAAATACATGAGAGCAGGGAAAGCAGTGTAAATTGTTATTTTGTAGGAGTACCTCTGTGTATTGACAAAATCTCACAACTGTACAACACCGTGGGGACCCATTTGAAACTCATTGTCCCATTATGGCAGTACAAAGCAGCCAATTACCTTTTCGTTTAAGAAATTCTGAGGATGCATTCTGCTCATTTTCATATTCATGTGTATTACTTCAAGGGTCTCCTAGAAATCTGTATGTGTTTGAATAAAATTAAAACAGGTGAATTGAATAATCATGGTATGAATTTGCCACATGGCGATGAACCGTGACAGCCCAACTAAAGGAGATGAACCTTACACGTGGCGAGGCGCAACATACAGCGCACGACAAGTCCCGATGGAGGCAGATAGTTGCAGCCTTATGTTCCACCTGGGACGAAGAGGATTAAATGAATGAAAAATGTTTTATTTCGGTCAGGTCATTTAAATTACATAAATAGTAATCATAACATTGCCACATGTGCAGTTTTTGGTCTATTACTCAAATATTACTTATGAATGGACCTTTTTAACACAATTTGATCAGAAAGCAGTCATCAAAAATGCCATGATTGTCATTTAAGCACTGTCCAGTTTTTCTTTTTTAACAGTCACAACCACCCAACAAATTATGAGCCAAACCTCTCCAGTTTGCCTTGCATTTTCAGCCTTTTCTGTCTCTCTCAGAAATGGTAGATGCAATATTTATAAAGCACCTCATTTAGATTTTATTATTATTTCTATTAATAATAATATGAATGATAAAAAAAGGAAACATGACAAATAGCTCTTGCTGCTGGCTGCTGTGCTTCTTTCAGCACCATCAGGGTGGGGAGAGAGAGACAGGCCCCGTTTAGTTCAGTAGCCTAATGACAGTAGTCCACTTTATTGCTTCTGATAGAGAGTGATAGTGCATAATATGACCCAACTCCAACTGCTGCTTCCTATTTGTGCACACTTTGATTTGTGCTTGAAAATTTGTAATGTAGTTTTACTGTCAAGGAGGTGGACCATTAAATTAGGCATAGCCTGTCCTCTTTGTGAATGTAGCATGTGATTGTACAGTTAACAAAGCTGCATTACCTTATCTGTGTCACAGAATCAGGCCCCAGAATGACAGGAGAAACAGAACAGAGCAGTGACTGAAGAAAATTCACCCAATTCCGGGTCACGGCACCGTCTGTGACCGATGTTGTTCTGGCCTGCCCTGAGCGGGTTTCGAACCCGGGTCTCCCGCTCCACGGGCGACGATGCTAACCGTTTTGCCAAGAGGTCAATGACCACTTGGCAAGTGGATTAGCACGTCTTTTATGGGTGAGTGAGTTCAAAGCAGAAGTAAGCGGAATGTTTGTGTTAATATAAGTCTTAAATAGTTATATCTTCCGAGCAATCACTTATATAGAGTGTTTGGTCTGAAACACGGGTCAGTCAGTCACTCTGCTCTGCTGTAAGCCGAGGAGAAAACTTTCCTTGTATCCTACAACCTTTATCCAATGAGGAGAGAGAACAGCATAAAGGGGCGGTCCTCTCTGTGTGTGCAGCCAAGGGATGCGCGTGAATGTGGTGACGTAGGGAGGAGGGCGGGGACTGCTAACTTCATCCGCTGACAGGAAGTTAGCCAAAACGACCGGATCGCTTACTTCTGCTTTAACTTCAGTACCGCTAACCGCCACACCCTGTCACTTCTCCTTACTGGTAGCTCGTGACTGTGTGACTACACCCGCGGACCTCTGTTACATATGTAAAGGTTTAGGTTCTGGCCAACACCACAGAAACCATCTTCTGATCCCCACTGAGTCCATTTAGCACCAGTTTGGACCTAGTTCATTATGAGCTGCCTGCCTGCCGCTGTGTGCACCGAAGCACATAATTGATAGCTCCTATGGATTCATCAAGTCAATCATAAAGCAGTTGGGAAAAAATAGAAAACAATTACATTGTGCCATAGATTGTTAACAAATGTACTAGTAACGTTAATGTTCTCTCTGTTCCTATTGTAAAAGACGGCATAATTGAAATGGATGCACATTAAAATGGTGTTTTTAGGTCTATTTCTGTTGAGCAAAGATCTTTCAGAAGTGTTGTATCTGAGCGAGTGAAGCATTGCTGAATTGTAAGCGCTTTGGCAAGAACTGTGCTTTTTTCTGTGGGGTACTAGCTGAATTCTCTTTGTTAGAAATGCCCTTCCTTCTTACGTGTCCTTGAGCAAGTCACTGAACCTTCACTTCCAGAGACTTCCCTGCATTTTTCCAACTCCCTGAGGTGCAAGAGAGGGGGAAAAAAAAGCCAATTTCTCAATGTTCTCATTGAAGTCTTGTTATACAAGCTGAGAACAGGTGATAAAGGAGAGGGAGAGATATTCTATTTTCCTCTTTTTCCTGAGGTCCACCATCCTTAAGCCAGGGCTCGGCTGTGTGATTGTTTTACTCGCATGTGCAAACTGAAAAAGGCATGTACCCCCCAAATTTTCCATACCCCTTTTTACACATAGCTCGATAGCTTCCCGGTCATGTGATCAATTGACTCAATCAGTGTTGGATCATGTTACTACACTGGCTGCATGAGATACACCTCTTGTCTTTACATTTTAAATCTCTAAATATTTTTTTAATAAATTTTTGTGTGTGTGTCGAACGTTGAGTAGAAAAAGATGATTTGCCGACGCTAATCTGGGCCCTCTGCGTTGTGTTTCGGTACGGACTGCACCGCGCCCCTGTCTGTATCTATGTGCAGGCAGAGATCAGAGATGGTGTTTTAAACATAGACTGTAAACATGCTAGCGTTTCACCAGCTCTCATCTCTGCCAGTCAGCCTCTCAAACTGCCGCCTCTCGCGTGCGGGCGCACCGCACGTAGACACACGTGAGAAAAAAAAATATATATATATTTTTTTTTTCTGTGAAACCCTGGATATATATTGTTATCCTGAAGGGATTCGATTTATACCGTGATATGAATTTTAGGTCATACCGCCCAGCCCTAGACTGAACCAACAGTGAAGAAAGGTAAAAGAGCTGACCAAGAACCAGATGGTTACTTTCTCTGAGCTCCACTTTTTCTTGTCTAAACAGACTTTATCATACAGGAATTCGTACTGTCAATGTTTCCCATACATTGTTTTAGTAGCGGTGCCTCACCACAATGTCACCGTTCACTGCCACATATTGATTTTCCATTTTATTTACTATTTCAGATGGGCAAAATCTTATTTCATTGTAGACTGCTGATTTGCTCAGCCCCTCCTTGCCCATCTCCCTTCCTCCCTCCCTCCCCCCTTCCCTCCCTCCCTCTCTGTGCACATACTCAATCAAAATATGATCATTTATGGGAGGAGGGATTGAGAAGGTTAGCATAGCTGCTTTTCAGCATGGACTGCTCATACAAATACATTAGGCTAATGCTAATTAACCAAGGTAACTGGACTGGACTTGCATAGTTCCTCTTTAATGCCTTTAAACTACCACCTATATTGCTCCATCTGTAATCCCCCAGTGTTTCTGACGCAAACTCAAATAACATTGAGTCAACTGATGTTGACGTCATGTTCTGTTCCTCTGTTCTTCGTTTCTGTTTGTGTTGCTTTTACTCTTTCTTCTTACTTGTCACGTTAGGTCCCTTGCCGTTTGGAAACAATATTAATTTACCACTTGAAGTCCTTCAGCACGCTGTTCCGTTATCCCGCTAATTTGTTGCTCACTGCGTCCTTCCCACCAGATCCTCTCTCTGTTTCTCTCCATCAACTCAATATGTGCACTTCCTCGTTGTTTTGTTTTTCTCTTTCTCACCCATTCTCACCCTTTTCCCCCGCCTCATGAGGGATTTCTCTCAATTGACTTCTCGCCTACATCTCTCCTCTCCATTCCTTTCTCCCCTTGAGTTGATCGACATCCTTTCCTTTTTTTTCTTCCATCATTGTACTTTTTCTTATATCAAATTTTTTCTGGTCAAGACAAAAAAACAAAACATCTTGGCTACGTCCTCACCATTTGTTTTGACAGCCCTTATCGTAAAGCAGCAGAGCTCTAGGGTTGGTGTCCACTAAACGTGTTTTTGGCGCTTACAGCGTCTACTTTCTATACAGATCCTATGAAGTTTGGCGTTCACAGCGCCCTCAGTGGAAAAAAAAAAACACTCTTAGTGGTGACCATAGCAGTGCTTTGAGTTTAAATTTGTTCAATCTGTTTTTCTCCTCGGCTCAGAGCGGAGCAGGGTGACTGACAGACCCGTGTTTCGGTCCAGACACTCTATGTAGGTGATTGCTGTTGGAAGATAAAGCTATTTAGGACTTATATTAACACAAAAATATCGCTTACTTCTGCTTTAATACTAACTTGTTAAATCACAACATTTTAAGCTAAATAGAAAGTTGAGTAAAAGTTGAAGCTGTTTGAATCAGTTTCAACACGAGGACAAACATGTTGTCTATCTATAGTGTTAACCAGAGGTTTGATCTCATGTCTGTGCAGACGGAGATCGACGCTCGGCTCGTGTTGGCATGTTTCACGCAGTCAAACGGCCTCAGTCAGTGTCTGAGTCAGCGTGTGTGTGTTCATCTCAGCCACCGGCGTACGTACGTCCAATTTAAACACCATCCATTAAGAAGACATGAGGCGCGCCCAACAAAGGCCTCCACAGTGCGGCGGCTGCTTTGCATCAGGCTGTGAGTTCACGCTCAGAGATAACCCTTGTTGTTACCCCCGCCTTGTTACCCCCCCCCCTCGGCCCGGGGTGAGGCGTACGGAGAGAGGAACAATGGCCCCGGCCCATGCCGAGGGCGGCAGTGACTGACACAGCCACTGAAGCTCCGAAGAATGCCTGGTGTCAAGCCATGGATCACCCCGACCCCCCCATCCACCCCATTCCATCCCATCCAATGTCCCATGGTGCATCGGGGCCCGATCGAGGGGACGACACCTTCAAAGACGGCCCCCGAGCGTCAGAGGGACTGCATACCGAGCTGAGTTGGCACCGTGGGCCGTAGAGGACTGTACAGAAGCCTGAAGGACAGAGGTCAACCCCACCCAGACGCAGCAGCTGAAAGCATGGCCACGGCGAGCGGATCGGGACAGAGCACCTTCGGGCTCGGGAGGAAAAAGAAGAACCCAGGACTCATGGATCAGATTAGCAAATTCTTTGGAGGAGACAAAAAGAAAAGGAGCAAGGGGTCGTTCCGGGGTCACCTGGCCTCCTCTCCCCAGCAGTCCTCCTCCCGCCGCCGGACCAATGAGAACGCTGTGGTGCATTTCTTCAGGAGCATTGCCTCGTCGCCGCGTGCCGAGAGCACAAAGTCGCCGGTCAGGAGACGCAGAGACCAGAGCACGCTGTCCAGACTCTTCAACCTGGGAGATAAGTCCCGTCCACCCCCCAAACGCTGGAGCACCATCTTCTAAGCTCTCCGCCGAGGACCAGGCCACAAATCCGACGCCGACGGGACGAGACAAAGGTCAAGCAGATCGGACGGACTCGGCGGACTCGCAACCTCAAGAAGATGTTAACTCACTAACACAAGCGACACAACATTGACACAGTGTAGAAGCCACTCTCCGGGGGGATGTAGGTCGTCCACGTCTTCTTCCTCTTCTCCTTCTCCTTCTTCTTAATCCTACGTCATCTCGTTGCAGTCGTTGTTGGAGGTTCGAGGTTCTACAAACGAACAAACCTCCGTCTGTCTCTCGGTCCGATGGTGCTACTGTCGTCGTCGTCGTCTGTCGTCCATCTTGAGGTTTGTTTTTGTTCATTTGTGGCAGATGTTTTTTGGTTTTCGTCTTCACGCCTTCTCGCCGCTGCTTTTTCTAGAAGCTCGACTCACCTGAAAAAACAAAAAAAGCCCGGACGGAGAGTGGTTCTTCTTCTGTTTGTGCTTGAGTTTGAACCTGTGAGAGTAGCACGAGTCTCTAACCCCGTTTAACTCGTTTCATTATTAACGAACATGTACAGTACACGATGCTGTCGATGCCCTTTATATAAATGCACTGTTACGTAACTGAAACGGTCCGCTGTCTTTTTCCTGCACCTATCCATCTCATTTTATTGTTTCTTTGTTTCTATGTTTGCATGATAAATTAAAATTTTGAATTTTTTTTTTTATGTCTTTGAGTGTTTTATTTAATTTAATTTAATTTAATTTAAAAGGCGACACACAGGTTTGTTTAGTTGTGAACTGGTGGTCAGAGGGGAAGTGGTTCAGTGGTTCAGTGGTTCAGGGGTCGAAGGTCGGAGGAGTCTCAGTACCGAAGGACAGGAAGTTGAGTGTTTGTTCATTATTTTTAAATGTGTTGTGTGATATAAAAAAAAAACATGGCCGCTCTCGTTTGTACGTGATGTTTGTAAGTTTGTGAGCTTTAACTGTTGCAGGTGGAGGTGGAGTGTCGTGTTTCCTCTTCATGTAAACCTGAATGTTCGGTCTAACGGAAATAAAAAAATAAATACTTCTGTCGTCTCTTAGTTAAGACTCATTAAATGTTTTAAAATCTGAAAAATTTCTTACGCTCATTATAGTGTTTACATTAACAAGGCAGGAACCCAGAAGTGTCAGAGGTCTCATTTTGTGACCTAATAACAGCAGCATTCTGACAAGAGAGCGCTTTGCAAGTAAGGTTGAGGGCGTTGTCATCGCAAAAAGCACGTTTGGTGGACACTTACAGTGGCAGTATTTTGCTGCCAAATTTACACTCACCTGTTACGCAAATGCAATGCTAAATACCACACAGGTGTTCTCTACATGTTAGCATTTTCTGCAAAGAAACTTCTACATATACACCCTCAGGAGTAGCTTTCTGTGTTTCACAATGCAAAGAGCAATGAAACAACATGCTTACGTGTCATGTTTTATTTTAGCAATGGTTTTTTGGGGGTAGTTGATTTGTTTTCCGTAACTGGACACAACATGTTTGATGGATTCTGCTGTATCAGTAGAATAGTGATTAACATTTGATGTTCAGCAACACCATACACATGCCACCTTTCTTCTGAAATAAAAAAAAAACTGCACTCCACAGGCTGGAGTATACCAAATCTCTACTTCAGCTCTTTCATCATCCAACAAACCTCCTGCACTGTGAGTCCTATGGGAAATGTGAGCCAGAGGTCAGTCAGACTATGTGACACCTCTTGAACAGCAAGTGGCTTTTGCATGGCCCTTGCTAAAAATATATATCTCTATAAATAAAAAAAACATTTTTCACACACTTACCACTAGTGTTCCTGTGCATTCATCCACTGTTTAGTTCTTTATTTCCAGCAGAGTTGAAGCATGTAGTGTATGACATGCAAAGGAATACTTTGCAACTCAATACTTGAATAAGCAGGTCTATTCTGTTTCCATCAGCTTTTTTAACATCTCTTCTGTGGTACACAATCTTTACCACCAGAAGTGAGAATTATTTATGATATTTTGTCCTTTGCTTCATATTTCCAGTCTTTCCACTATAACTTTTCACATGTAAAATGAAAATGCTCACCTTCTGTTTTTCCCACACCTATGCTCTTTATTTCCTTCTTCTTTCTTCTGAACTGTGCGTATGCCAGAAGAAGCCTGATATAAACACCTCTCTTCTGCTTGGTGTTGTGCTTTTTCCCTGATTGGAGAACTACTAATTCAAATTCACATCAAAGTATGAATTTGTCCTGTGGGTGTGATTGCTTTTGTGTTGTGTCTGTGTGCGTGTTTGTGCATGTGCAAGTTATAGAAATGGTTGTTGAGTTTATTAATTCTGTGTGTTATTATCAAAGTGAAAATATGTTCTGCTTAATCAGCTGCTACACATGGTTAACAGGCCCTTGCTGTACGTGTTTGCCTGTACATGAAATGATTAATATCCTACTGCTCTTACATGGTCTCATTACAAATACAAGAATTAACTTTAAAAGCATACACTTATTGATACACATTGTAAAGTAATGCTGAAGACTATTAACTCCCTTCCCTTACTTGTATGTATGTCTACAAATTGCAGCACCTCTGTGATCCTAATGCCATATGACAAATATTAGCATTCCATCTCAAAATTGTCCTCCATTGAGGCTCTGCAACAAAATCTGCCCATTTTCTGGGTTTGTACATTTTTTTAAAACCTGGAAAGGTCATGGAATTTGAAAATGTTATTTTCCACGTCTGGAAAAGTCTTAGAAACTTACCCCCTGCTGTAAAGGGTAGGCTAAATATAATAGATACAAGGCTGGAAATCACAGCAAATGTCTGTTCTGATGATACAAAAACAAGCATGTGGGAGCCTCCTTTTATAAAGGGTGGACAATGTCTGAATACAGGTATCAAGATGATGATTTTTTTTTTACAGTTTTATTCCCATATTTCATGCATACATTGACAGTTTAGGGGTCATACAGTCATGGAAAATCGTGGAAAAGTCATCGGCTACCTAGTTAAAGAAAAAATACCAGAGGCAATTTGAAGGTAAAGTAGGCTTGTCACACTTATACATTTCATGCATGTCCCCTCACATGTTCCCTAAAATGAATTATGGATGAGTAAATATAAATAAATTGTGGATGAATTAGTCAACAGGTAATCAGGTGTAGTCATTTGACACTTCACTGCAAACCCTGTCCTAAATGCTTTTTTCTCTTTAAGTCCCACACACACGCACACAGAAGCACACTCTTTATCACTGTCTATATTAATCCACAAGATTAATGTTTTTGTTTTACTGACAGTTTTGGTGCATGGATCTCATTGCTGAGTGTAGAGTAAACATACACACACAAACACATTGAAAAATCCCTCTCCTTCCATCCCACCTCTGTATCAGTGTTTGTATTAAGTAAATGTCCTCAGGGTGTCTGGAGTCTGTGATCTCCTCTGCTTAGCAAAATAATTCACTGCACCTATTCCTCTGTGATAGATACTCTCTTTCCTTTTTCTAAAAACCTGTTTTTTTTTTTGTTGCATATCTTTTCAGCTCTTTTATCTGCATTTGTCTCTCTCCAACATGCGTTTGACTTAGAATAGTGAATGTGTACTGCAGTTGTATGCACCCAGGTTTAATCACCTGTGGCGACAGGTGCCGTTGCTCAGGCTAGGTGGTTGACAGGCCTTGTAGGGGAAGGTCAGCAACCACTTCAGAAGGATGACTGGGTCTGTCAAGAAGCCTGAGCTGCATCAACACACTGTAGGCATAAACATGAGTTTCTCTGAAGAGAGTTCAAAACAAGTGTCAGAACTGCACGAGTTGCACGATGCATGAAGGGTCACATCTCTGGAATTGAGATGAGGACTGCAAGAAATTAAAAAAAAAAAAAGCACAAGATGATGTTGAGCAGGTAGAATTGCAGCTATGTCACAGCAGGCTGTTGATGAAGCAGAGAGAGAAAGCACAGTGTAGTAACTTCATACTGGGACATGGCCAAGGTGATGTGTGCTGCCTCAGTCAGGCCGTGTGCAACATGCTTGCCAACCTCTTTACCTTCACACTTTGGTCGAGGCAGGAACATTAACCATGTGCTCTAAGCATGGAGCTCTGGGGCACATGTTGAGTAGCAGCCTCTGGGCGGCGGGAGAGAAACGCTACAGATGACAGACGTGGTCAACCCCTGAGGGGTTCTCCAAACCCATTTGCTCAGATATGGACAGGGAGAATCAGGCACATCCCTCAAACACACACTGTCACCTTTATCACCAAGGATAAATTAATGTATTTGCAGCTGAGTTTAATCCAAAATTTTCTAACTGCGAGGCCAGCTGAAAGAGGCAGGTGCATGCTGGACTTACAGTCCTTGTAGTCAATTTGTCCAGTTTATCACCACCCTCAACTGTTGGAGCCAGAGCAGAGGATGTGATACACAGCTTATCGAGGCAGTTAAGGTGCTTTGTAAACTGTAGCTGCTGAAAGTTGTTTATCGTTTCTTTATTTGTACTCCTTTGTATTTCGACTACATATTCCAACACTTATTTGTCACCCAAATGCTTTCAATTTCTATTGTAGATAAACGTCCATCCATGAATTCAATAAGGAGTCAGGAAGACAAAAGATGATTTCTCAGAGAATCAGGATTCAGTTCTCTGTGCATCCATGTTTATATTGCAATCTAAAATATAAATAAGAGCAGGGAACAGGTCATACATTTTGGCCCCCAGAGTAACAGAATCCATAGTAACATTATAGACTTCTTATCTGCAATGTGACCTGCAGTTAAAAAATGTATGGCATGGTAATCCCCCAACATAGAAGTAAGACAAGAAATAATCATAGGATTAGCAAAATCCATAAATTCAGATAGGTACAGTGTGGGTGGAGCCTCTGCAGATGGACTGGAAGCTGGTGGTGGAAGATACTGTGAGAAACGACTGAAATCCCTCCAGCATATGCTATTTTAAAACCACCATTGTCTTGTCTAGGTCCACCAAGTAGGTTGTCGCACTGGAAGGTTGCTATTCAAATGAATCTTGTGGGATACACGCTACAGTGCACAGTAAATGTCTAGGAGCAACCTGGAGAGCTATAGGTTCAACAGTTCAGGTTGCAGTCAGGGCTTGTAGTCCCACTTCTGTACTTCAGCCTTTTGAGCAGGAAGGGGAAAGAGGAGGGGAGCAGTCATCCACAGAACCAGTGAAGCGGCAGAGAGAGAGAGAGCATGGAGATGGCTGTGACTCAAGTGAGGAGCACCAAGGGGGACTGAGCAGTTGGCCATCTGGACAGAAGCTGGGTTCTGATCAGCCTCAGCTGGGACCCCTGGAGCTCAGTGTATGATGTTGAAAGACCTGAAACACCAAATGAATCTAGGAACATGTCTGATGTGTCCAGAAGCATCAGTAATTCAACTTGCACTGTGTGACTTCTAGTAGATTTTGCTATGGCATAAAGGAGGACTGTTATGACAGAGACAGTTATGCTGCTTTTTTCTCTTTGTCTTGTCTGTCTGACCCGTCTTCTTTTCATCTCACATTTTGCCTCTCAGCACACAAAGCAGATCATACAACAAAAATAACAACTATTACATGTTTTAATAAATTGATTTAAAGTTTAGAGTGCAACCAAAAATAAAAGGCTGAATAAGGGAGGTATGTGTGCCTTTTTGTTTTGAAACCTTGGTGTCACTCTGGCTCTCTGATTCCTCCCTTACATCTCTTATTGAAAGAGATAATAAAAGACAAACCAAAAAGAAAAAGATAGGAATATTCCTTCCTCTTTTATTACTCCAGGTCCCCAGGATTATCTGATTTCAAGGTGACTCCATGGTGATATCAAGACTGATGTTTGTGTGGCTGAACTTTCTCTTCTCCCTGTGTGCCAGACTAAAAATAGGTGGCACTACAGTATAATCCAATAGACAAGACAGGCGTGCAGATGCAACCGCACACACACACCTCGTGCCTCTGTGACTCTTTGACTTAAGAACGTTTTTATGGAAAAACATACAGTTGCACTATAGAATCAGGAAAGAATTACAAATTTTACCGTGAGATGTCAGTGGCAGGGGAACGAAGAAGAAAGTAATATCAAGGGGCTGTGGATGTAACTTTTTTTTATAAACAGAGTACAAATTAATTCAAAATATTTGCCGTGAATTCATTTGAGTGTAACCCATGTAAAAGAAGGCAGGAAAAGCTGTGACCTTTTCCATCAACAATAATCAATAGGTTTCTGCTGGTATGTGCGTTTGGAAGTCCTATTATGTATTTTTGTGCGTATTAATTGTTATTTTGTCATAAATTACCATGGTGCTGGAGTGGCATTTTGAAATGAGCAGCAATGATGACAGTGACCTTCATTTCCTGTCACTCAGATATTCAGACCAATTTCGGTGTCACTTGCTTCTTCTCTTTTATTTTTCCATTTCCTCTTCTTTCCTGCCACCTACTTTTTTTTGTACTTCTCCGTGGTTTTCTTTGTCTTTCCCCTTCTCTCGCTCACCTTTTTAAATTGCATGCATTTTCCAGGCTTTTCCCTCTTCTCTATTGTTATTCACAGAGTGTGTCTTACGTGTGTGTGTGTGTGTGTGTGCGTACGTGAGTGGGTGTGTGTCATACTCGTGTCTATGCATCATTCCAAGGTGTGTGCCACTTTTTTTTTCCCCAGCGTGTTTGTGTGTATTATGCCTGCAGTGATGCGTGACTAATTTAAAAGCTGGTAGTACATCTCCCCTTTAACAGAGAGGCCAGGAAGCGGGGCAGGAAATACACATGCGCACGCACATGCACGCACACAAGGGGGCACGTTAGACTGTCACACAGATACTGGAAAGACACAAGGCTGGAAGACACATTCATACACATTGTGACATTTAGAGAACAGACAAACATCAATATACAACCGACACAACAGGACACACTGTAATGAAATGCTGCTGAAGCAGATTAGTTGGCCTTACTGGCAGAAATGAACATTAATGGGTATCGCATGTGTGTGTGTGTGTGTGTGTGTGTGTGTCTGTGTGTGTGTTTGCAAAACAAAGAGGGAAGGAGAAGGAAGGAGAGCAGGTTAATGGTAACATTCGCTGTCTTCACCAAGACGTTCATGGTAGGGAGCAGTTTGTCGAATTATTCTACTCACAAAAAAGGAAGACAGTTGGATGCACCCACACATGCTCGTGCGTACAGGCAGCATCGAACAATTGCTGAGCTTTTATAATGCTGAAATTGTCAGAGTAATAACGAGTCGATGGCTGGAAGAGGGAGAGAAAAGTCGTATAACGGTGTCACAATGTTTACCTCTGCTCCGACTCTACGTTTATGTGGGAGAGACTGTGTTCAGCCGCGACACCGCTGTAACAAGACGAGAATGCAAATAGAAATCACTGCTGAGATTTGCAATACAACAAAAATGCAGCAACATTATTCCGCTGCTGAAATTTTAAGGCACACCCTCACTTCAAAACAAGTTTGAACCGCATCTGAGCGTTGTTGTGAAATGATAAACCTTAAGTTAAAATATATATACGATTGACAGATCGTATTACCCCCACGGTTTCCAGGAAACATTGCATTTATTTGCACTTTTGTATTCTGCACTACCTGTCTGTCACTGATGGAAATCCTTCTGTGATCTTTGTGTGTGATTCACCACATCACAATGAATTGTTTATCACTTTCTATACATTTACCTGCAGTACTAGTCAGCTAGTTTATCACAACCCAGACTGACCGACTATATGGCAACACTTCAATAACAACAGCACTTCTTTAGTCTGCCTTAAAGGGCAATGACCAGACATAGAGTGGAAAGTATGAGTGGTATAAATCTACATTACTTTAGCATTTTAATGATGAATAGACATTATACAACAGAGTTTGATAGCCATTCCTGATATCTGGTAGCTCCTGTTGTGTATGTCTCTCTAACCTTGCCAGACTTCAGCAGTAGGAATGATGTGGCCCTCCCTGTGAAATGAATTGACATGCTGGTTGCAAGACACATGATTCATTCTCCCTGTTGATAAGAATAGAAAGTATTAAGAAAAGCCAAAACAGTTTGACCAAAATAGAGCCACTGGCTGCAGTGGGTAGCAACATGGCAGAAAAAAAATCTTGGCTCACTTTGTTGGTGGTTTAATGAGACTGCAGCTATGGCATGCAGAATTACTTCAAATAATTAAAGAAAAAAAAAAGTCCATATCAACCCTGAATGATCTCAAAACTAGTTTATGATGGTGCAGCCATCACTGCAGCGCCTTTCTGAATAAGAACTACTTTAGATTTATAGCTATGCTGTCCTCAAGTCAGTGAATTTTGCAATTTTGGTGTGGTGTGGAGTGCAATTCCCCTCAGAGGACTCGGAGTAAATAGAAAAAGAAAAAAAAAAGATTGAGTCTCTGTCGTGATGCATACCACCTAGTTTTGCTACAACAGTTACAACATTTTCATAATTGATTTTCTAACAGAGCTCCATTTACTTCATTTCTTCTTCTTCACTCCACTCACTGCCTCCTTTAAGCCACACCTCTTGGCTCCTGCTAATTATATATTTCACCATGAACCTCTATTATCTATTAAAATCTTTAAAAAGATGCAGCTCCTCATGCTTTACTTTTGATGTTGATGATAATGCCTTTACCCAACGACCAACTTCCCTACAACAATGTCAGCCCTCCTTAACTCAATTATGCCCATAATTAGATGATAAGGTGTTTGTCCTAAAGGTGTCAATGATGATTCCCTTCCTGATATAAATGAGTGCCTTGAATTAGGTTTTAAACAGTGATTAAGAGGATAGTGTAATGTGTATGTGGCAGATGACTGTGATTAAAGCACAGTAGCTTTGTAAAAGTGATACAGACTAGAGTAGGACTTTTGTTGAAATTAAAGGAATAGTTACAGTCAAGAAGATTTGATCGTTGACATTATTTGCCATTCCCTTAGCAGTGGCTTCCACCTAGTCAACGCTAATGACAACAAAGGAGTCAAAGAAGTAATCATAGCAATCAGGAGACAGGTTAGCCCCACCCAGGTTAGCCAGCAGTTAACCCCATTCACACTTGCAACGAAGGGCAAAGTGACACAGGAGAAAGAAGATGACTCTCACTGTGCAGTAACTAAATTTGTTGTCATGATAAAATATCTGTTGTTGGCACTGAAAACTTGTATAGGACTACTTTCCTCTACACAGAAAAATCCAAAGGAATTGCTAAGGGAGCTGATAAAGAATTGGATCAATAAGCAGAATCAACAATGACATTGGTATGAATAAAATCTCAACAGTTCCCTTTCCGAAGAAGGAAAGTGCGACAGGTAATGAGTATGCATGACTACCTCACACAACCCCACTTCAAAAACCAATACTCTCCATTTAAAGTCCAAGTGTTACCTGAGAGATGTTGAGTTGGCAAGGTGGAGTGCAAGGGTGGTTTGTTTTTATGAATAATATACTGAGGCTATTTTCATCACACCGGCACTTATTATTAAGGACAGCACATCTTCTAATAAGTGATATGCATAGAAAACAGATGCTGCTGCTGTTTGTTCCTGGGGAGCAGACTGAAGCCAATATTTGCCACACCTTGCTGATTATCTCAAACACACACTCTACGCTGAGCTTTGAGGGAAAACAAACTTGAGTTCTAGATCATGTTGACTTGTTGACATGTTGATCATGTAGGATAGCGCTGTAATTGTAATTACTACACGCCCAGGCATCGCTACATGATTCGATTTGAGTGCGAGAGTGGTCAGCAGAAGACTGGCGTTTTTGTGGGTGAGTTCAATTAACTCACTGACACCGCAAAGACAGCTATTTAACATAATTATGATGAAATATGCAAACGTGGGTGTCAACCTCATACTGTCAAAATGTTAGGCGTGGAGCTCAAAAAATTTCCGACTGTCAATCACGAAGAAGAGCGCCAATCATCCGCTCACATCACTGTTCCTTGGACAGGTTGCACTAAAAGCTTCATAGTTGTAGATAACGGATATTGGAGGAGCTGTACAAAGACTTCCTAGCAAGAAACTAAATGGAATTTTTCTACAGATGAATTTATTTAGTTTTTTGTCGCCAGATGGGCTGGCAGCTGTAAGATCTAACATATGTGGTGGAGGGGACACCTGTTATATTTCAATTTGTGAATTGATAGAGTATTAAATTAAATTTCTCTTGAATTCAAAATAAACAATAACTCATAAGCACTCGGGGGTTGGATGACATGTTTACAATCATCTAGCAGTAGCCATTTAATCTGCACCAATCAATTTCCTGTGTACATGGACAATGGATTTAAGATGATGTGTAATTAAGAGAACAGTTCCTCTTGGTTACAGACCCAGGGGACCTGAACATCAGATTTTGAAAATGACAACTGTTTCCTATCATGTTTGTCATAACAACAGTTTCATTGCCCAAAATTGGCAAAAAGAAAAAAAAATGAACACATCTGTAAAGAAGTTATCAAACAAAGGTAGTTCTCTAACTTCATGCACTAGAATACATGCGGGGGTGAAGCTAGAAGGTATTGATATTGTTATTTATAACTGTCAGCTGCAATGAAACAGACAGCATTTGTAATCAGGTAGCAGCAGCAGATAGCATGAGCAGCTACATGCTTGAGAAGTGACCATTGTGTTCTTGCCTGAAACTCTACAATGAACTCCAACTCATGAATGTTTGCTATTAATAGTCATGCTAACTCTTCAGATCTCTAGTCTACCACGATCACAGTTTCAAATACATATGTATAGTCTATATTATGGGCTCAATGGTGGCCAGAGTAAGCAGGCCAATTTTGACTTGAGTTTCAATAAAAGACTCTTCAAATATTTTTCCTGCTCATTTCTCTCAAATTCTGTTCAGTGATGTGTTTGAGTCTGCGTTAGTGAGCTCTTCTGCTTTGCAGAGATAATCCATCCACCTGACAGGTGTGGCATATTAAGATGCTGATTACACTGCATGATTATTGCACAGGTGTGCTTTAGGCTGCTCACAATTAAAGACCACTCCATCAGAGCTATTGCCTGTGAAATGAATAGTCATTCTTCATGATACATGGTGCATCCAACGGTGTTTCTGAGAATTTGGCAGTGCATCCTATGGACACTAGTGCATTTTATTGACGCCAGTTGATGTCATGAGATCCTGAGGCCCATTTTTGTGGCATTCATTCACCTCCACGGCATCATCTTGCAGCTTGATAATTCACAGCTCCATGTAGTGCTGTATGATATTACGATATACAGTATATTGTAGTGTGATATAAAAATGTCTGCCGTACGATATAACCCACTACTGGTTATATCGTAATTTTAATGTGTGGGCTAGGTTACTGGGTTACTACGGGTCGTAGGACATGTTTGTTCTGGTGATACAAGTCAGCAGTGTAAAACTCAATCGATCACTTAACAGCTGTGTAGTTTGTTTGCAGCACGTGTGTTTGTTGACAACAGAACAGTGTGTAGTGAGAACGTGACACTGAAGGAGAGGAGATGATAAACTAAAAAGGACATGTTAGCTCGTCGGTATGGCAACAGGTTTCTCATGAGTTGTGGGAAGAAAAACTGTTATGTGGAAAACCACGCCGTGGTTCGTGATCAAGGTGCAGACGAGTGAGTTTGGAGCTGACGAGAGGATTGGAAAAAGAGAGTGAGGTGATGCGGCCGTAGCAGTAGTGATATGACGACCCTGCCCACGTTGAGGAGAACTATGAAGAACTCAGCTGTAATGGAAAAGCACCTAAACCAAGTCGAGCCAAATTACTTACTTAAATAAATTCACGAAAAGCCAGAGAAAAAAAAACAAACATTGACTGGTGGCAATGGCAACTGTCACCAAATTCTCTATGCAGGAAAAATCCTGTAATTTTAAGAAAGAATACTGTATCGGGATATACGTATGTCGTTATTGGGATATAAAATTTTATTCATGTCGCACAGCACTAGCTCGATGTTGTAAGGATCTGTTGGGACCAATTTACAAATAATCGTTATACCAGAAAGTCACATGAATATCTGTAGCCCAAGTCATGTGAAATCCATAGTTTTGAACCTATAATGTCTTCTGGTCAAAGTAAAGCCCCTTACTATCACAAGTGCTTTGTGAAAGCACTCGTGATGAAAACCAGAGTTTGAAAAAAAAACATTGACGTGCAAATTATTATGTCCGCAGTGTGTAAAGGCTATAAAACTACACATCTTAAAGGAGATCTTTCACTGCGTCCAGCCCAGGACACAACTGTGCGATAATCATGCAGTGTAATCAGCATCTTGATATGCCACACCTGTCAGGTGGGGGAATGACGAGAGAGTCCTAGAATCGTTTCTATAAACTAATGAAAGAAGTGAGCAAAGATGACAGTGCTGTATTAAGTGCATCCTTCCCTTCATGAGCTGAGTGCTGTTGGCAAAATGAGTATGTGTTTATATAAAACGGTCAGATTATTACATGCTCAAGTTTTCCCAATTGATTTATACCTTGCAGTGAATATAATATGATACAGTGACATTAAGTCCCACTGTTTACAACTTCAACCCATTATATTCTCTATTCCCCCGGCTCTCATTCCTCAACACTAATCTGAAAAAGCATCACTTTGATGATGAGTATGGCTGTATGTGAGCATGTGTGTGTTTGTGTGTGTGTGTACGCTCTCGAAACTGTGGTGACTGTATGTGAGTGTTTCTTCATCCATGCGCCTGGCTCTGTGTTAGGAAACCGGGAGAACGGCCCCTGTGGAATAGCAATCAGCAGAACAAAAAAGGGTGTTTGGGGGGGGGGGAGATGAATGGCTGTTGGAATAACACAGAGAGAGGGGGGTGAGTGGTGGGGGGATGTTGACAGCTCTAATTAAAATCCCGCCCATTAGCTCAGTGTTAATTGGATGATTTATTCTCCCATGGGACTGTCTGACAATCAAATGATGCCGGTGGTATTAAAATGGATGTGAAAATGGGTATTATCATGCTTGTCATGTGATGATGGCTAAATGAAAATTGTTGTAGTTTTGATACCACTAATTCCCATGACTCATCAGCCAATCAGAATCACTTGATCACCAGACACAACAAGTGCTTGTGCGAAGGAAGCAGATGAATTTGGAACGTGTAAACAGCACAAGATAAGGATAAGATAGAATATGATAAGGAGAAAAGTAGTTATTAGTAAATTATGATGACTTAAGTGCTTTTAAAAATACATATTTATATCCGAAAGAAATTGTCACTTAACCAGAATTTTATTTTTGGTTTCTTTGGTCATTGATGAAAGAAAGAAGAATTTTTTGGTTTTGTTGTGTACGTTTGTTTACTACTCCACCTCTATCCATACTGGATGTCCCATTTTACTATTTTACTTAAATTAATGCTATGGTAAAAATAACTACCCCCTACTGTGCTGAGTCAGGACCCAGACACCGTTTTGTCACAGATCTACAGTATTTCCATGCTGCTAGCTGGCACCAATTATATTCCATTAGATTAGAATGAGCTTTATGATCCTTGACTAAGTGGCTGAGTCATCAATGAATCAAAGAATAGGAAAACAGGATAAACAAGTAAAAAAAAAAAAAAAGCCCTTGCATCTATTTCTGCTCAGCTGCTGTCGTCTAGATGAGCTCCATAGGGAAAGAAAAGAATGGCGTCATGGCCAATTTTGAAACAATTTGAATTTTTAATTAATATGACTGAGAATAAATCTCAACTATGATTAAAAAGAGGTCATTAACTCAACAATTTGCATTATTACCAGCATTAAATTTGCATTAGTGTTAGTTGGGTGGAGCGATCTTCTGCTTCGGCAACGTGGCTTTAAAAAAAAAAACACGTTGTGTTTCATGGCCCTCTGGTGTTTGCATGTTTGTGTGCAAGTGTGTGTGCGTGCGCATGCACACGTGGGTTTACTGCAATAACCGATACTCCACTTTCAAAGTGTGCTCACACATTTAGATACTAGTGTGCTTATATGCATGTGGGTTATGTTTATGCTCACCTAGTTTAAGTGTGTGTGTGTGTGTGTGTGGACCTCTAAGATTGGCTGAGTTATTTAGATATCCCCCTAGTCCTTCAATAGAGGACTTCAAATTGATTTAGCTGAATTGCCTTTCAAAGCTACTTCAATTTCACCCCTATGCAAATTTACACTCCCCCCCCCCCTCTCTCTCTCTCTCCTTCTCTCTCTTTTTCTTTTTTCTCTCAATCACTCATTCTCTCTCCATTCCTCTCTCACCCCGACTTTCTTCCCTCCATCTATCTGTCTAACTCACCCCCTGCCACCTTATCCTCCTTTCTTCACCTCTCCTCCTTCCCCCTTATCCCCCATTCCTTGTCTTTAATCCTCATCCACATCTTTCTGTTCTTAGGTCTTTGTCTCTTAGACCCACCCACCCCTCACCCCTGTAACCCCCCCTCCCTCACCCCCTCACCATGCCTCCTCTCTCCTTGCCTGCATATTCACTCCCAGTAATAGTGTGTAGCAGCTAAGAGGCCATGTGTTAGTGTACCAGTCTCACAGCCAGTTAGTCAGCTTGTCAGCAGTCTGTGTGTGTGTGTGTGTGTGTGTGTGTGTGTGTGTGTGTTAGGGTGTGACAGCACAGCAGTGAATCATTTAGTTAGCTCCCGTTGTCTGCGCCGCAGTCTGACTCTGATTGTGTGTGTGAGTGTGTGTGTGCGCGCAGGCGTCAGGCAGACTAAGAGACCTTGACAACATCAACACAATTGCGAGTCCATAAAATGGCGGCAACATTTTAGCTTATGTACCTGGAAATGACTTCTGGCATAAACTGCTTGTCAGCTTAGACACACTCTGGCATAAACACACACTCACACACACAGAGACACACACACACACACACACACACACACACAGGCCCATACCCGTAGATCTGTACACTGTGATATTGTCCTGGACACTCACACTGATACACAGATAGATGTGTCGACCTGTCGTGTTGACATTGAGGCCAACTAACTGATTCACACGCAAACTTCTTCCTCTGTTTCAGTCCAACACACACACACACACACACGCACGCACGCACACACACACACACACACACACACACACACACACACGCACACACACACACACACACACACTAGCTCAGGTTGTCTGCTGCTGCCTTGCTGCATCTTTTACTGAGGAATCATTAAATTTTTTTGATGGATTCAGCAGTAGGGGGTCGGACTGAGATAGTGTCTATTGATTTTATATTTGGCAGACTGCGCTCTGGCCACTTAGTCCTGCAATATGCCTCTCTCTCTCTCTCTCTCTCTCTCTCTCTCTCTCTCTCTCTCTCTCTCCGTCTCTCACATACACACCACCCGTCTCTGTTTCTCCCCCCTGTATGCTTGTCTCACTCCTTTTTTTTAATCGCTCTCCTCCTCTCATTTGCTTAAGCTTTTACCTTTTCCCACCTCTTTCTCACTCACTCCCTTTTTCTATATGACATCCCCTTCTTCTGTCCATCTTTACTAATTTCACCAAACAGTTTTGTCTTTCTTTTATGTCTCTAGCCTTCCCCCCCTCCAGGCCCCATCTCTCCATTTCCCCTTAATCCTTTCTTTTTTCTGCCTCTTCACCTGTTTTATGCCCCATCCATCCACCCCTCCTCCCTCTCTGCCTGCCTCTTTCTGCTGCCTCATCTTTTTTGTAACTTCTTCCCTCCATACTTCCATCTCTCTTCCACATTATTTCTCTTCCACCACACTTTCTTTTGTCCTTTTTGTACCATTTTCCCTCTTCCTCACATTTCCTCCTCCTTATCTTTCGCTCTTTCTCTCAATTTCCTTTTTCTTCCTCCATCCACCTTTTAAACATACCTCCACCCCTGTCTTCCAACTCCTTTACTTTCCTGTCCCTCTCTTCCATGTCCCTCAGAGACCAGCCATCTGTCACTCTTTCTTCTCCTATACTCCACTACAACTCTCTTCTCTCCTTTTACTTCTGTTTTCTACTTTTTCTCTCTCACCTTCTTTCATCCTGTCTTATCTTTTTTTGTTAGTCTCGTCCTTTTCTGCCCTTTGTAAATACACTGCGACGTGACAACCTTGCTGTCCATCACTTCTTTCAAAGTTGCCTGAAGTCCTCCTCCAACTTTTATGTCTTTTTTATTTTTTGGTCTTTCTTTCTGTCTTGAGTTCCAGCACGTCTTTGTACAGCTGCTAGCATTTTCTGATATTATACATCATTGTCAAATTATTCATGAGAGTTTGGTGTAATTACCATAAACTAATGAGTTGAGTTACTATGAATGCCAGTAGTAATATTGAAAAATTCTAAGAGGGTGTTTGTGGTCGCTCCACCTCTCTTACTCTACTTTGTGAAAGCTAATTAAAGTAGTTGTTTCACAAGTGATCCCTCCAGATCTGAAGTGACATCTGATCCGTTGGCACCACGCAGCACATAAACATTAAGATTGAGATTTTGAAATTTGGAGGCTGGATTTTCTTCTTGCCTCTCTTGCCAAAGGATCACATTTTCTCATAAAGTTGGATGCAGGAGGCAGATGGGAACCACAACACTACATCTGACTGTTGGCGAAAAAAAAAAAAAAAGTTCACATTATATGAAAGCATGATTTGTTTTGGAGTCAGTGTGCTTCAGTCACAAAAACAACTGCAGCATTTAGCCACCCACTGTGCCTTTCTTCTCTCACTTTGCGCTGCTTATCTGGGTCACGGAGGTATAAGGCAGCAGCACACATGTCGCTTCCCTCCCCAGCTCCTCCAGGTCTTTCTGGGAGGTCCTCAGGCGGTCCCAGGACACATGGGATGGGTGATCCATCCAGTGTGCTCTGGATCTGCCCTTGTGGAACTGCTCTGCGGGGAGGCATTCATCCTATCTCTGAGGCCGAGGTCAGACTTAGAGCTGGTTCAAAACCCCCGGAGGAAAAGGCTAGCGACCTGGGATTAGGGAGTCCAGCATGCTCTCCTGAGGGCGGGGCTGGAGGGGCACCCGTGGGGGGTTTCAGTCCTGGTCTGATGACATTGAGCCACCGTTTCCACTGCTGAGCATAAGGAAAAAAGTGCATTACCAGTTATGTGGCGAAGACAAGCTGACCCCATGTTATTTAATAGTGGTATAGCTTTCCTTTATCAGCACTGGTGCATGAAATGCAGAGCAGAGACTGTGGTCACTGCACACCAGAAGTCCACATTATGCCTGATTCTGTTTCTTTCCTAAATCTTTGCTTTTTATGGAAGAAACTGATCTGAATGAAACGGTTCGCTGACAGAAAATAACTCTTCACCCGACTTTGATTAAACTGCTCACAACTCAAAAACATGCACACTTTGCTGAGAGGCTGCAATTAGACCTTACCTCAACTTAAGAGAGGTCACAAACCAAAGGTTGCGAACCACTGATCAACAGTTGTTAAGTTTCATACTAATTATAATTGTGATTTATTAATGGTCAGATTTAGCCAGATGGGACGGATGCCCACGTTCTTCTTACCCCATTTTTGTTCTTCCTTCCTCCCTCTGCTTTTATTTTCTGCCTCCGTCCTTTGCTCCCTCCTCTTTTCCTCATCTCGTTTTTGTCTTTGTGTGTGCATGTGCACATAAATCATTGTATGAACAGAAAGCAGACAATATTCTCACTGGAACTGTGTCAGTGCTCTCGTTTGCATATGTGTGAAGGGGAGTGAACTCGAGGTGTGTGTATGTGTGTGTGTGTGTGTTCAGTGCTAATATTTGCTTGGTCTGTCCTTACTGTAGTCAGTCTACCATGACACCTGTTTGAACTAATTAACTGAGTTGACTGAGGTGATTAGATCTATATTCTAATACCAATATAACTAATCCTGGAGAGTAATGGACTGTCACTTTGAGCCTCCAGCCCTTTTAATAACTCTGTTTTCTTTCTTCTGCCCTCCTTCATTCTTTCTACATCTTTTCAAAAATGTGTTTTCTTTCAACTTGTTTGTTAGTTTAATGACGCGGTAACTGTGGTGTACTAATAAATAGATTGCTAATACACATTTTACTGAACCTTGCAGGGAACCTGTGGTGTGGTTGTCAGAAAAATGTTACAGTCAATAGGGGGACAAACTTTACATGAGCAATCGCATATTATTTTCATAATTATGTTTGTTATAATAATCCCATACACTTTAAACACATTTCACTTCAATAGTAGCATATTTGTCTGTGTCTTCTATTGTAAAACAAGTGTCGGTTCTGTATTGATACTGTGAAAGTTCACAGAGAAAGTGTAAAATGTGTTTGCATGAGATTGCTATTTCAGGTCCTACTGTGTGGTGGACACAAATTGAAAGTTACACTTTGTTGCCTCGCAGAGTGACATCTTTTAAGATTTATAGACTGTAAGATGTGTCAACAGGTGAGCCGTGTCAGAGCGATGAGAGCAATAGATAACGTTCACATGACCAAACTGCTCTTCACTGCCTCCCTGCAGGCTGAGGCTCAGGCTGAGACCAACAGTCCTCAAGTCAAACGCCAAGTTACTCTTGGCCATCTGTCCCCACATTCACTTTTCCCCCTCTACAATCTAAAGCAACAAAAGCCAGTTGGATATGTGTGCTTCCCGTTCAGTTGATTTGTTGTCAGTTTTGTCTGTCGTTTGTTTTCCTTGACTGGTTCTTAACCACATGCCATCAGGACCCAAGGGGGCATGTGGTCTTTCGGTTGCTGGTGCATGGCTAAAATCACAATCCAATGTTGTTATATATTTACTTTCACTGTTCATGTGACCACAGGAAGTTTTCTAATACTGCCTTGACATGAAGAGAACAACAGGGGGAATCTATTAAATGGGCATTCTGTGTTTTTATGTCTTCATTTAAGTTCAAAATAACAGTGATATTTACTTAAACATGGAAATCTTGGGTTGGACCATAACATACCATAAGTTAAATAAGTAAAATCCTGCTTCACAAACTGTGGACATGAGGTTTGAAAGAGCTTGTCATTTACCATGCAGTTAGACTCTGACAATAGATAGTATTGAGTTGCATTGTGGGAGGTGTAGGATTCTTTTGGAGCTCAACTGTGACAAGGGACAGAAAGTCAGGATTGCTCAGTGGCTGCTTCATTGATTCTGACCATCTCTCTTAAGATCCGTCTCTAACAAGTCCCCGAATTTTATGAAAATGCAACAGTAAATCACTGGAGAACACTTCAAGACAGTATCGCAGGGTTTGGGACAAAATTGCTCCTTTTATGTACCGACTCCAGACAATACAAAAGCAGGAGTAATATGTTTTCACAGACCTTGCACCTGGCAGGAGTAAGGCTAAATTCCCCCAAGTTGTGTGCTGCTCAGAAATAGTTTAAAAATCTCTGTTGAGAACCTGTTCCAATGTATCACTTTGTACAATGTTATTGACAAAAAAAGAAAAGAAAAGAAAAGAAAAGGAGCTTTAGATTAAAAACCTTTTTCTGCATCGTCTTCTCAATGTACCACTGCCCTCTCCTCTTATTTGACCCTCCCTCGCACCTCCCACTCCGGCTCCATCTCTCCTTACGGCGTGAGTGGAGGCATCTTGTTCCAGTCTGTTGGTTGTTCCTTATCATGCCTCAGACCAAACAAAGAAACACAGAGTCTGACAGAGCAATCAGGGCGCGACAACAAAACACGGCAAGAGTTTTTAGCCCTCTGTTTGTCTGCCTGAAACAAATGAAGCCGGCAGGGCCACTGGCTTACATCAGGGGACACCTTGTCGCAGATAATGCTCTCATTTGGAGGGAAATTGACCCTGGGCGCTGAATCTGCAACAAGATAAGTTAGTCTACCAAGAATGCATGTAGGGCTTTATTGGAACAAGAGGGAGAATGAGTGGAAAATGTGGGCCAAAAGGAGAGAAATGGCAGAATTATAAATGTAGACAAGGACAGAGATGGAGAGAAATAAACGGCACGAGCAGCTTTAATATACAGAATGGCTTCTGCCTATACAGCTTATTTTCCTGTAATATACTGTACTTTCTTTAACAGCAGTGAGTTGTAATAATGATGATCATTATTACAGTTGTATTATTATCATTGGTGTTGGCATTAGCTTAATAGTTGCTCTTGCACTAGTAGTACGAACTGCCGGCAGTACTTTTCTCCAAATCAAAAGTGATGTATTTATTAATCAAAGCAGCTGCAGTAGCTGTTTGCTCTTAAGTATCTCTGATTACATTTCCATGCACACCAAATACAGCGGCGACTGAAATAAATCAGCTTTAGGTGATCTTTCTTTTTTTTTCTTTCTATATTTGCATAGTCCCAAGTTACACAGTCTCCCTCATTACCCAAGTAGCTGCACTCAAACCTTTGTTAATCTTGTCATAATAAGATTACAACTCATTCAGACAATCCATTATCTCATAATTATAACAAAGAAAAAATGAGTCTCTGAAGACTATGGAGTAAGTAGATTATTTTTTTAAATTTTCTACCTGGTTTAAATAAATGTAATAAATCTTAGGCAGGACCTCTCCCTATAGCTTGAGGGTCTGGTATCAACATATATAGCCAGCACTTAGTCAGCATGTAATGTAAAAGCATTACGTGTTAATTATAAAGCTGACTTTCTGCTGTTAATTCTCTGTCAGTGCTTTTTCCACTATTCATTAATTTACATTAAACTAATATAAACAATGAAAACAGTGCATTTCATTTAGAGCGGGGAAATCTCTTGATGTGAATGACTTTACAGAGTCAATAGAAAAGAAAGGATAGAGTATTGAGCTTGTGTTTTGAATATGCAGGAGTCTGAAACATGGACCTTAATATAATAAAGAAGTAATGTAAAATAGAGTAAGATACCTTAAACACCATTCATCATTAATACGTATGTTTACCTAGGTAGAGTACCAACAGTCCACCTTCAGCTAATACACAACTGCTCGAGGCAAGTAAAGTTTATTTATACAGCACCAGTCAGGCACTGGGAAATTCAAATTACATCACAGAGGCATGGAGGTAATTTAGAAGTAAAACATTGAGATGATGTAGAAATTGCATCTTAAAACAACACAAATGTGTTTGAATAAAAGAAACACTTCATCCATTAATAATTAAAATTTTAAGAAAGGTAACTACACGTTTAGCTTTAAAGTAACATTGCGGAGTTTTTCGGCCTTAAAATAATGTTTCCAGACTCATTGCAGTGATAGAAAAATGGTTAATAGGATGAATGGTGCTGCCGCCGCAGCCTGAGCGGGGTCGCGTCGGCTGAAACTGCAGCCTATGAAACTATGTAACTTCCCTGCACGGGTACGAAACACCGCCCCCCCTCCTCCCCCCTCCCCTCTGCGTCGGAGAGAGACGTGGTGGGTAAAAGCGAAACTTACGGTTCTCCTCCGGTCGTCGTCGTCGCCGCCGCCACCCCGCCACCCCCCCCACCCGCCCCCGACCACCCGCCACACAGTCTCCTTGCAAACATGTGGGAAATACTGCTTTGAATAAAGCACCACAGACTTTTTAATACTGTACTTTCATTCATAAAATGCACCACATATATTTAGAGAAATATTTATTTGATAAACTTGGCATAAAACTGTAACGTTAGTCTATATTTACACACTAAATGAAAGCACCAATATATAATGTAGAACAAATGATGATATGTGTAGAAACATTCTTTGTAATATGTAATATATTGTGAGACACATTATAGCTATACCAAAAATGTCCTTTGATACTGCGTGTCTTCTTCCATTGTCTCTTTGTGACCCTGACAGCTTTCAACATTATATGCAATGCTCATTTTCTCCTTCAGCTGCTGTAATATTGTTTTGACATTTCTTTTTTTTTTTCCTCCTTAGATTCAACAATGTAATGACACTTTCATCTAGAGGGCGGTGGTGTGCTTCACCAGGAATCACTGTGTGCATGCAAATCCACTCGCAAGTGAGTAGATGATATTTAACTAGTCTGCCTTGAGTGTGTGTCTATGTGTGTGTGTGTACACGTGTGTGTTGTTTAAATGTGCTCACATGTAGATAAGTCAGGCAGCCAGTATGTCATATTTAACTAGCGCACAGGATGTGTTGGGGCGTGTTTGGTTAAGCAGACAGAGCGTGCCTGCAGGGTCCTCCAGGGCCCGAACCTCTGTGATCCCATTACACCAGTGCTACCAGGACTCTCCAGAATGTGAAACCTCTAGTGGTAAAACATCATATATCCTGCATGAGAAAATGCAATAATCCATTTGCACTTATTTTGATTTTTGCTCTTGAATTGTCAACAAACAACTCAATTTGCATTCAAGTGCAGACAGCTTCTTTCAAGGGAGAATGATGTAGATTATTAAACTGGAAAAGAAGAGGTAGTTAAGGAGATAATACATCAGAGATATTAGATGTGCGCGTTGACACCACTGGAAAAACAGTCAATTTGTATGCAGACAAAGTGAAACCAGGCCAGACGGACACAAAATACTTAACACTCATGTCCCTTTAGCATTCTTATACTGGAGAGAGGAAACGTCACATGGAAGCATTAAAACCACAGCCTGTTTAAAAAGTATGGATTTTTTTATTCCTCATTCAGCATTAAGCCATGTCTGAACTTTTAAGAAAAATAAAGGATAACACCTGGGATTTTTATAAGAATAATTTTACCAACTGTTATAGTACTGATCTTAGAATATAAGGGCTTTAATGGAAGAAAGTATAAGTTTACTTTATTTTAGATGCGTGAGAAAATCCCCGGTGGGTCAGGCTGGTGGTTGGGCAACAAGAGAAAAAAGGTCTGAAAAGGTCGGTCAATACAAAATTTTGTAAACAGATTAAGCTGGTTCTTTTAAGAGACTCTAGAACAGCAGGATATTGGGTCGCTGGCTTAAAGTGAAAATAATAGATAAATAAAATACAGAGAAAGTGAGACTGAGAGGGAGAGAAATTGGTAGTGCTGTGTTATCAATATGTTATCTATGGATCAGACTGTGCGGCCCACTGGGGTTGTGTGTGACTCTCACTCCCCTCATTGTCTGCTTCTCCACTGAACTGCAGTTGGTTGAGTCCTGCAGCTCCACTCACCCGCTTGAGGTTCATGTGTTTGTATCTTTACCTTTGCTTGAACACTGGGGCAGCAGCAGCAGTAGCAGCAGCAGCCTGTATCTGAATCATGTAACTTGAATAACAGACCTTTTTTTTTTCTTTTTCTTTTTAAGGGTCTGAAAAGCTCAGAGAAAAGAGACTAACATCTCCTAAAATTCACAAATTCTTCAAACGGTAATTACAGACAGCAGACAGGAGGAGAGCAGCAGAGTGAATTAATGGTGGACTGAGTTTACTTAGAGGGATGATGTTATGTCTCTTTTTTGGGTTATTTTTTCCCTGAAACTCTAATACACTAATTCATGTCCTACAGAAAATTTAAATCGCAGAACCAATGTAAGTGTAACATACCAATGTAAATGTAACATATCAAAGATATGTCTTGTGGAAACACAAGACATATCTTTGATGATGATGATGATGATGATGATCATTGACGGTCTCCCTCGGAAAAGAGATCTAATCTCAAGTGACAACCTTGTAAAATAAAATAAAATAAAATAAAGGTTAAATAAAAGAATCATCATCATCAACGATAGGTTTTGTGTTTATTACTGAATTCGTCATAGGTTCTGACTTAAACAGAGGAAAGTGGAAAAGAACTGCAGATTAATGTACCAGATCCACAAATCATCATAGTTAATTTATCCTCTACATGAAGTAAGACACAGGCTGTATGTGATGGAGTGACTCCAGACGGGGTTTGGTGGATCAGCCAAAGTCAAAAGTCATGGGGGAATGTACTGAGTGCAAGAGTTACACAGGGAACTTTCCAGTTACCAGGCTGCCTCTTTAAGATCCAGACGTCTAGCTGGATTAAGAAAAAGATGAATTCATTTGCTTTTACATCCCATGGTCGGCATAATTTCAGAAATTTTCTGGGGGAATAGAGGTTGTCAGAGAGCTCTCTTCGCTCGCTTAAAATGAGTGGTTATTGGAGGAAGTACACATGGATGCTCTTAAGTCTGCTGATGGAAATATGTTGCAGCGATGGCGAGGAAGACAGAGAGGAAAATGAAACGAACAGCAAAAAAGAAAAATGAAAGATGAAATGCGATGGAAGAAAAGAGCTTTGGTGATTGAGATACATTTCCATTTAGATGGGAGGGCAAAGAATATTTTTCTGAGGAGAGGGACAGCGTTTTGATGTGAATCACTTTGCAAAGTCATCACGGTAAAATAGAGCTCGTATTTTGCATCTGCATGAGTTTGAATCCAAACTTTCAAGGAGTACATCATAAAAACTTTCCCAAACCCTTGGACTCAACCTCCCGGGCAGACATCAAAAAGAAGCTGTAATGTAATCTTGTTCTGAGAGAAAGGAATGTGAAATTGAAGCGATTATTTCATCTTTGTGTCTTGAACGAATGTGTGTGTGCGTGATTGTATTGAGCTGCCTTCGGGCTTTAAGGTTAACCAGCAATTTCAACATTTCTGGGATTGCGATCATTAGCGTTCTTCGTGTTCTCACACTAAGATGAAACTCAAATAAAGTTTTCCTGTTTTGTAAGAAGTTTAAAGTTTTAGTTCGTTTGTACTTAAAGATGACACTATGAGATGGAAAACTTTTTTTTTGTTACTTTTGCAAATATTTGTTATGTGTAAATACAGTCATGGGTAAAAAACAATTAGCTAGAAACTAAACATTGAACATTTTGGTACTCAAGTAACAAAACTTGTTTTAACTTAAAGGCGCTACTTGTAATTTTTGCTACTGCTACATTGCTAATATTAGCCTTCACAGCTGTTTATCAAACTTTATCCCTGTACTGTCACTAGCATGTCATCCCTTCTACTGATATTAGTATGCTAATGAGCTAGCCCTATAGCACAACTTGTTATTTTCCGACAGTAGCTAACTAGAGTCTCCAATCCACCCTGAAGACGTAGCACTGACCAGTGGATTATAACCTCTTGTATTACTAAGTCAAAAATGACTGAAGCTCTTGTTACCAACACCTGCACCTGACCAAATTTACAAATAGCCCCATTGATAGCAGCAAAAGGTCTGTGGAGATTCTCAGTCGTCCTGGTCACGGTGTCTCTTGGAGGCTTGAAGGCAACTGGACTTGAAGGTTTCAACTGTCACATGAGTCATGGTGAAAATGGGAGTTAAGACTGCATTGTAACTGGCTGATAAGTGATATGGTAGACCACCTCTTATGTTCAGCATCGATCATTCCAGTTCTCAAAACCGCCAGTACTCTCTGGACAGAATGTGTCCGTTGTCCTTCAGAGGTCAGTTCAGACATGAGGAGTTGTGCCATGCATTGGAGAAGCAGTTGTTTAATATCCCCAATGTACAGGTCTATGTATTCCACACTGCACTGGACCCACAATCTGCATTGTTCTGCATGTGCCGGGGCGTTTTGTCCTTATTAAAGGTGGACAAGCTTGAATGTGTTGCAGTTTCGTACATGCATTATGTGGATGCACTTCCAACATGCAGACTCATTCCTCCATCAGCAGTTTTGGGGACCTTTAGGTGACAAAGGTTTGTCTCTGTGACATCGTTGTCACCTTATTGATGCACCAATCAATGTCCTGTACCATCCATCACTATGGAAATGCAGAAGCCCAGAGTAGAAATTTGATGTAAACTTTGTTTGTGAGTCACACACTTAACAGAAAGTATTGGATTGTGTAATGCAACATGTCTGGATTAAAAAGCTCAGGAAAGGATGTGTAATTATGCAAGTAAGCAGGGTAGACAATCAATATGGAATATATCATAACAGGGATTGAAAAACAAATCTGAACCAAGCACTGCTTGAAACTGTTTGTGTGAAGTGATTCGCTCTGTGCCTGCGAATACACAAGCTAAACTCTTCACACACCCTTCAACTTTACACTGACTCTCATCTTTGAAAGGAAATGTTAAAAGTCAAGGTTTGAGCCCTTTTCAGCATGTTACAGTGAATGGACGAGTCGGCTGAAGAGGCCTCTGTCTGAAAAGCTGATTTCCTTTATTTATGAGATTAACATCATGTCGCTCCATTGAAAATCACACATCTCATTAAATGATTCACAGTTTTGAATTGAGGATTTTCAAAGATGCACGGCTACAAAGCTGAAAACAGGGATTTGTCTCAGCTCAGGAGAAGCTGACCTTTCAGAGGATTGATTACCTTTGTTAATTACCTCTTTATTAAGTGATTTTGTTTAATTTGTCACCATAATTATGAAGGAGTTATTAAAGAGTCTTATTATAAAACCTTGTTTCCCTAAGTTTAATTGAAACTGAGTTGAGTTGACAAGTAATATAGAGATGGTTTATCCCAAATTAAATGTGGATTTATAAGAAAATGATTTCCAAAGCATGAATCATTGTCACCTAATGAGATTTTAGCATTTGCACCTCATGGAAAACAAATAACAGTGGTGATACAAGTATAATTATGAGGAAGTGCATTTTCCTTGCACTATTGGCAGTTTCTGTCTAACAACCCATAATTTAGCTTCCGATTGTAATTTGTTTTTGTCTAATTACACCATAATTACAGAAGTAATGGAGCAGTAATTAACAGAGTTGCCATGGAGTGAGTATAATTAAGGACTTTGATAAGCATCTGTCAAGTTTCAAGGTGGTTCTGTCATTACCTGCCCACTGCCTTTGAACCTTTTAAAACCTAATATCTATTCTGTTGAATCTCCCGCCACCCTTCTCACAGAGATAAAACTACGAAGTGAAGTCTTTTGGAAGCAGCTCACAATCTTTGCGTGTCCCTATTGTGCTTCCATTTAAAGTTGGGTGTCTTTGAATGCATCGTTTCATATTCTCTCTATGCTTGTATAAAATATAAGCTGCCTTTGTCTTCCCTATTTCTTAGCCTTGCTACACGAAGAAAAGTGATTCCTTTTCCCCTTCTGTTTGAAGGAGGGACACACAGCAACGTGGAGAGAGATTAATGCATCAAATGATAACAATCTCCATACAGCAAAAGGCTCTTTTGTTGCCGTTAATCATTGAATGTGCATGTGTGTGTGGGCTGCAGTGTATGTGTGTGTGTGTGTGGGTGTGTGTGTGTGGCCCTCTGAATAATGATGACGCCATCATTTCCTCTTTACCCGTGTTGGAAAGTAAAAAGAGATTGAATGGGCGGAAGAATGGGAGGAGGGGGGTAGTTGGGAGAAAAGACAAAGGAAAATGGAACTAAGTGGAATAGTAGAAGTCCAGGCATTGGGAAAGGAACAATGAAATCCATAGCTTTTTTCTCTTTTTTTCAGTTTTGTGACAATTTGTCACAGCGGGAATTGTGAGTCATTTCAAGAGAATAAAAGATCAACTAAGTGTAATACCAAAGCTGCTCAGAGCATCCGGTGTGCACTGCGACCATACCATAACGTGATCATAGATGCAGATTAAAAAAGTACAAGATGCAGTGATGATATTTGATTAACAAATATGTAACAGCAAAATGTCAGAATATAAAAAAGTGTAACGATAGGCTGTTGAGCTCTGATTCAGCGTTTCTAGCCTGCCATGCTGTTTGCTCTTCGTACAGGCAACTAAACAAAATGAGATTCGACTAAATCCTTCTCAGCTGATGGGTTCAGGCTGCTGCCCTAATGTTTACTTGCTTGCTTTTGTTCTCATTTCCTGCCTTTTCCTGGCGCATCGCTGCACTTCATGCCACATTGCCGCCACCTGTAGATCACTGGATGGTTTAACTCATTGGTGAGAAGCTGTGTTGTGTCGTGCCTGTGCATCCTAATGCATGGAAATGAGATGGAACAATATAGGGACCCATGATAAGTCATATCTAAAATGTGACCTTCAAGTATAAGGTGCAACTGAAAAGTCAGGAGAAGCCGGCAAACTGAAAAGACATTCTTGCTCGAAAGTAGATTGGAAACCCTTTTGGGAAAATTTGTTATTATCAGATAAAGTGTTGAAGATATTTGGAAGAGGCGATGAGACGATGATTGGGAAGCAGTGAGGAGGAGGCAAAGAGACAGGTGGGACCTATGGATCTGCTCGATGGGGGACCTCGGAGACACCTGCTGCTGCAGTCGTGATAACTTTTTTTTTTTTTTACTGCAGAGATAACTTTACACAAGCACCGTTTGTCAACCTTCAGAGGAATGCATCTACTGACTGGATGAGCGACGGGGGCGAAATGAGGAGGAGGAGGGAGGGAGATAGCATGAGAAGGATTCACTCGATGCCTCTTCCCCTCTCTTTGTAGCACCCTGAGGCGTTCTTATCAAACCTCTTAGAAGTATAGCAGCACTCAATGCCACTTCTCCCTGTACTCCTCCACCTGATTTACTAATCCAATCTTCATCTGTTATTTTGCTTTCTGTCTTTCTCACTCAAACATGAAGTTGTTCTAGTAGTAGTGGTATATACACCTGCAATACCCCACCCCGTGTATGTCTTTGAAACTGATATTGTGTCAGTGTTTTCACACACAATCTCTACAGTATATATGTCAGTTCAGTAAACACTCATTTTGTTTATAGACCTGTTTCAGTATCTTTTTCACTCTCTTCTCCACCCACAGTTACTGAAGATTGAGTGATCTTTGGACAACTTTCTAACGGAGTGCTTTTTTTTCTTTTTAAAGAAAATTATATTTTTGTTTTATTAAATCAATTCCTACTATCTTATAAATCTAATTTGGCTAAAAAAAAACCTTATAGCTGATTATCCTGCTTCAGTTTGACATGATTACCTCATTGATTGATCAGAAATATGATTCAAATGTGACCACTGGTCTTCTGTTTAAACTTATTTAATCTTTCCCTCTAACATGAGCTTCAATTCTGCAGTTATTGTCCTGCTGAAATATTGTTGTTAAAAACACAAAGTCTAAGAGTAAAATTCCAGACAAAACATTGTTTTCCTGTTTGTAACACTTAACGTTTAGCTGTGGTCAACTTGGACTGACAGTAGTTACAATGGTGCTTCCCAAAACACCCAGAATGAAGTTCTCACTTTTAGTTTCCCTTCAACATCCTTCTTCTTCCATATTGAAGTTGAACATTCATCAATGATTATGTGGTATATTCTGTTAAACTTGAAGAACTGTGCATTTAGAATAACAACAAATTGTTAGAAACAAAGAAAATAGAATTGGAGACCTTCAGACAGACAACTTAGACAGACAAGACATCTCCAAAGCCCTCTACAGACAGGCTTAGGTGATGAATGGAAGTCAGATTGATTTTGGCATGACCACACAATGTCCTCCGTGTATTGTGCTACTGAAAAGATCTGCCACGTCCTGACACCTTTGATTCCTGTAGATCCGCCCTTGGCTCCAAAGCCGGCCTATAGCAATCAGAGGCAGGGTAAGAAGTTGGCAGGCGGCTGGGAGGAATGAGTGGAGGAGGACAGAGGGAGGTGGAAACAGATGAGGGGAGACGGATGGATGAAGGAAGGAGGAGGCTGTTGAGGTGATGAGGCAGGGGAAATCCTTTTTTAGGTTTTTGCAAAAAAAAATAAATCTGGATCATAAATTGATATGACATCTTATAATAATGTGTTCAGAACATGTCCAGCCCATATACTCGGTCATGATTTGCAGTATCTGACCACTTACATCTCCAGATTTGGGGCCTTTTTTGTGGAGTCCTCCTTATTCTCTATTTGCAAGGTGATTGATCATTGATTGCAACAAATCTTGTGGCATGTTGGGTAGTGAGAAACCCATGGACACTCTAGTTGTGCACTGTAATGAAAATCATCGTCTTTTGCAGTTAAACCTTGTGTTATTGTACAGTTTTCTTTTTGTCTCTGTCCAATTTTAGTTTATTCCTCCATGCGGTGGACTTCCAAATACTAAATCACACTGTTGCATTACTCAGGAGACATATTTTAAAACCATATGCACTGTAGTTTATTGCAAGGCAGAGCCATACACTGCAAAGATGCCATGAATACTCAATAATGTACCACATGTCTTGATCTTCACCCATCTGTTCCAGAAATTTACTTAAATGTAGAAAAAATGAAATTATAACTGTGAGCGGTTTTTGAAGTCTTGAATGCACCAGACGATGAAGGGAGGGCAGAAACATTGTTGGTCTTTTCATGGGATAGTTTGACAATGAAAAAAAAAGTCAGACTTTCCGGCTTTGGCCTTTGGCCATATAGAGGCCTCAGCATTTTCCACAATCATTTTGGAAATGTGAAATGTGAATTTGTGTCAAAGAGCAGAGGGGAGAAAAGAAGCCGACAAAGTTCTATCATTGCCTGTAGAGAAAAGATAAAAGGGAGTAAAGGTGTGAGAACACAGGGTGAAACTCTACAGTGGTCGTCTTATCAGTGAACCGAATTAGACTTGATGCTGCAGACTTTTTGACACCACTTTGCTGCTGCTTTTCCCAAACTTCTATTGGGGAAACCTTGAATGGTTTGTTTTCATACAACAAAGAAATTCAAAGCAGGTCAGTGGGAGGAAACTGTTTTCGTCACGTGCTGTCCCGTTAACATTACACCGTAAATCTAAGTAATGTAGAGTAATGTGATCGAACCTACACATCATTATGCAAAGCTTTTAGATTTTCAGTCGTGAACACTTAGTGTGAGCTACGTTTTTCTCAGGGAGATTCGAGGAAACGGCCCTGTCTTAAGTGCCTTATCAAAGATCATGGCACTTAACAGTAAACTGCTGTCATTTCACTGGCCAGCATTACGCTGCATTATTCCCTCACATCTATTACTGATGTCTTTGGCCTCCTGCCTTGACAGCTCTTAGAGCCTTTTATCCCTTCTTGGCACATGGGCCACCTCAAACTCACCAGGGTCAAAGCAGGAGGTCTGCTTCTTCTCTCTGCTCTCAGAATGTTTTTTGAGATACAGCGAGGGGGGGGGGCGCATTAAGAGACGGTGTTTCAGGGGAGAGCAGAGGAAGCTTGATTGCTCCAAGATTAATAAAAAGGTTTTTTAATGTGTTTCCCTTCTGTGTAGTCTAGGTCAAGTGGTCATAAGATAAAGCTAAGGGCCATAAAACAATTAACAATCAAAGTAGAAAATGTAGTCATGCTACATAAAATGTTACCACCCTCAAGCCTTTGAAATCATTTCAACAAGTTAAGCATTTTAGAGGATTTGTTATTGCCAGGAAACATCACAGTGAAAACATCACTCCAGGAAGTTATTTTTCTCAGATACAGCTCAACAAAACAGAAAATGAGTCTGACAACTTTGTGTTTTTCTTTTCTTTTTTTCCTCCCCCATTTCTCTGTGTACAGGTTTAACAGTCAACATACAGCATGTTGATTAGAGAACTGCAGAGTTGCTGCTGGCAGCTGCATGTTTGATTTTTATAGAGCTCCAGGCTAGTTGATTCCCACCGCTGCTAGTCGTTATACCTAAGTAAGCTAATCACCTTCAGGCTCCTAGCTCTGTACTGCAAGTTGCTCTGATCAATATTTTATGGTAACAATGGACAAAATGACCATGTTTTAACATGAGAGCTCTCCACTATATTTTTTCATGTTCCACGTTTTCACATTTCATGGCCCATAGTCCATACATCTACTGTTTTGTTCCAGCACCAACAGCCAGCTGTTGTGAAAAGCACCAAGTGACATAGTTAGACACCAGCTGAACATAGTTTTTGCTAGAGCTAAATGTTCCTCTTGAGAGTTGATGCAGACCAAAACAGAGCTGTAACAAACATTAAGTATTTTTCAAAATAACGATTCCTGTAGATAATGAAGGGAGAAAAGTACTCTTTGATTAAAGATTGAAGATAATACCTGGTCCACTTTTATAGTCTCTAGAGTCACCCCCTCATCAAACAAAGTAAAGCCTTACTCTTTTGATGCTACTTCTCATTTTTAAAAAGTTGGTATTTCACAAATGTTGATTTCAGCCAAAGGAACAAGCTTTGCATCACGGTAGACATCCTATCTTGAATGAAACTGTGAATGACTGTGTGCTACACATGACTACAGCCTCCTCTTTCCCTTCGAGGGACAGAAAACAGGAGAGCCTCTCCTTTACATCCTCTCTAGATTCACAGTGTGACTGCAACACAAAAAAATCCAGCAAGAGGGATATTGATATCAATTTACCATTGATTCCTTTCCATCCCCCTGTGGATTGCTTCTGAAACCAATGGGCCTGGACTCATGTTTAGTTTGGCTGATGAAAAATAAATGAGGTCAGCCTGATCCTATGTTCATCGTCAGAGTTTTATACAAAAAGTGATGCACTTCATTGTCCTGTGGGAATTTCATTTCAAGGGAAGACGAAACAACAGTGCACGGTGCACACAGCACCACTGGACAGTCAAAACAACAACTAACAGCAGACTTGATTTAAAAATAACATTTTTATTCTGAGTATTTTGAGAATACAAATGTTGACCCACATAGTCTATAAATTGACTGATGTAACAGTTTGAAATCTATTATCCCAAAATTGCACCTTGCTATGATTAAAACTTTTACAGTTACATATGAGTGAAAATATACGTATATTGATTCCAATATATAGCATCTAAAGTATTAGTTTGTTGGTTAATTCTCCTCTTCAGTGATCTTTTTATTGTTGATCAGGTGAAGTGCCTCCTTTATAAAGTACTGTGGGAAATCCCACAGCATTTTACTTTTTAGGAAGAAGTTGAGAGAAAATGTGGTCAAAAGTGAAGCGTTTAATTAACCGTCTTTTGCTGAGATGAGGCACAGCACCACTCACTGTCTATCTCAAGGTGAATCGAGCAAAGAATCTGATAATATTTATTGTGTGCACAACAGTGAACATGTGTGAGATTGGTTTTCTTTGAATATGTAAAGTTTAGACTAGAAAACTGCATCCAGAGAGTGTTTTGAAGTCATATATAAAAAATGTGACCATTGAATCTCGGTAATACAGTAACTTCAACTTCCAGAGGCTCATGGCATAAGAGACACAGATTTTCAGCAGGGCCACCCTTTCTAAAAATAAAAGCACTCAATGTGGTGCTTGAAGTCATTTTGGATGAAAGTGTCTGCTAAATACCATTTAGTATATTGTATTGCTCCCATTAATGCAATATGGACTCCACAATCTCACTGCCCATTGACTTCATCCATTCCCAGTGGGCCATCTATCTGTCCATTGACTGCCATTTAGTGTCAACGGGGCCATAACTCGTTAGCTGAATGACGTTTAGACACTCAGCAGCTCGTTACAAAGGTCAGAGGTTAGATGGCTGTTGAGGGGACACTTCACTTTTTCTCTGCCTCTCTTTGCTCCCCATTGGGATTGTCCGGCCCGTGCTGTCACACACTCGCAGGTTTCTTTACAGCTGTATTCTTTCAGTCCCTTGGTCCATCTCTTTGCTCATTTAACCTCTGCACCCTTTCATTGTACTTCACAACTCTGACTTTCCCTGTGAAGATTTCATACTCGGGTAGTTGCTGCATAGATGTGGTTCTTGGCAATTAATGAGTAGGGATGGGTATCGTTTAGGTTTTATCTGATACCGGTGCCAAACCGGTACTTTTGAAACGGTGCCCGAACCAGTGCTTAAAGCTACAGTTGGTAAGTTGACGAAAGTGAAAGTAAACTCTGCAACTTGGTTGGAAATTTCAAGACAATACTCCGTCAGGTCTCTTTATGAAGCTCTGCCAAGCGCCCTACACACACACAGACACACACACAGGCACACACACATAAAGTAGCCATAAACTTTTTCTGCTATTTTTTGTGAATGTACAAAACCTCTCAAAGCCACAGTCGCTGTTTGAGCAGTTTCTAAGCTGCTTAATTTGTGCTAGAGTTCTCAACAGGCCTGAAAATTAGAACACGATCCAGTTCGACCCGTGGGTGTTGACACTGCAGGACTCGTGAGCATTCATTCTTGGCCCAAACGCTGCCGAGTTACTTATGTTTTTGACCCGAACCCGGCGCGTCTGGTCATGTTGTTCGAGCCAGCCCGTTGAGAATCTAAGTCTGACCCAAGGAAAGAGCCTTAGCCTAGATACAGTCAACGTAAAGAGCATTAACCATGTATACTAAATGACCCCGGGGCCCCCCACAGCTAAGGTGCTCCTCCCTGGCCTGAAGCACCCACACCAGGGAGTGTCTTTGCACTGTTTTTTTTAATTTGTTTGTTTTATTAGCTCGCTCAGCTTCTTTTTGCCTGTGTGTCGATGTTGTTTAATGTTGGTTACAGTTTCTTTTTTTTAGTTCATGTTTTCAGTTGCTTTTTAGTTTGTCCTTTTGTTCACTCCTAATGCTGTATAGATTATAATTTCAACTCCAGTTTGGAACATGATGGAAATTAAAGATAAGACAGAAAGGAGGGCGAAACAAGGAGGGTGGGTGGGTGTAGGTGTATTTAAGTTTTTTTTTAAAGTACATGGAGAGAATCCATGTGAATGTGAAGACCTGTTTTAGACACAGACAGATGGAGAGAATAAGAGGGAGAGAGAGAGAGGGAGAGGGGATGAATTTTTACCATGACTAGCCAAGCGAGACCATTGATTCCACTCCTCACTTGCTGAAACAGAGAAGACAGAATGTCAATCAATCGGCCTCTTTTTCCCTCTTCATGCCTCTTTCCTCGAACATCGCCCATCATGCCCCCCTCTCTCTTTCCAGGACACAATTTTCTCCTGTCTTTACTGTGGTGAAAACCAAAAGTCACATTCACTTTTAGCCATGTTGTGTGTGTGTGTGTGTGTGATGGAGGGTTTAAAGGGTCACGGTGAGGGCAAAATCGTCTCCTAGAGTAAAATCGTCTCTAGTATGGAGTGAGTAAAAGAGAGAGTGAGTGTGTTGACTGATTAGTTCAATCTCTTGGTGTTTCCTTCAAACCCACATCTTCTGCTTTCTATTTTCAGTTGTTTCTTTCTAACGTAATGTATGTGCATCAGGGCTAGACGATGAATATTGATTCATTCAGACTTGTGCTTTAGGGAAATGTGTAAAAAATGAAAACCACAAATTTTACTTTAACTCAGTTAGTTACGTTACATGACAGACCCACAGACTGACACAAATTAGACCAAAGACCCTGTCTGAAAAGATCACAGGGCCGTGTGGCTTGTTTTTTTTTTTTAAGTTCATAGTTTCACTTGATCATTCGCAACATTTAAACCACTCACCTGTTTTATTCCTATAGCTACACCTATTGGTGTAAATACAGATTATGTTCTAGAAGCTAAATGTTTGTTTGATTTGGTTGTTTGCTGAGGAAACAGGTAAATGTAGAAAACTAAGTTGTTGACTAAGGCCCCGTTTACACGACAGCGCTCGCGGATGAAAACGGCAAAATATTTCATCGGATGTGCCTTTCGTTTAGATGGCGACAGCATTTTCAGGGCTTGAAAACGCAAAAAAGTGAAACCACCCTCCAGAGTGGAAATCTTAAAAACACTCCGCTGTTGCGTCTCTGGGTAAGGGGTGAAAACGCAAAACCTCTGCTCCGATTGCAATGACCTGAGGAGGGCACGCAGGGCAGCATAAGATATTTGGTGACAGAGAGAAGGTAATTAAATGTTACATTCCCCTAATCTTACTCTAACCACCATGACCATCATGACTCAAACTAGAGAATAAAACAAGGAAAAACACGCACTCTCCAAAAAAACTTTCAGGAACAAAACTGAAGAGGTGCACGGCCAAAAGACGCAATTTGTAATAAAAAACTATGAGAAGGACACAAGTGCTGCTGGCCTTTCTTCTTTTTCTGTAAGTCAAACTAGAGAATGGCTGTGTTCGTTCAGACAGTTTCAGCTAGTCGCCATTTGATAAAATCTTTTTACCAATGTGCTGTTTGGCATTAGGATATTTATTTGACTTTTAACCTTTGAACAAACATGTGAAGCCTGAGGTTTTAAGACAGTAAAGTTGTTATTGTTCTTCTGAAACTGCTTTCTAACTTTATTTTCGTCATAATAACAATCAAATTAAAGATAAGACACTGTAGTTGTTACAGTTTAGTGTGTCTTGATGAAACACAACCCAGTGGATTTCCAAAATATAGCTATTTATCAGTGAGGTATGACCTTTACCTGCACTAATAATGTTTGATTCAACTGTACATGAAGGACTGAGTTAAGTTATTGTCCTTCTGCTCTTAAAAGTGTGATGACACACACATGTTGAGTCATGCAGATGTTTGTGTCACCTGTGTGCATACACAGATGGACACAACAGTCACCTGTGTGAAGCCCCTCCCTCCGTCCCTGTAGCTCTATAAAACCGTCAGACTCGTCTGACATTTCAACAAGGAGCATCTTCTCTGAAGAAAGGACTGAAGATGAAGCTCGCTGTGTTTGTTTCTCTGCTGGTGGTTCTAACAGCTCAGGCTGTAACTTCTTCATGTATCGGTAGAACCGTGGACGTGTGGGTGGCCAACGGCCACGGCCTCACAGGAGATGGACTTCAAGACCCTGATCCCTATGTTCTGGTGAGTTGTTGGCTCAGTGCACTACTTTCTTCATTGTACGTGTCATAAACCTACATGTTGTTAGTTGTATGTGGAAACTATGTGGTAAATCATGCATATGGATGATCCAACAGGTGCAGCCACTGTTCACCTTTGAATTGATTAATTGATGCTTCAATGTTATTTTAATGAAAACAATATTTGTGAGTTGATATTTATCCTCCATCTGATTATTTAGAAAAAATGAACATGTTTTCCCCTTATTGATCTAACAGGTGTCCATCGGCCCTGACACCCAAAGAACCAGAACCATTCACTCCAGCTCCCACCCAGGCTGGTGGCAGAAGTTCCACTTCTACGATGCCAGCAGTGACCTGATGAAAATCGACGTCTGGGAGGCCGACTCAGTGACCCATGACGACCACCTGGGAACCTGCATGGAGGAACTGAGATCTGGCGGAAGTCGTTACCAAACTGTACGGTGTACTGTGAAGGACGGCGGATACGTCAAAGTGTTTTACAAGTGTCACTAAGTGTAACCTGCTCTTGAAGATGAAAGAGTACAGTGTGACATTGTACTCTTTCTCTTTGAAATGATTGGTGGCAGAAGAACACAACTCCTCAGATGCAGATTATTTCCATGATGTTGTGTTTTGTCTCTGTTTCGTCATTCTATATGAAAATGTACTGATTGGAAACTACAGTTTACAAAACAACTAATGTCATCTGCCGGTGACTTTTGGTCATTAAGAAGATGAAATATAAACACATATCCATCACTATGACTTGTGTAACTGAAAATTGTGCCATTTTTCTCTGTATTGTTGCCATTTTACAAACTGCTGTGTTTTATTCTGCACAAAGGCAATAACTTTGATGAAAGATGAAATTCTGTTTTAAATGAGGATGTCATTAATAAATCAAAATAAAAAATAACACTTGTTTCAAATTCATGATTGCTTGGTCATCTTAAGATTGTACGAAGGAGTATTAGGGCCAGCCAAAAAGAAACAAAAAAAAGCCAGACAAAGAAAATAAAATAAAAAAGAAAGAAATCTGGCAAAAAAAAAATCCAGCGGAAAAAAAAATCTGGCAAAAAAAAGAAAAACATTGGGCAAAAAAAACATCCACCAGGAAAAAAGTCTGTAAAAAAAAAAAAATCCATCGGGAAAAAAAATTTTTAATAAAATCTGCCCCAAAAAAAAAGGGCCAGGTGTAAAAACCAATAAATTGAGAAAATATCAAAGTACTATAGTCGGTGGCCATAGCTGCCTCTACTTCACGTTGCTTTCATGAATTGTAAACACACAGACGGTGTTTGAGTGTGGATTAATTGTTAATGGTTTGTTGTGTAACCTGAGCTGGTCCAAAATCGCGATTCTGTTATTGATGAGTTGGGTTTTAATAACAGCTGATAAATGGCATGGATTGTGATGAGAAGGTGTTGCACACATTGATAATGTTAATTAAACTGGGGATTTGAATGGATTTCCACTCTTGTCGTGGTGGGAATAAACACTCTTTAACCATCCCTCACTCCTTGAGTCGAATCAGAGTACAGTATTATTCTAAGTATTCTTACTGGGTTCCCGGTATGTATTCTGGGTGGCGGTGGCGTGGAGGGCCTTGAAAAAGTGGTTAGCCCCGGGGCCCATAGTGCTTTAATGTGGGCCTGATTGAGCCAGCAGTTGCTGTAGTTGTGGTGCTGTGGTCAAGCCTCTGCAGTTTTTTTGGCTGGCCCTAATACTCCTTTGTAGTGTACATCTTTACAATGTGAAGGTGATTATCTGAAGTGGTGCAACTGTAAATCAACTTGATTAGTTGCCTTATTGTATCTTGTGATACAACATGGCCTACCCCCCACCCCCCACCCCACCCCGCCAATTAAATTTTGTACGAATGCGGCCACCTCCTCCAAGTTTGTGTGGTTTATCCTCCTAAACAAACCAAGTTTCCGACACAGTCTCTTCAATGTCCTTATACTTATGACCACACCGTGTTTATGTTCCCGAGAGAATATCCTTATTACTGAGGCCGATTCTGAAGTACATCTTAATCAGGGCATCTGTAGAGGCAGCCATGGCCACCGACTGTAGTAGTTTTGGGGGGGGGTTTTGTTTGTTGTTGCCAGATTTTTTTTTATTTTTCGAGGTTATTTTTTTAAATTTTTTTTGGCCAAATTTTTTTTATTTTTGCCTGTTTTCTTTTTTTTAAACGATGGATTTTTTTTCCCGCTGGATTTTTTATTTTTTTACTATGATGTGTACGAGCTGCGATTGGCTGCTCCTCCTGCTCCCTCTACCTGACTGGTGGAGACTCTTTGGTCACGGTGGATTTTGGCAAATATGATTTACCACCCCCCCCATGGTGTGTGTGTGTGTGTGTGTGTGTGTGTGTGTGTGTGTGTGTGTGTGTGTGTGTGTGTGTGTGTGTGTGTGTGTGTGTGTGTGTGTGTGTGTGTGTGTGTGTGTGTGTGTGTGTGTGTGTGTGTGTGTGTGTGTGTGTGATGGAGGGTTTAAAGGGTCACGGTGAGGGCAAAATCGTCTCTTAGACTTTTTTTCAGGAGTATGGAGTGAGTAAAAGAGAGAGTGAATTGTGTTGACTGATTAGTTCAATCTCTTGGTGCTCCCCTCAAACCCACATCTTCTGCTTTCTATTTTCAGTTGTTTCTTTTTAACGTAATGTATGTGCATCAGAGCTGGACGATGAATATTGATTCATTCAAATTTATGCTTTAGGGCAATGTGTAAAAAATGAAAACCACAAATTTTACTTTAACTTGGTTAGTTACGTTACATGACAGACCCACAAATTAGACCAAAGACCCAGTCTGAAAAGATTTGATCACAGGGCTGTGTGGCTTGTTTTTTGTTTTTTTTTAAGTTCATAGTTTCACTTGACTCACCTGTTTTAATCCTATGGCTGATTGGTGTAAATACAGATTATGTTCTAGAAGCTAAATGTTTGTTTGATTTGTTTGTTTGCTGAGGAAACAGGTAAATGTAGAAAACTAAGTTGTTGACTAAAACCATCCTTTGCAAACACGACTGTTGATGCCTTCAGGGGTTGAGCTTTCACAGTGTGACGTGCTCTGCACTTATCTAACCATGACTTTTTTCTTCTATTTCTGAGAAACAATCTCACATCATATATTACTGATATTTGGTGACGGAGAGAAGGTAATTAAATGTTACATTCCCCTAATCTTACTCTACCACCATGACCATCATGACTCAAACTAGAGAATGGCTGTGTTAGTTCAGAAAGTTTCAGCTAGTCGCCATTTGATACGTTTTTTTTTTTGTTTTGTTTTTTTACCAATGTGCTGTTTGGCATTGGGATATTTATGTTACTTTTAACCTTTGAACAAACATGTAAAGCTTGAAGTTTTAAGACAGTAAAGTTGTTATTGTTCTTCTGAAACTACTTTCTAACTTTATTTTCGTCATAATAACAATCAAATTAAAGATAAGACACTGTAGTTGTTACAGTTTAGCGTGTCTTGATGAAACACAACCCAGTGTATTCCCAAAATACAGCTGTTTATCAGCAAGGTATGACCTTTACCTGCATTATTAACACTAATAATGTTTGGTTCAACTGTACATGAAGGACCTGGTTAAGTTTTTGTCCTTCTACTCTTAAAAGAGTGATGACACACACATGTTGAGTCATGCAGATGTTTGTGTCACCTGTGTGCATACACAGATGGACACAACAGTCACCTGTGTGAAGCCCCTCCCTCCGTCCCTGTAGCTCTATAAAACCGTCAGACTCGTCTGACATTTCAACAAGGAGCATCTTCTCTGAAGGAAGGACTGAAGATGAAGCTCGCTGTGTTTGTTTCTCTGCTGGTGGTTCTAACAGCTCAGGCTGTAACTTCTTCATGTATCGGTAGAACCGTGGACGTGTGGGTGGCCAACGGCCACGGCCTCACAGGAGATGGACTTCAAGACCCTGATCCCTATGTTCTGGTGAGTTGTTGGCTCAGTGCACTACTTTCTTCATTGTACGTGTCATAAACCTACATGTTGTCAGTTGTATGTGGACACTATATGGTAAATCATGCATATGGATGATCCAACAGGTGCAGCCACTGTTCACCTCTGAATTGATTAATTGACGCTTCAATGTTATTTTAATGAAAACAATATTTGTGAGTTGATAGTTATCCTCCATCTGATTATTTAGAAAAAAATAACATGTTTTTCCCTTATTGATCTAACAGGTGTCCATCGGCCCTGACACCCAAAGAACCAGAACCATTCACTCCAGCTCCCACCCAGGCTGGTGGCAGAAGTTCCACTTCTACGATGCCAGCAGTGACCTGATGAAAATCGACGTCTGGGAGGCCGACTCAGTGACCCATGACGACCACCTGGGAACCTGCATGGAGGAACTGAGATCTGACGGTCGTCGTTATCACACCGTACAGTGTACTGTGAAGGACGGCGGATACGTCAAAGTCTTATACAAGTGTCACTAAATGTAACCTGCTCTCGAAGATGAAAGAGTACAGTGTGACATTGTACTCTTTTTCTTTGAAATGATTGGTGGCAGAAGAACACAACTCCTCAGATGTAGATTATTTCCATGATGTTGTGTTTAGTCTCTGTTTCATTTTATATGAAAATTTACTGATTTGAAACTACAGTTTACAAAACAACTAATATCATCTGCCCGTGACTTTTGGTCATTAAGAAGATGAAATATAAACACAAATCCAAAATTGTGCCATTTTTCTCTGTACTGTTGCCATTTTACAAACTGCTGTGTTTTATTCTGCACAAAGGCAATAACTTTGATGAAAGATGAAATTCTGTTTTAAATGAGGACATCATTAATAAATCAAAAGAAAAAATAACACTTGTTTCAAATTCATGATTGCTTGGTCATCTTAGGATTGAAATGCTTTACAGAAGAAAAGGGAAAATCAGTATACATGAATCTTTTTTCCTGAGTTGCTCAGTTGCAGTAACTTGGTCTCGGTGCCTATTATCAGTGTCAAAGTAACAATAATAGTAATATCAGTGGAAACCTAGTCAGATGGAAGGGGAGATGAGGGGTTGTGCTACTCACCAGCTAGTCTCTAACATTGTCTCTCCACAATTTGGTGCTGAACAGGAAAAGCAGAGTAGATTAATCAGAGCTTTGGTTAAACAGCTGCCGGCTGTAGCTGGAAACAATAACTATGAACTGAGAGCTAAAACGCTCTGTGGCTGCAGCTTGGGTCACAACTGTCTCTGGGCTCATCCCAACAAGCTTAATTGAACTGAAATTGGGCAATGCGTGTGTGCATGCCTCACAACAGTAGAGATTGCACAAAATGTGGCATAGAAGCTGGCCCGAAAAAAGAAAAAGCACCTGGGCTGATGCAACAGCGGCAAGTGCATTTCAGACATTGTGACCAGTAAGAAGATGTGTTTTATTAAAAAAAAAGAAAGAAAGAAGGAAGCCTGTGGTCCAACTCGACCTGAGTTATTTAAGCAATATATCATGACAGGCCGTGGTATATGCTCATTATACCGGGCGTACACGAAGCGGAGGGACGAAAACCCTCTTAGAGTAATAATGAGCATATACCACGGACTGGAGTGATATAGGCTATTGCTTTTATAAAACGGTTACCAATAATGACAATATGAAAGAGGAATACGCAATCAATTTCATGTAGTTTTATTCAACCAGAAATACACATTATCCAATAAAATAGCCCCACTGCGGAAAAAAAATAGTCCCATCCCCCTGGACGTTAGCTCCAAGTTAGCTCTGCAGCTCGTCTTTTCCTCTGCCTGACGCGGAGTGATAGCCTATGCTGTGATAATATATATGAATATATACAGTATATAAGGCTTTAGAATAGTAGCCGTGGTATATGCTCATTATACCACAGCTAACAACCAATCAGATTGCCGGATTTCACCTTTCTGTTTTATAATTGTAAATACTATCAGCCTGCACCGGTTGGGAACTGTAGTTGAGAACTCCGAGTTATTATTTCCATATATTCCATACAACAGAAATGTCAACAGGACAGATGTGTGTATTAACCTGCTAAAATGACGCATATCGCCACCTTTGTTGAGGAGGCGGACACTTTCCACGGACATTTTCTCTGTTGCATGTAAACTGGGACAAGGACAGAACTCCGGTGAGACGCTCAAATCGAGCTATGAGGATAGCTTGACTTGGGTGTGCATTCTCAATGTCACCCATGACCCTGGATGAATTGACAGTAGGTATAACTTTGGTATCATCAAGGCATCTGAAGCTTCTTGTGAACTCATAAGGATTCTGAGTGACTGAAGACTCTGGCAGTCATCCAGCATGCATAGCACCATCAGTTATTCCTAACTTTTGTTCTACTTCATCCTCCCCAATCCTTTTTGAGCCAGAAGATCTAGGGAAACACACCCTACATGCCCCCTTAAAGAAAATGGACACTGCGTCTCCCAAATGGTACAGAGATTTAAGAGTGTATATGTAGGGGAAAAGAGACACATTTTGCTTTTGGAGTAATCATAACCTTTAACTTCATCATTCCTTTGAACTGATTTCTATTATGATAATTATTAGATATGTGGTATAATTTATAATTGCTTAAACTAAAAAAAATGGTGCAGCATAGTCAGTTAGTTGACCTTGCCTTACTCCATTGCTCAGGAAATATGAGTCAAGTATATTATTATTGTCCTTTTAAGCAATTCATTTCTGTAAATGTGTTTAACAGAATTCAAAACCAAACCCCACAAATGTGATTTTTTTCTTAATTTTATTGATTGCATACTTATTCAAAGTTGAGTTTTTCCTTTGGTGAAGTTGTGATTGTGCAGAAAAAAACTGAAGAGCAGCAGTTTGAAAACCATCAACATTACAGAGCAAAACCCAACAATTTTCATTTACTTCAATGATGGTGATTGGAAATCTATCTTCTCCGCCTAGAGAGTTGTGTTCTTCTGCCACCAATCATTAAAGACAAATTGTCTTTTCTTCACTGCACATTGTACTCTTTCATCTTAAAGAGCAGGTTACGCTTAGTGACACTTGTAGAAGACCTTGACGTATCCTTCGTCCTTCACAACGCACTTCACATGGTGATAACCGTGACCCTCAGATTTCAGTGTTTCCATGCAGGTTCCCAGGTGGTCGTCATCACCACGAAGACCAGAGTCGGCCTCCCAGACGTCGATTTTCATCAGGTCAGCGTTGGCACTGGAGAACTGGAACTTCTGCCACCAGCCTGGGTTGGAGCTGGAGTGAATGACTTTGGTTTTTTTGGTGTCAGGGCCGATCGACACCTGTTAAATCAAATTAGAAAAATGTAAATGCTGCGCTCACAAACACAAATTATGTTGCATAATCCTTATGCAAGATTCACTATACACTACTGTCCATAAACAACTGACAACATGTGGGTTTATGACACATATAATAAAGAAAAATTTGCACTCTGAGCCAACAACTCACCAGAACATAGGGATCAGGGTCTTGAAGTCCATCTCCTGTGAGGCCGTGGCCTTCTGCCACCCACACGTCCACGGTTTTACCAACACATGAAGAAGTTACAGCCTGAGCTGTTAGAACCACCAGCAGGGAAACAAACACAGCGAGCTTCATCTTCGGTCCTTTCGTCAGACAAGATGCTCCTTGCTGAGATGTCAGACGAGCCTGACAGTTTTATAAAGCTGCAGAGATGGAGGGAGGGGCTTCACACAGGTACATTTGTGTACATTTTTGCATGACTCAATATTTGTGTGTCATCACTAATTTTAATGCAGATTGTGGAATACCAGTTTTTCCACAAATGGACAGGTCAACCCCACTTAACAAACCAGTGGTCAAATAAATGCCATGAACAGTTACAGCTGTATAATGGGAATGGGCTGGGTTTCTCAAATAGTTAACTGCAATAGCTGAAAAAAGTTGGTATGGTAACAACAATAACTACTCCCCCGTCTTATGATCTCAGATTTGTAAGAGTTTAGATAAATATCCAGAGGTCAAACAACACAGAACCTCAGTGATAAACCAAGGGTTGATCTAATTGTTTCTTGGCCACCAATTAGTAATAATGAGATTGTTTCCCAAATGTAAGACCAATGTAAATAAGTATAAATGTGGTTTGTTCAGCAGGGTACTGTACATCACACTGTAAACAGTCAACAAATAACTAACAATTTAATATCGTTAGCCTCATAGCATAATTGCCTAAGTCATTTTTTGGCCGAATTGAGATATCTGCCTAACTTTCCTCTCCTACCACTGCTGCATCACCTTGCCTTATTGGCAATGTCCTCAACCAATCAGGCAGATAGTGATTTTGGACTCTAAAAAGTGTTCTAAGTCATCTTTTTGACTTTGCTTGCTAGAAATTGTGTTACCAGTTAGGTAAGGGAGTATGTATTTACTTGTGAATACAGACATTAGCATTTAGCGAAAACCACTCTGTGCCTCCTTGTAGTGGTGGCATATGGTTGTAAACTGTTATCAATAACAAATGGTGCTTCAAAGTTGTTAAGAGAACCAGCATATTTGACGTTTTCAGTGAAATCAAGTCATACAAGTAAATGTAACCCCCAGGTTGTCCCCTGGATATTTACCTGGCCTTTAACCTTTCTACAAACATCTCTACCTACCTCACAAACAAGTCCTAAGGCTGGCAAGGAATGGTTGTTGTTTGTCAACTACTCTGTAATATTTGTTTTGACAGCTGTTAGAGTTGGTAATTTGCACAATGCAATATGGTTCTGCCACATGAGAGTTATCATAATGATGCGTAATAAAAGAGAATGAACTGAGGTTGTTAGGGTTTAGTATGTGCTCATAAAAACAATCCCAGTCCACTCCCATACAGCTGCTCATCAGTGAAGTACGACCATAAAAATAAAAAAAAATAAAAAGACAACTGATTATTAACAATGTTTTTTAGACCACTGTTTTAAAGTTGGGTATTTGGGTTGAATTGGCCATTGAGGGAAGACCTTTCTTTACTCTCCACATTAAAATGAGTGAGAACATACAGTACAAATGTTGACTCATGCAAACACACACATTCGTAAACAGGTGGACACAACAGTCACCTGTGTGAAGCCCCTCCCTCTGTCACTGTAGCTCTATAAAACCGACAGGCTTGTCTGAGTTTCTAAGCAGAAGCATCTTTGTCTCTCTCGGGGTGAAGAAAGGACCGAAGATGAAGTTCGCTGTGTTTGTTTCCCTGCTGGTGGTTCTAACAGCTCAGGCTGTAACTTCTTCATGTGTTGGTAAAACCGTGGACGTGTGGGTGGCAAACGGCCACGGCCTCACAGGAGATGGACTTCAAAACCCTGATCCCTATGTTCTGGTGAGTTGGCTACTTTCTTAACAATTTTAAACCTGCATATTTTCAGTTCTATATGGACAGCAGCTGGTTACATTTAAATTAAGTACCTGATGTCTAAGTTTCACCCTCAGATTTCTGTAAAATATAGAATAATATACCAATTGTGTTTGTGAGTGCATAGTTATTCTCCATCTGATTGTTTTATATTTACATTTCCTTAACTTCATCAGGTGACAATTGGAGATGAGACCGAAAAAACCAAAGTCAAGTACTCCAACTCCAACCCAGCCTGGTGGCAGAAGTTCCAGTTCACCAGTGTCAACAGCGACCTGATGAAAATCGACGTCTGGGACGAGGACAGCGTGACCGCTGATGACAACCTGGGAACCTGCATTGAGCAGCTGAGATCTGACGGCCAGGGCTATCACGCTGTCCAGTGCGATGTGCAGGATGGCGGTTTTGTCAAAGTCTTCTACAAGTGTTACTAAATGAAACCTGTGCTTGAAAACGAAAGAGTACAATGTGAAGTGAAGACGAGACACTTTGTCTTTGAAATGTGTTGTGGAAGAAGAAGCAATAAAATATCTATTTTGAACATTTTGATCTTTAGACCTTTCTTTAGCACACAGCTGTAAGCTTGCAGCCAATCACCCCAAAAGAAATAGAATAGAAAGTAACTATAAAAAACATCAATTTAATCACTGATCGAATGCATCTTTGCAGAATCATGTCTGCAAGTAGGATCATCCAGGCCTGTGAAAGACAACTTAAGTAAAAAAAAAAAAGGCAATTCCCATGAGTTTACATTTTAAGGTGGACCTAGGATGGTATACACTGTAGTTAAAAAAAAACATCAATCATGAATGCACCGTACTCCAGAATACAAAATATAACATACCCTCAGATTTAACAGATTCATGCAGCAACAATGCATGCATGTCCATTTAAATGTGTGGCGTCGGATCAGGTCAGCTCAGAGGACGAGCCAGAGGACACATAATGATACATATTCAGAACTGTATGGAGCCAGATAAGAAAGCACTCTAAGGGGCTTGTTTATAACATCAGAAGTTACAGAAATACCCTTATCCCTAAGGAGCCAGTGTTTGAGGAATATAGTGCAGTAATCTTCATGTTATAATGAGATATTATGGTGGACCTTGTTGCTGTATCCTAAAGTACTGCACTTTGGTGCTAACTGATCCTTTGTTTATGTTTTAGGGTGGTTGTCCACATCATGTCTAAAGGTGACAGTGTTGATGGGAATGTTTTCCCTGTGTCAGGATGAGAGAAATTATATACAGTATTTTCATGATATCCATGTTGTGCGTGGTACTTCTGTAGTAGTTTCCCCAAGGAAGAGGGTCCAAGCTTGTCTCTTTTACATGACGCATTAGATCTAAAAGCAGAGACGCCACGCCCATATGATCAACTCCTAAATGTCTTCAGTTCGTAACTGATGTCAAGATTTCTGTTTCTGTTGGCCCTGGGTTATTTACCTTTGACCTTTTTACAAAGACACAAAACCTGAAGTCCCAAAGTAGGAGAGATGTTGTTTCTGAACTATTTTGTGAGTTATAATGAGCCCAATAAAAGGGGTTTAGTAATACAACTTTTTACAAGTGAACTATGGACCTGCGCATACATGAATAGCATAGCCTAGCATAGCATCTAATCATGAAGACCTATTAAAGTACCTTTACCTTTACCTAGTTTCTCTCCTTCTCTGTTAAAATGAGTGATGACACATGTTGAGGCATGCAAATGTGCACAAATGTAACCACAAGAAATTGTTTGCTGTACTTCTCCTTGTTTTTAAATGTTTCTTTTAAAGCTTATCTCACAGTTGCTGTCATTAAGCTGTGTTAACGTTGACTTTCTCAAACAACGTCTATTCCTGCAGATTTTATCAGCAACCAGTTTGCAAGTCCTCATCTGACTTTATCTGCTGCTGTGTGTAGCAGACAATCTTCATACACGCAGAGTGTTTTTATGCACCAAGGATACTGAGCTGCTGTCATGTATTATTTTGTATGGCTGCATGTAAATACTATGTGTGTGGATATGGCTATCAGCACTCAGGAGAGCAGCCCTTGTCCGACCTTTCAGTTCAGCAGCCTCTAATCATTTTTATCGGGGGTTAAATCTATAGACTACATATTGTAGATGGTATCCAACATTTACTTGAATAAAATAGTAGTCGTCTCAGATTGAGATATAATGATAAATCAAAACAAAATGTTGTTTTGTTGTTGATTTCCTGTGGCCTGGGCCTCCCACAGCCTGTGATGGCTGCACTGATAAGCCATTTAGGAAAACAATGGGATGCAAATTTTAAGTGTTATGGAACAACCTTTGCTGCTTTGTCCACATAAAGCACTTAGGTCTACATAAAAGACCTCTTACCATATGTGTCACGACAACATTTCCAGTTTGTTCTTGTAAAGACCTTAACTCTAACCACCCCCACACTTCCCTGCAGCAGGTAACATTTCAAAGACAAAAAAGCATACTGGCATGAATGTCCTTCTCTTGTATTTGGTCTGGTTGTGCTGGCACCTACCAGCGATTTTTCAGTATGAATAAACAAAGTCAAATATTTCCTGGACTTTTAAATCAGATTATGGGTCACCAAGTATAATGTATATTTAGGACATTTAAAACTAAGCGTATTTAGTCACAGTCTGACACAACCATGCGCAAATTTGATAACAAAGGGTTACGGTTAAAAATGGTCAGATTGGTGAAATGGTCACTGATGGTGTTTATAGGTCAGAACATCTGACTTTTCAATTGCCTACAATATCCACTTACAGTGATGAGGTTATCCCAAACTTTGTTCATTATCCAACCACTATGTTTGTCCTTGGTGGTTTAGGACACAATACATGGCACCTCCCCTTTAACTGTTTGGGCTCTTGTCCTGACAGTTTTGAGAAACATGTTTAATAGTGAAAACAGAAAATGATTAACAATAAAAAAGAAGATGGGTTGTTGTTACATCAATATCAAAAGCAGCTGTCTCTCTCATCCATTTAGGATGGGAATATGGCCTCTAATATGTTGTGCTACTATTGCAGAAAGTTAGAATACTAATTTGACATCTGCATGGCAGTGCGGTAGAACAATGGTGAGATGGAAAATAAAAATATGACGAATGAATGTTCTCAGCTCTTGGACAGCTGAATTAGTGATGGATGACTACATTGTTAGCTTTAGAGAGGCTTACCCCAACTTAGTAATTTACCTAATACATTTTCTCATCAGTGTCATCATTTATTAGTGTTTTGCCGACTATTGTGTACTGTCAGACAGCAGCAAAGCACTGGTACAGAAACTATTAGACTCGCTCAACTTGCTCACTTACTACGTCTACAGCATTTTGTTGGAAATGAGGCACTGTTGGCTGGTGACATCAAAGTTCAAATCTTCATTTGGTGACACCTGTGGTTATTGGTGGTGATAGCAAGGGAAATTATGGACTACATTTCCCAAAGTTATGGTGGGCAGTAACCTCAGAAATACGATAGAGGCGCAACTTGCATAGCTATACTAAACCTGTTAATGATGGTACATTACATAGACTAGGCCTGCACGATATCAGCAAAATGTCAGATGTGCGATCAATATTCCGATGACGATGTGACTTTGTAACGTAAACAACATTGTTGTTGTTTACGTTACGTTACGTCTAGCTTGCTCAGGTTACAGGTATATGAGTGTGAAGACAAGGAGCCCATAAAGCCAGAACGTTACGAGACGGAGTTGTTTCCGAGGTAAATTCATGCAAAACCGCTGATGTGCGTTCCTATCGGGGGCAGTTTTTCAGCAAGCAGTCTCTGCATTTGCCTCTAAAACAACTCTGTCTCGTAACGTTCCATTATTATCTCATAGCGTGGTGAATGTGCAGGTCACAACTTGTCCACGAGAGCGTTTTGGAGTTGTTGGATTGTGTATTTGATGAGTTTGATGAGGGAAACCAAGAATCAGCCTCTGTAGCGTAGCTCTGAGCAGCTCGCGGCTCTGCTCCGCCGTTATAAAAATAGCTTGCACCGACAATTAAATGTAACGAACCTACTGCTAAAAATATAGTGATTATGCCAATGGGCCAATTTTCCAAAAATGTTGAACTATCCCTTTAGCAGAGATGGTTAAGCGTGTGACTGCAGCTCATGCAGACTACAGGTTACATAACACACATTTACATTATGAAGTTCATGTCTAAGAAGGACTCTCCTTTCCATCCTTTTCATCCTTCCTCCTTCTCCTTTACTCCCTACCAGTTGTCTCTCCTCTCTCCTTGCCTTTACCCTGCATTTAACCTGCTTCTCTCTCTCCCTCTCTTTCTCTCTCTCTCTCTGAGCTCCATGCTAATCATGGACTAGACAGTTCCACGGGCCCCCAATTCCACTTCAAAGGACACCCATTTCCTCCTTGTCTGTGAGAGGACCTGTCAGCCCAGCTTGCCTATACCTACCTACCGCAAAGAGAAAGAGAGAGCGCGAGGAAATGGGATACAGAAAGAAAGGATGTTTTTTAAATAAAAAAAAAGAAGAAGCAGTAGAGGGAGAGAGGCAGAAAAGTTGAGTGCCGGGTCCTCGAGGAGAAGCAAAGAGCCGGTGTCTGTGCTGTAGGTGGCACTTCACCAAGATGAATTGCGCCAGCACAGGGGTGCGATTTTGTTAAGTGTGTGTTAAAAGTGTAAAGGTAATGTGCTCTCGCATGTTAGGAAGAGTACACGTCAGCACTTTGAGAGTTGGTGGAGAAAAATAGGAAGAAAAAAACAGAAAAGGTACTCAGGACTATTTTCAGCTTTAGAGAGAAAAAAAAAAGCTTTACCTTGTGATTTCTATTTGAACTTTTCTCCCGCTTTTCCTACCTCTCTTTCTCTCTCACTTCTTCTTCTTCTCCTCCTCCTCCTCCTCGCTCGCTTTTCCACCCTGCAGGAGGAACAAGCGAGGGGAGAGAGAGCGAGCGGCCACGGTGTCCTGTTCCTCCCCGTCTCGTTTTTTCGGAGCATGAATTAAAGTTGCATTCCGTGCCGCCATTGTTAGGGTAATAAGAAAAAGTTATCTTCAAAGGGTTCGGGTGGCGAGAGAAGGGAGAGCCAGGGGGATGGGAGACGAAGCGCGCGCGTGTGTGTGTGTGTTAGAGAGAGAGAGTGTGTGTGTGTGTGTGTGGAGGGATGTAGGGTTTGGGTTGAGCAGAGATTTTTTTTCTTCTTCCTTATAATGCGTGAAATTACACCTGCCACCTTGCTGTCTGTGTACTCTGAATATGTGTGTGTGTGTGTGTGTGTGTGTTTTCATAATCGTGCTCTTTCATATTTCCACACACACACACACAGTCACACACGCAATGATGATGTCGTGCATACCGAACAATACTCACACACATGCTTACCACCACACATTCACCATCCCAGTGTGCGCTGTCTAAAGCTATATTTCTGCTAACACGGTGCGCAACACTATATTCCTATTAACAGTTCCAATTCCTATTAACAGTCGGTTCCCAGATAGCAAGTTAATTAACTCTCTGCCCTCCCTCTCCCCTGGCTATCAGCGCACAGGTAGCCTTTCATGTTGCCACCGAGAGATAGAGGGAGGGACGGGAGGGATGGAGAGAGGTGAGGAGCGAGATGGAGGGAAGGCATACACGCAGAGATGGAAAATGGGGGGAGAGGAGAAAAAGAGAAAGAGGGAGAGACGGTGGGTGGTGGTGGTGGTGGTGGAGGGGGTGAGGACTGAAACATGAGCCAAATTGGATTTGGATGAGAAACCGCTGAGAGGGTTGTAAAGTGGCAGAGACAGTGGATAGAGTGTAAGGAAGGTTTTTTAAAATTTCTTCATCTTTTCTTTTTTTTTTAAATTTTATTTATTTATTTTTTTCATGTTCAGCATTTCAACACCTGCTCAGAGCGCAGCAGGAGATGAAACAAATGGAGGGGTGAGCCGGGGAGGCAGGCAGGCAGGCAGGCCAGGCAGGCGCTCGGAATAAAAGTGTTTATTTTTTTTTGATGTGGCGTGCTCTTTCAGCATCATGACACACAGATCATTGTGTTTTACAGCGCGGGGGGCCAAGGGGCCTCGGCGAGCAGCATCAGTTTACCACAGGGCTAATGCCTGACACTTCTAATTATTAAGATGTTCCAGCTCTTGTAAGGCGTCCAGAGCACATCCAGGAGGCATTAGCAATGGTCCGCTGTCAGAGCAGCGGATGGATGTGAAGTGACGCATGCAAACTGATGGCACATGATTTGTGTGTCTGTGCTATGCTCGTAGTCGCAAAATTGATCCGTTCTGTCAAAACAACCACGGCTTTGGCACCGGAGAATGATTTCTCTCACATGACAGAGCAGCAAGTAGAGGACATTAAGTATTTCCCTAAAAATTCATCCAGTAAAGACGTAGATTACCTTTTTTTTTTTTCTTTGCGTTTCCTTTAATCGTTTCTGTCAAAGAGATAAACAACTTCCTGTCTGAACTCAAGACTGTCATCCCAAGAAGAGTGGAGCATCAGTTGCTTCAGCAAGTACAGTAAAATGACATGTTTGCACACAAGTGACAACAGTGTGACGTTGAAGTGTGTATCAGAGGGAGGTCCAGCTGGACGGATGGCACAGCAACACAATGGCTCTTAGCGTGTGCTTCCAGTTTTCCAGCGATTTCGTTTTTTGTCAAAGATGTTTTTTTCTTCTAACTTTAACAAAGTAGCGGTTTTAAACCAAACAAACAATTTTCCGTGTTTGTTTAGTTTAATAAAGTAGAGTTCATTTTCAGCCAGGGCACTGATAGATGTTGTCTTGTTGAAAGGAGCATCAGACTTCTCTGAAACCTTCGTCATACAATAATTTGCACCTTCTTGTTTCTGAGGAAATTCAGACAGACACTGTTTCTTATTCTCCACACCTCTCTTCGTACCAGCTCTCACATAATGCTCTTCCATCAGTTTCCATTTGTCTGTTGATGTTTTTCAGGCAGTTAGCTGAGTTTTTTTTCCTCATAAATCCACACAAAAGCCATTTCCTGTTTAATATAGATAGAAAAACATACTTTTTTCCCCACATCTTCCAATTTGTCCTTTACCTTTGACGTACGTAAAATGTCCTGCTTGAAAAGTATCAATTTTTTCTAGCAATGTAGTAATTCCACGTGATGTACTTTTTCTGTAAGTAACCATGAATTTGTTTTCATAAACACAGCTATCTTATAACACCCACACAATGTTACAATTCTCTTATTGCTTAATTAAAAAATAGCTATAGCAGCTTTACTTCTGTTCTGCCAGCTGCTTGACTCATTAAAGACTCAAGGTGCTAATTTGGCCGTATGCAGATGTGCTTTGTTGTAGCACTGTTTAATCAGTTTGATCAGTTTCCTTTTTTTCCCCCTTCCTCCTTTGCAGTTGAATTATTTTATTCTTCTTTGTATTTACATCAAATTCTGCCGAGGACAAGGAGTTTAAATGCAGTTGTACATTTTGCTATTAGTGATGCTGAGTGTTTTTTCTTTTCCTCTGGGAGACAGTTAGTCACTGTTTGCTGTTACACTGCACACACTCTGCCTCCCATTTATAGCTACAATACACAACTTTAACCCCGAGGCAGAACCTCCACTGTTGGTTCTCCTGTTTGTCTCCTAAGTTTTTATCCCAACACTGTCAGTTTGTCAACAGTACACAGCCCCGAGGCCCACGTAACCATCACATGAACAAACACATTAAAAGCAATAACTTTTAAGGTTCAAATTGGTGTTTCTCTTTGACATGTTTTAACTTTTGATTTCTTTTGTGTTCTTCTCTTTTGTCTCTTTTTACCCAGGCAGTTTTGATGTTTTATGCTTGAACTGTAAACTGTGCTCCCTTTTATGTGTAAATGATAAATCACATCCCTTAATTTGTGAAGGCTGCTGTGAAACGTCACAGGGGGCTGCAGCTATTCCTATAGGGATAGGGAACAGCAGTCAATGGCAAGGGAAAATATATGTTACATTTTATATAGAAGTTTTATTTGTTTAATAAGTTGAACACTCATTTTAATTAATAATAACTAAGAGTAATTAATGGTATGATAGATAGATTAGATTAGTTCTTACTAGATAAAACATTTTAAAATAGCACAAGTGGCATTTTGGGAATTAGATTTATTACCTTCCATTAGTGAACTTATCACCTGTTATTGATTTTTTTATTCTCTTGTGCAGAATTAAAGGGACAACAGGGAGTTTGTATTTGGTTATAAAAAAGTCTCACATTAATATGGATGAATCTACGTTACCCACACTTGTTAATGGGTCCATAAATATATCGTTTTGTCTCTATCGTTATTTTGTTATTATTATTAGTGGTGGAAATGCTGGTCGAGCCGACCAGCGTTTCCTACTTACGGTTTCGCGGACGCTGCCCGGCGGGTCATGAGAATGACGCCGCCGGATCGCCGTTTATGGTCGGAACTACGATGGTATCTGATCGTCTTCGAACCTCTGACTTTAATTCTTGATGAATGAAAACATTCTTGGCAAGACATCCGTCTTGCGCCGGTCCAACAATTTCACCGTGCGCGCAGAGGCTCATGGTAAATGTAGTGTGAAAACACTTTGCTTTCCGAAACTCCTCGTTGTCCCTTTAAGTTAAGTTTTTGCCAGTGGTGTTATGGTGAAATGTAAAGTATGTGCCTACACCACAATGTAAATAAAACTGGTGACTTTTTTTTCATAGTTACTGATAGGTGCGTATCCCTGGAGCAGCCAAGGAGGGTTCAGTTCTCAAGTCAGTGCACCAATGTTCATGTCTTTCAAGAAAACACCCTGACAGGAAACACTGGGTGAGCACTCATATCAAATAGCAACAGAATGCAGACACGATGGTGGATATTTCAGCAAAATACACAACCCCAAGCTACAGAATGAGAGCAGGTCATACAAAATGATTTGACAGGTACACACACACACACACACACACACATTAGAAACGGCACTGATGTTCCACATTGAGGTTCCTCTGAGTTTACATTTGATCTCAATGGAAAGCATGCTCTGTTCCCACTTTGTGTGTGTATGTATTTGTGTGAATGGCTGTTGGTGTGTGTGTATGTGTTGGCCTGCTTGTATATCTGAGTGTATCCCTCAGGCATTTTTTTTAGATCAAGGCCTTCATGGTCTCAGCTCGATGAAGAGGTCGTGACAGCCAATTAGCTCACACTAAATTGATCCAACCAGCTGTTTGTATGTGTGTGTGCTTATGTGTGTGTTCTCTAATCAATTCTTATGTTTTATTGGCAAAGCCATTACTCATTTCATTGAGTGATTGGTGCATACAAAAAGACTCAAAACAGGCAGATGTGTAATTTATAATGAAGTGAAATCCATCAGATGCATTGAAATGTGTACACATTTTAAAGTTGTACTCAGAAAAAAGAGAAAATTACATAAATGATGTCTGTTCACATATTTATTAAGGTTAAAATGCAAATTTCAATGCCTGCTATATTAAGTTGCTCCAGGCGACGCTCGCAGACATTCAGTGGCATTATTGCGCAACTATCTGACCTTGCAAATTACAGTTGTTTTCAGCTACCGTTAAGTCTGTAGATAGATTACTTCCTTTATGTTGTAGAAATGACAAAATAATTAGATGTGACTCAGCAGATTTTTAATGAAGTTAATTGTGGATGCATTTTCTTTAGGTAAACCAAGTGAAAAGCCCTATGTCTTTTTAGTGCTTAGATTTGAACAATGAATCATGACCTCATCAATCATTAGAATTAGGACCCCATTTAATTAGATGAGTTGAGTCTTTCTCAGACATATTGGTGTTGCTGTGTGTTGATAAGAACCGAAAACACTTTATTTGTGACTTTAAAGGGACATTGTGTAACTTCTCCTGTTATCTATTCACGAAAATTGATTATTTTGTTCAAAAGTATGTTTTTCATTCATCAGTAATCACCCCCATCAACAAACTGAAGTGTTCTGGTAAGCTCTGAATTTGCCGTTCATATCATTCATATCTACATTGAGCGGGTAAGCTCGGTGCTGGCTGCCATGTGGTGTCGCCATGTTTTTACGTTCAGTGGCAGCGTGACGGTAGGAAACCACGGAAACTCGGCTCTGGCGGCTGGCGGCTCAGGTCGAGGTGGCGTCTGTGAAAAGTCACCGCGGTAACGCAGTGAGGAGGAATGGAGCGTTACACTGATGCTGCATTCAGGTGCAGTCGGGCAGACGGCCGTCGGTAACAAACCAGATGTCATTTTAGTCACAAAAGTCGAGAGAAAGCCGGTAAAACGTGGGTCAGGTAAACAATACAACATCACCATGACAACATATCGTCACGTGTATTGTTTTGCCTCATGCTGACGGACCACTTGTTTACATAGAGGCTTTTTTATGCCGTTACTTGCAGCGGCTGTCGTGCGTCTGCCAAATTTCACGTGAATGCAGCATGAAAACTACGATTGAGTTGCTTGAGATATACAACCGCAACGCTAGATGGGAGTAATTCCTACATAATGTACCTTTAACTGCAATATGGCTGGGTTTAATTTAGAAATGATATCCTTGCATTGTTGTAGGCAGACCAGAAGGCATGTGAATATTACACTTTCAAGTGGAGAGGTCCACAAAAGATGGAAATGGTCAAGCACTACAGCAGGGAGGAAGAAAATGTTGGAGGGAAAGAGTTTGGTCCTGATAGTACCCTGGGCAAGTTCCCGGCCTTGCAATCTCCAAGCATGTATGTTAATCTGCCGAGCTCAGGCCTGAATGCCAGATTAGAGGAGTTTTTGTTGATATGGGAAATACACTTCAAGATGCAGCTGTAAAGCTTGGGCTTAATCCAGAAGGGCAGGAAGGGAAGCTTTGGTGAAAGGGAAGTCTTATTGGAGCAGAGCAAATTTGTGCTACTGCCCAGTTCCAACACAAAGTAGTGAGAATAAAGTGCAACGCTAGCAAAATTAGCTCAAATTCAGATTTAGTGAATCTGTACTAAAACTGAAATGATATAAAGTAGATCAAACTTTCTCAATCCAGGAGTTTTCACATTCTAAAACATTACAATTCTGTTTAGGCAACTTAATAGATAGTATGTCACTATGAGCTACACAGAGGGCCACAACTTGTTCCCATTTTTTTTTTTTTTTTTTATAACTTTTTTTTTTTTAAGTATATATTTTTTGGCTTTTCATGCCTTTATTCGATAGGACAGCTGAGAGTGTGACAGGAAATGGGAGGCAGAGATGGGGGGAATGACATGCAGGATAGGGCCGTCCGACGCGGGACTCGAACTGGGGCCGCCTGCAGCGAGGACTACAGCCTCAACACATGGGGCGGGCGCTCTACCAACTGAGCTAAACACCGCCCCTTGTTCCCATTTTTAAGCCTGTTTGTTTATACTTTGGGAAAATGAGCACCATTAGTCTGCCAAATTAGCTATTAGCACTTATTGTTTGCAGTGTACCTATGGACGTGCAAACAATCACTCATTTGATACTTTCGGAGCTACAAGGAGCTTCTTTTATCTCTCTCCTATGCAGTTTTAAAGCTATGGTGTGATGATGTCATATGTTTACCCCAAGGCCATATTGGTTTTTGCTCTACTGTGATTTATGGTATATCTATATCTATCATACTGGTCAGAAACTGAGTCAGTGACAAACTGCCTCTCCTCTTCATCATGTGGTAGATCCCTTGATTAAAGCCCTCAGCCTGAGCAGGAAAGATTGAAGTTGTTTGTCCTTTTACACTCAGATTATTATTCTACAGAAAATGAATGGTGCTTTTATTTTTGGTTGGACACTCCTCAGAATTTGGAGATCAAACTTGGTGGAGAGCAGTATCACAAAAAGTTTTGTTCTGGCAAGAAATAAGGTGACAAGTACCATATGTACATAAGTTATATAGTTCAGACATTTCCCGAGGAGGTTGTTGGAGGTAATCTCAGGGGGGTATTAAGTTAGAGCAAACACCTGGTGAAATGTTTGCTAAGAATCTAAGAGGGACCATGGCACACTTTTACATTCACTGTCCCAGTTTTCTGGCTGTTTTATGTGGAGTTTCACAGTTGGAGGTGGTGTTCATCCTTTAATTTGTTTATCTATAAAATGCACTTCCTTTATGTGTCTTTGGGGGATTGAAATGACATGATGTTGTGCAACACTGCGAGATGAAGGAAGCTTGGCACCCGGCTGTTACGCCGCTGTTCTGTGTGTGTGTGCGTATTATTTTGAAAATATGAACCAAAGTATTACCGTGTGTGGTTTCTAACTCATTGGTGAGATTTTTCAACTTTTCTTACCTACATCTTTTCCTCTTTCGTCTTTGTCTGTACCTGTCCATGTTGCTCTCACCACCTCCCACCATTTTACTCTTTCTACTTTTTACTCTCTTTTTCCATCTCTCCTTCTCCCTCTCTCTCTCTGTCTCACACACACATACACACACACACACAAACACGTCCCTGTCAGTGTTTGATCAAACTCCGCCATTCAGTTGATGATTCTTTCAGCTGAAAGCGCCGCAGTAAATAAAGATAAAATGAAACAAGGGATGAATAAAATATGAGCATGATAATGAATAAATAAAGGTGTGACTGTATTAATAAGAACGAGTCAGAGGTATCAGACGAATAGAAACCAACACACGCCACCATCGCCTACGCACACAGCACTGATGAAAGGCTAAGGTGTGTGGGTTAGCAGACAGCCCCTCTACCTTTAACTCTCTTCTTGCTGTGTCTCTTTCTTTACCTCTCTTTTTGGTTCACTTTCTTCATAACTTTATTAGCTCATTTGCTCACACCAATAAAAACCCTGGTTAAGTTTGCAAGGTACAAAGTTGCAAAAGGCAAATAAATAGTCCTGAAACAGTACTTGATAGTACAATTTTGGCTTAGGAACATGCATGACACAACATCTATGAAAATACTAGAACGCTCTTTGATCTTCTTTTTTGATATATTCCTCTTTACCCCTCTGTTCCTTCCTTTTCTATATCTGTCACTTGTTTTTATCATTTCTCTGCTCCTCCAGAAATCAGGTACAATACGTACATGCTGAAAAGGCAGCGACTATGATTGAAGTCTTTATATCTTGTGCGATAATAGTCTTGATTCTGTTGCACAGCATCAGCTGCTTGAGCAAATTGGATACTTAGCATGTGAGAAAACATCTGAATTGCAGCTTAAAAAATAAAAATACAATTAAAAATGCAATTAATTTGTTTGGTTAGCTACCTGAATATTCATTTAAAATCAGGACTGAATTAAAATTTAAAAGATATTTGAAAAATAACATTTATTATGCCCTTTTCTGAGATTAGTTAATTTTATATATATTTGGACATTTGTTGTTGTTTTTCAACATTTCTAAAACTCTAAAGGAAAAACACATTATGACTTGTAACTGAGGTTTTGTGAGATGTATTATTATGTAACAAGATGTTTCAAGCTGAAAGGGCCATTTACTAGTTTATGAGCTTTCAACCATTATCTCAGTGAATGGAGCCGACTCAGGTGTGACCACATGGCTATTTTATATTTTTCTATCCTTGAAATGTTTTTTATTGTGTCACTATGTGTTCTGTTGTTGTGAGACATGTCTATGGTGAAACCAAAGAGGAATTTCCAATCAGTGGATAATAAAGTTTTCGTAATCGTAATGGTAATCGTAATCGTAAAACTCTCTGCCCCATGAAATAATAATAGTGAAACCTCAAACACTCCTCTGTTAACCTGTTAAACATAGATGTTTTTGCACTAATTTATTAAAGAGTGGGGGATCAATAAAGTTAGTTTTTTTCAATTCCAGGGGCCATTTGTAAGTAAGATGAGTCAAAGCTTTGTCAAAAGTTTTGCATTCGCGCTATGAAGTCAAACTATGTTTTGCCAAAATGAGCCATAAGCAATGCAAGCTCAAGAAAGACCAACAGGAAATGAGCGAGTACACATGTTAGCTCAAATGTGAAATTAAAGGGAATCTTTCACCTTTTTAAACCGCCTGAATTCACGCAGCCATCTGAATCCCAAAACAGGCTGATCACCGTGGCAACAGGACGGAGCAGCAGCGGCTGGCCACGGTCGTTATCATTCCTGTCAGGACAGTTGTGAGCGCACTCAGTTAAACTGGCTCTTGATTGGTTCAAACTGCCGGGAGGCCACCAAATCCCTAATCAGACTGTTAACATATGAAAAAGAGATGCGAGAAGAAGCGAGAGGGAGGGAGGAGGAAGAGAGGCAGAGGGAGAGATACTGAGAGGATGAGAGAGAGAGAGAGAGAGAGAGGAGAGAGTATGATGAGGGAAGCAAGAGAAAGAGAAATTGGAAATGAGAACGATATTAAAATATTTGCAATTTAGAGTGATTAGGAGTTTGCTCACAGCAGCATGCACAAGCACTGCTGCACGCATACACAATCACACACTTATCGCAAACCTTTACACTTGTATTTATACACACACACCCACAAACACACTTGTACACAGATGGGGCAGTGTGTAGGTGGATCTGTGTGTGTTTGCTTGTCTGTGTCTATGAGTCGGGGAAAAGGCAGATGGTGCTATTAACGCCCTGTGGCACCTTTCCATGCACATGTTGACGTGGCACAGAAAGGATATGTCACTTCCCCTCCTGGCAGTGTTGATTAGCTTACAGCTAGCTCAGCTTGCTTTCTTTGTGTAGCCATTGGAGAAAACTAAAATAGAAAGACAGTACGTTGTACTACAGTATGTAGTTGTTAGTAGGCCCATCCCTTGGTGAATGACTGACTGACCGACCGATCGTATCTCCATGACTGAGCTGGATTTTCAGACCCTTTTATTGAAAACATGACTCACCTTTTTGGGAAATCGCTCGGCGCTAGAAGTCACTGCAGAGGTCTGTGAAGTCACCCAACAGCTCAGCTGGCGACACTGTTCATTCACTCGCTATAACTCAAGTCATAAAAGACAAATAGCTACACATTCTCACCAGGACTAGTAGAACACCGAGATGACCAGCTGGTCCTGATGCTGTGTTGGAGAAGTTTCTCTTTATTTCCAGCTCTGGTGGCATTGGAGCCATGGGAGGTTATTTTTTTTCTTCAAGTCTATGTTCATTAAAAATTCTAGTTTTTTTTTAACCTATCCACAAGTTTCCGAACGTGATCTATGGTCAAAACCGGAAGCCGGTTTTGGTGGAATTGTATGTTACGTTTCCATGGTTTTCAGTCGTTGTCATAGTTGAGGTAAACGCATGGATCAATTAACGCTGGCTTTTAACACAGATGCCAATTTATGTGATATCCATTGTTAAAAGCTGGGGTGATGATCCATGCGTTTTACAGATTTTCATTGAAAAAAAAAAAAATCCATGCATTTACTGCGACTACCGAAACCATGGAAACGTAAACATAAAATTCCACCAGAAGAGCTTACATTATAAAACCAGTGCGTACCGTTGATGTAGCACATATCAGTCCTGCACCAATCACTATCACCAACCACAGGTAGACGCACAGAGCACAAACAACAAACACACAACACCCTGCTCCTTTCAGGGGACCAAGTGAAAATGAAATATAGTTCTAGTCATCAGATACCTCCTCGCATGGATGTCACCAGTTAATGCCTTTTTCTCTATTTCTGCTCCTTTTCTTTCCCCTCGTTCTCCCCCTGTGTCTCTATCTCGGGCTTTCAGGCTGCCACTGCCAGTGACACGCAGAGTAATATCAAGAAAAACTATTTTCACATTGATGTGCATGTGAGTGTGTGTGTGTGTGTGTGTGTGTGTGTGTGCGTGCGCGTGCGTGCGCGCACATGTACGCTACCTGTTGTGCGTGGAGAGTTTCTGTGTGGGTGCATGAAAGGTGTGAGGAGAATGTATGAATGTGTGTGTGCCTGCATGCACATAGGGATTGGCCGGTAATAAAGCATCTTACGGCATCTTAAAAAACAGCAACGGATTCAGTTCCACTACCATCATTAAGAAAAATTGTGGCTCATGTTATATTAAATATAATTTATTAAATGCCGAAATAATGAGTGAATGTCCAGCAGATCCATATGTGTGGTTGAGTTTTCAGTTTTAATCCAAAAGTATGAATATTTTCCTTTCGGGACATGTTTGATAAATTTGATGGATGTGGCGTTGTCAGACGAGAGAGAAGCCAGGCTGAAGAGAGGAACAGCAGAGCACACCAGGTGAGCCGGCCAGCCCTGTTTTTTTTTTTTTTTATTGGGGCCGTCCACTTGCACTTTTTTTTAATAAGCAATTTGTTGTTAATAAAAGTTGTTAATGTTGTACAGGTTTTGTTATCGTGTCAGTATTCTGAACGATGTAGGCACAAGCCGACATTTTGGCTGTACAACATGATTTTTAATTGGTCACGGTATCAAAATCTGGATACTGCCCAACCGTAGTGCACACCACATGTGAATGTACCTACCTCCGCTACCTACTGTGTAGAACCGCTATGCAAGTATATCAGTATGCAGTTGGTTGCCTGCTTCTTTCTATATGTACCGTGTGTGTGTGTGTACAGTATGAACTTCTAATGCCAGAGACACAGAGTGGAGCCCTGTTATCTGCATCCCTGCAGACACTCGGTCAGCCAAAGGCCTTCTGAGATCTTGAAGTCCAGACCGAGCCTATACTGTACCTCATCCCAGAAAGAGACAGTCCAACCTCAGACACCAGAATCTGAGGTAGAGAAGGAGAGAAATCAAAGATTAGAAGAAAGAAAAGAAGATGAATGGAAATCAAAGCCAAATCAAAATAAGGGAATTGAGAGCAAATGGAAATAAAGAAATACAGACTGAAATATATAGAAGTGTCAATCACAGCAGCGAGGGCTGTAGAAATCATTTTCATCTGCCTGCGGTAAAGGTATAAACACATGCGTGTGCATGCATGCCGTGGTTTACGTAATTCCCCACTACAAAGCTTGAATAAATTGCAGACAGACGACATGCTGAAGTGTCCCTGACAACGTGTGTGTGTTGACGTGCAACGGGGGGGATGTGAGGCAAAATTTTAGGCTTGTGTATAGGTGCATGTGGGTGAGTTGTGCGGTTGTGTGTGTCAGTGTAAGCGCAATGGGTGTAAGCAACAACATCCGTCCATCCATCTCATTTAGCAGCCGGCCCTCTGCATGTCAGGGTCTTTTTCTCTCTCACACACACACACACACACACACACACACAGTTTTGCATTGGCATCCCTCTGCTCCCTGGGTGCCTTGTCCAACAGCCTAAAGACTTAAGTCTATCATAGTGTCCCCCTGTTATTTAACCATATTTTCAGGATTTCTGCAGATTGTACCCCACTGAGTTTATCTGAGTGTGGTGACATTGGGGGCCCACTCACAGGAATAGCTGGCAAGCCAGACATTCCAGCAAGCTGTAGAGTCAGTCACAAGAGAGGAGCTCCCCAAGGTTATTACTATTTTGTCTGTGATCCTATCTAGTATTATTCACCATTTCATTCAGACTGAAAGAGGAGAAGTAGTCCAGTAGAGACAGTTTGTGGACAGTAAATGCTGGTGTAAGTGGACTTAAAGAACTATTGCTAAGATGATTGGTTGGGATAAAACTCTGCAACATCAGTGGTCCTAAACCTTTAAGAGGACTTCCTTCTTATTTACACACCTGACTGTGACCGTGAAAACTTGGGTTCACTTCCTGTCTTCCATCAGATGTTAGGTTTATAGCCTCCATTGTTAAATTCTGAAAAAGTCTGTGTATCATATCTGGTACTTCAGGAAGATTTCAGGATGACTTTTCCAGTGTTGATCTGCAAGATCATTGTCTTGTCCAATTAACCGAGCACCAGTTGTTGAATCGTCCAAATAGAACCATAAAAATGTTCATCATACTTTAGTTGTCAGAAATAAGCATGTTTCAATAAATCTGCAGGAACATTTATGACATTGTAAGCACGCCAGACAATAACATGTTTCATTTTGTGGTAATCTCATTAAGGAAAAAACAAAAACAAAAACAAAACAAAAAATCATTAGATATTATGGAAAGGATCCAAAGAATTTATGAAATGCGGTGGCCTATAACAAACATGTCTGTTTACTGCAACATTTTATATCTCCCATTCCCCAAAGCTTACAGAGTTATTAGAGAGACACCAGTAACTCTGGAGATATTGAAAATGAGTTCAACTCCTGACAGAAGGAAAATCAGAGACTGAAAACAAATGACAGTGAGATGGATGGATAAACAGATCACTGTTTCACGGCCAATCAAACCTGTAATTGATGGGATCAATTTAACTGAGCTAATCAAGCTCTTTTAATATGCCGATGATTCTCCTTATTAATCTCTGCTGTTTCAAACTAAGGTATTAATTCTGATCTAATTAGAAACAAAGAGCTTTATTCCCAAACGGCCAATATATATTTTTGCAAAAAAGAAACTCTTTTTAATTTTGACAAAGCTGAGACATTAATTGAGAAGTAACTTTTGATGATTAGATTAAAACAAATATTCATTATTTATAAGGGGAAATTATTTCATAATGTTCAGCCAGATCCCTTTTCTAACATTGACACATTTTATTGGTAATCTTTACACTTTGACACGGTCTTCAAGAGAACATACCTCCTACAGTTGTGACACTTTTACAAAATTTTAAAATATCCAAAGGGTACAGGTGTTATTCATTTTTTTCTTAACTTTTGGTCTAATTTCCTGTGAGGCAGACAGTTTAGGTAGACACCAACAATCCTGTTTGGAAATAGTGAAATTATTATGAATGACCCCATGAGATAAGAACAGTAGTTTAATAATTTGTGCCGGTGTAATCATAGATATGTTAATGATGTAAATGTAAATGTGGAAGTACGTGTATGAAAAAAAAGTTGTTTAATTGAAGTGACCCTGTGTCATTTAGATTCATTTTTCAGCTTTTTTTCCCCAGCTGTCTGTCTGTTCACTTATTCACATCACAAACCAGTGGTGTAGTCGACACGCGCACACACACACACACGCACACACACTTAACATGACAGACTGAAGTCTGTTTGAGATTACCTCAATTTATTTTCTCAATTTCTTTCTTACAGCTGTAGTGATAAAGGAAATGGGGAGACAGAGAGAGGGGCAATGACATGCAGCAAAGGGCCACGGGTGGAATTGACCGTGTGGACTATAGCCTCAACATATGCCCAGTGAACTATACGACGCCCCTTCTTTCATTATTTTTATACCAATAATAAACATAAAAATAATTTTGGTCTTGAACATATATTTCCTGTATTTGTTGTTGTGCTTTTTGCCAAATGTAGGATGGTCACTTACAGTCAGGTTCAGGTATGAAGGAAGGAGATACTCACAATGGTGCAGGTTTGGCTTTATCTCTGGTTGGGAAAGTTTGCCTGAAACTGGAGTTGTGACCTTTTTGTCAGAAGATGTAACTTGAGAGGAAACACTGAGGATCCATCAGCCGCAAAGAACCATGAGTTATTATGCCCAACGCTCTTCAACTGTCTGTTCTGCACTGGCACATAAAGAAAATTTACCCAGCCATCTTTTTTTCCTCAGCGTTAAAGAGTCAGCAAATGAATGAATAAATTAAGGCTTTTTTTTTTTTTTTTTTTTCCAAAGGAGGTTAAATCGAAAGCAACTGGACTTAGTTATTTGTCTAGGAAGACGTTTCACCTCTCATCCAAGAGGCTTCATCAGTTCATGTACGCAACTGACCAGGCTGGGACTGGTCCAACTATCTGGTGTGGAGACTCACTATTTAACCTCTTGTGTGGGCGTTCACAAGGGTGATGATGTCACTGTTGTGCTCCAAGTGCCAACGACAGTCGTTAAAATGACTGTCTTTGATGGAAAGTGGTTTCGACTTCGTTAGTGCCCTATGTTGTTATAACGACAGTCGTTGGAGTCGCTTACCACTTGTGATCAGTAGTTGTTCTTTGAGGCTAGATTGTTGAATCTCCTGGGAATAAATGAGGGCATTACACAATTATGTTTTATTTCAATTCAGAATTGGCGGTCTTACCAATCACCTCCATCAAAAGTTTCCACAGACTTGTTTATTCAATTTACATGTCTACAGTTAATCATGCAACAACAATCTTTTAATTTTGTTAAGCACATTAGCTCCTTCATTAAATTCATCCTGAGACAGACGTCAGAGTGTCATTCAATTCTTTGTGATTAGATGTTTCCACTAAAAATAAAGCTAAGGGAGCTGTCACAGAAGTTAATGGCTGTCAACAGAAGCCAATACTGTTGAATGTACGTGAATCACCGCCTATGGAAGAGTGTTGGTCGCTGCACTTCACTTACTAATGATGAGTCATTGATGAGTCAGGTGGGAATGAATGAGGAAGATGATAAAAATGGTGAAAACACTTTTTGAGTGAGACCACATATGTTTGAGCCCAGAGCCAAAAGTAGCTGTAATGCTGACACAGCATCTTTGCATATTCAACTGTCCAGCATGGAGGTTGTGACGGTAACTGGCAGGATTTATAGTTTAGTTAAAGGGACATAAAAATTCAGGAAAGAGTTCTTTGACACAAAATTGGGAATGCCCTCAAGTGCAGGAAGAGTCTGCTAATGTTTGAAACGATCGTATAGGAAGAGGAAACACATTAATTTTGATGTGAGAGCACTCAGACAGTAGCTTTATTACATGAATATGACTAATACCAAGAGATATTGATACAAGATTAACAGTGAGAAAATACATTTTCAGTTTCATAAGACCTTTAACCTTCTGTTAATCAAGGTGAACGTTGCAGCAAGTTTGACACAGAAAAATTGGAGGCAAGAAAATGTCTGATTCTGCATTGTGACTGGAGTGTGCCATTATCAGTTAATGATTAATAATTATAAGATTACCACAGAGTTGATTTGGATGTGTGATATGTGATAATACGATAATAATGAAGGAATAGATCTTGGAGCGTGTATCTGTAAAAAAAAAAATCATCACACACCACGGGAATGCATTTACAGTAACAGTGTTCGGGTGTGGGTATGGTATGTGTATGCACATACTTTTACACTCCTCTGTGTGTATGTGTTTGGGTGTGTGTATGTGCGAGACACTCACTGGGCAGCAAAGGAAGGTTCATGCTGTGAGTCTCTAGCTTGCTCTGTCACACTGAAGGTGTTTCATTATCATTGGTTAACGCACACAGCAGGTGAGACGGAGGTTGAGAGAGAGAGAGGCAGAGAGATGCTGAAATGAACGAGATGACACAGCTAGAAAATCTTAAAGGATAAAACCACTTTCATTTCATTTTAATCGTCTTGGCTGCCCGACCACTTCACCTTTTTTTTCTCCTTTTTTTTTGTCCAGGTGGTGTCTGGACTCAGTCAGCAGAGTCACAGATGGTTTTCCCCATTCACACAGAAGTCATTCATGTCCAGTATGATAAGAAACCGACCACGTTTTATCACTCTGACCATTTATTTTCATATCTGTGTGTGTGTAATGTTATACTCTGCTTACTACAGGAAAAAGAAACAAGTCTTCCTGAGAAAATAATCCCTTTGTATTCTACTGGGATGGTCTGTGGAGAGACAGCCATTCATTTTTAGGAATTGTTTGCTACTGCCTCGTTTGTTTGAAAAAAAAAAGTGAATGTAAAAATATTTTTAAACAGACTGTGTGCAGTGAAGAGTGGCCGAGGGATTGTAAACTAGTCATGGATGGATAGCAGTAAATGCCATGAGCAATAAATTCAAATAACAATGGTATTCCTCTCTCACCAACACTGTTTTAACATTCCACATTAAATATTACATCAGTATTCAAAATTGCCAATGAAATGCCTCAGGCCCTCTATTTTAAAAACAAACCAAAAAAAAATCATAGAAAAAAAGAAGTTGGCTTTTTCACAGGCACCTTTTTTCATAGCAAGAGACATTTACAAAGTATTGAAACCAACTAATGGTTTAGTAAGAAGTCGTAAAGCTGGCCAAATAGATGTCAATTTAAAAGGATCTTTGGATTTCACATCAGAGCCAATTAGCCGATCCTGATCTTATTTAAAGAGAGAGCTTTGAGAGATGCAGAGGGTTTCTTTTTTTTAACATATATGGTTTTATTAGTAGGTTCTTGCTCTCACTTCAGATAAAAGCTTCAGTCTAATGCCTTAAATTATAATTTTAACATGGGTGGGCCCTTATAAAATCAGTAAAAGTGAGAATAAAATGGATTTCTATAATTGTAACCAGTAATACTCTGTTCCCGAATGTGGTTTCTTGCCAGGTGATTGCCACCTGACAAACTTCTGCCTTTGTTTTGCTTGGAAGAAGTTCTAAAATGACCTCAGTCTGAGACTCTGAGCAGTGCTACGTCATCAGGGCCGACTGGAAGATGCAGTGACTCGCTATTGGAAAATGGGCCAGGGCCTGGGCTAGCTAGTTAGCATGCTAATTTCAGTAGGAAAAAAAGCTATTATAGAGTTTGCGTTCCTTTATAGAGCCAGATCTTTATTAGTGAAGGTCCGAGGTTTGATACTGCACTTGCGCTCTCTATATGTATATATACACACACATATATAGCTATTCCATGAACACAGAGGGAAACCATGCATTTGCTGTCTAAGCCTTCATTTTGAGTAGTTTGTGACAATTACATCATCTAATTCAATTGGAATAAAAAAAAATCGATTGGTTCTTCTCTTTATGTGTTTTATGACTGGTTGATTTGCCACATGCTTTAGTTGTGAAGCACTTTGTAACTTTCCTTTTACTCACAGGGGGTTGAAATCCATCCCCTGGTCCTAAAATAAGTTGCTGCAAGACAAATAGTGATCATCACTCTGCCACATTAACATCAGTCATTATGAAATGTTTGGAAAGGATTATTATCGTGTCCTTTGTGTCCTAGATTTTAAATTATATCCCCTTTAAATATATACTCAGTACCGGCCTGGCACAGAAGTCAATGAGTCATACCTGGACACCCCTCACATTTTGTTCTTTGCTGTCCACCATATTGATTCAGAAACAGAAACAGAAGCAGATGCATGATGCCTCACAGGACTGTATTAATCCTGTTTACAGATACCACAAATTGAATAGTTAATAATATCATGTCAGAGCCCGGGACGTGTGTGTGTGTGTGTGTGATCATCCCTATCACCAGTGTCAATTGAATGATGCTGCAACCTCCCAATTATGTTAAAACAAAATGACAAAAGTTTTACTATTTCTCCACATCTCTACATGACAAATACACCATGGTTGGTTTAGTGTGGCTTAAACAGAATAAGATTAAACATCTAAAAAAAAAAAACTTAGAGTAGGCAAAGGTTGTTGTTATGCATAAATATATACATACTGTACATAACAGTACCACATAGATTACAGGTTCATTCCAGCTGTCTAGGAATTCAAAGATTTCTTACCTCCCACTGTAGAAAGTGGAGATCAGAGCTGCGACTGGGGAACTTCAGCTAATTTCATGCACACTTGCATCACTTAGAAATGGATGTTTTGACATCACTCACTGTGGCAGCAACTCCATAGTTTCAAATTGTTCAAATGAAGCTGTACTTGTGAAGTTACTATTGTAATTCCTGATCTGAGGTAAACCCTGTGCACATGAACATGAAGGAGGCAGAGGTGGTTGCATGGTGCAGCAGCTATGGTCTGTAGCGCTGAGAGTAGACCACAATGAATACAGTTCTGTGTTTTAAAAATCACTCCAGTTAATTTAGTTTAGTTTAATCACTTTAGTTCTTCAGGCGGTCTCATAGCAGGGAGGGCCTCAAAGTCAGCTCTGACTCAACTCATGTTCTTCACACAGTCTCAGCTTCTCCCCTCTGGCTCAATCTATAAACACACACATATATATAACATTATAACATTTTTTTTTACCTACATTTATGCCTAGATTTCTGAGAACTTTAAATGTTGAAAGTAAAGTCACTGCTCACAGATTCAGCATGCAACAACAGTTGGAATCATTGCAGGGGCGAGAAGGGACTGACGGATCATGTGTTGCATGTTGATAAAGCTAACGTGTGTCTGTTTTCTTGTTGTTGTTATAACTGCAATGCAGAGCAAATTCCTTCAAAAGGGTCAAATAACATACAGTACATCTAATCTTCCTCCTATCTTATCCTGTCTGGTCTGTGGGAGGGTGCTCAGTCGCCAAGGACAACCAGACCACTGCTATCTTTGGATTAGGATGGTTATTGCATTTTAGGCTATCATTATGTCAAAATGTTACAGAAGATTGTTATTGAAGTTTCCAAACAGCGTCTGAAGATGGAGCAGCCGTTCAGCAGCTCACTGGATATTTAGTGTCAAGTGTATTTATATGCGTGTACTCAAGGTTACAGACTTTGCCCTTTGTATAAAAAACAGCCCCACATCATAGCGGACAGCACGGTATATAACACCAGTAAGTTAGTAGATACAATACACTCTCATAAACAAAACAGTATTAATTAAAACCATAAAAGAGCAGATTGAATGTCATGGGCGGTCCAGAGACAGTAAGTTACAGTGTGTGTGTGTGTGTGTCTGTACATACACGTGTGCACACCCATCTGTTATGTGTCTTCCAGTATCCATGGAGACCTAGAAAACAGAGGAACCACTGTACACTGTTGGCTACACACATCACTGCTAACACCCAATCTTAAGCGTTTGTGTATGTATGTGTGTGTGAGTGTGTGTGTAACTCTTGGCATCCACCTGTGACTGGCAGTAAGCATGCTTTTGTGGCTTTGGGTTTGAGCACCCGTATGTGTGTGTGTGTGTGTGTGTGTGCACGTACCCTCCGTGTTTGTGTATGGTTGTGCGTGTACACACACCATGCGACTTCACTGCCAAATTCATTAAATTTGCATTACTCAGCCCGATTAGAAAAGGCGCCCTTCCTCCTGTGGAGAGATGAAAAGATGAACGGCGTAGCGCAAAACACCAGCGAGACGGAGAGCAGCGAGGATGGAGGATGAAGAGATGGAGGCAGCAGTTACGTGAAGGTTAGACAAGCAGGATTGTGACCAGATGGCTGATGAATTGAACCCAACACAGACACCTGACTGTCATGGCAAGAAGTGAAATCCTCTCTCTGAAATATCTGTCGCTCTGCAAACTTTGTTGGCCTGGGAGCATTTCATTTCGAAATAAGTTCGCTTACACACTCTGTCTGCACTTGAGACAACTAAAACTTTGTAAAAAATGAAGAAAAACAATTAAATTCATCGTATGTAGAGAAATAATTAAAGGGAGATCTTACACTGTCAACCAATTGTCAGAGTAAATTAAGTTTATAGATCAATCAGACTGCACAGGGGAGTTGTACGACTTCATGATACAGAAAAAAAGCTGAGAGACATTTTAAGCTTAAAATAGCTGATGATCACCATCCTGTTTTAAATAATTACTGTCATCCTCCAAACATTACTGACAATATTTTTGAAATGGTGCTTTCCCACTTACACTTTAATTAAAAATAAGTAGATATGTGACCATGATTTTCTAACAATAATTATACTAATCTGACTAAACGCCAACAGCTCCATCTGTGTGAGAGCCACAGGTGTTCAGGTCAATGAGGTCGTATTTTATACGTTAATTTGTCACATCCTGACCATGCTGGTTTTTATATGAGCAGCATTCACCTACACATACACACAAGTACATCTGTACAGCTATCTTTGTGGGGACCTGTCATTGATATGATGTATTCTCTAGGTCCTTACCCTTATAACCTCATGGCAACTAACTAGGGCTGCAACTGACGATTATTTTCATTATCGATTAATCTGTCGATTATTTAAACGATTAATCGATTAGTTGTTTGGTCAATAAAATGTTGAAAAATGTCAGTCAGTGTTTCCCAAACCACAAGATGATGTCCTCAAATGTCTTGTTTTGTCCACAAACGAAAGAGATACTCAGTTTATTTTCACAAAGGAACAAAGGAACCAGAAATACTCACATTTAAGAAGCTGAAATCCGAGAATTTGGACTTCTTTTCTTAAAAAACTACTCAAATCGATTATTAGATTATCAAAATAGTTGACCCCAAGTCTAAAAGTGTTAACCCACAAACAGGGGTTCAGCACTGTGGTCTCTGTGAAGCTCAATGGACTCCACAAAGATATTTAAACAAGCACATACTGTACACACATGACTTACTGCATTGGCAAGACATCAGTAAGAGCAGAGACACCTTTGAAATCTTCTCCTTTTAAAAACCAGTTTGCAGTGATGTAAAGTCCACATGGTTTATTATACTGTATGCATGTATATGCACCAGTATGTGTTTTGTGTGCAAATGAAACTTCAGTTGTTGTTATTAATCTAATTGATTGTGATTCAGCAGAGAGGATAGGTCACTCATGTTCTGTGACCCCTTTCTTGGAGTTGTACTGTTTTTCTCAGTTTATTTCTCGAGCAATGTGCTTCTCTCCCACTTATCTCACAAAATACATGCGCGTTCTCTGTGAACTGGAGAGTTGGTGCTTCACTCGGCAGAGGAAGAAACAGGGGCATGAGAAAGAAGAGCAGCAATGACAAGAATCAAGACAAGCAGAGGAGGAAAAAAAAAGTTATAGCAAATGAGGAAGTGAGTACAGAGAAAAGAAATTTAAACAGGAAAATATGACAGCGAAGATGAAAAGAGAGAGAAAAAGTATAAGGAAGGAAGAATACACAGGAAAAAGTGACAGAAAATCAAAGCGGGGAATGTGGAGAAGACGGGTGAGGAGAAGGAGGAGAAGAGGAGAGGGAGGGAGGGAGGGAGAGAGAGAAACAGGAGGCTCCAGATGGAAGGTTTGCGTTGCTGGGGCGGGTTGCCGAGGAAGTCATTAAGCAGCCATTTCATCTGCGTCTGCTTGGCTAGCGAGGAATCTAATTGCATCTGAGGAGAGGAGAGGAGAAATGCCAAAGTACATTTAGATCAAAGATAGAAGACACCAGAGAGCCTGTAGTCACCATACCCCCCTCCTCACCCTCCTCCTCCCCCTCATCTCATCCTCTCTCACTTTGGCTCGCGCTCTTACTCTCCTCCCCTATATCCCTCTCTTTCTCCCTCCCCCTCTCCACAATCTTTTCCCATTTTCCAATTTTCCCTCTCCGTCTTTATGCTTTTACTTCTCCACTTTGGTTCCACTACTTTTCTCATCTCTTCCCCTCCCTCCTCCTCCTCCTCCTACCGCTCTCCTTGGCTCTCATAGCAGCAGTGGTCAGTGTTTGGGTGGTGCATTGTGGGATTTTTTTTTCTTTTTTTCACTCTGGCTCACACTCTCCACCCTCCTGGTTTCTTTAAATACTGTCACACATCACAGTCATTAGGAATACAAGTGATCCTTTATTTTAACTCACTCAAAGAGCTAAGGAGCCGTATCGCTCCCTCTTGCCCTCCCTCCTCCTTTCTCTTCTCTTCTCTTCTCTTCTCTTCTCTTCTCTTCTCTTCTCTTCTCCTCTTCCATCCCTTCATTTCTGTCTCCCCCAGCCTGTATAACTGTTCACTGTCTTTATTTGGGTGCTGCTGATTGTGAAAGTGGGGAAAAAAAGAAAGATCTGAGTGCAGTCTGTGCTTATGTAGACTGGTGTGGTAGTTTTCTGGCAAGATTAGTTGTTTTGTGTGTGTGTGTGTGTGTGTGTGTGTGTGTGTGTGTGTGTGTGTGTGTGTGTGTGTGTGTGTGTGTGTGTGTGTGTGTGTGTGTGTGTGTGTGTGTGTGTGTGTGTGTGTGTGTGTGTGTATGTGGTGTCAGTCAGTACGTTTACATGCAGAGCTTAATCGAGCTATGCTCAAAATTCGATTTTGGCGTCAAGTCGGACTTCTGTCCTTGTCTCAATATACATGCAACTGAGAAAATCGAATAACTGACGGGGTCCGCCCCCTCATGCGCCGTCACCCGTTGTTTCAGGGGGTTAATACGCCGCCTGTCCTGTTGACTTTTCTGTCACCTCGTAAAAAACTGAATATAAACAACTTAGTAAGCTCATTAATAAATTCTCAACTGCAGTTCCCGACCAGACGCGCCAGTCTGGGCTGGATTTGCGCTGAGAATAGGATACGGGCTTCCCTTTTTCCTCTCTCTCTCTCTCTCTCTCTCTCTCTAATAAAACAATCTGGCTGGTTGCGCTGTGTATGTGTGAAATGCATTGAATCTGCGCTGACGTTGTTTTTTTTTTCTTTACTTTGCGGGGTTCGGGCGGCTTCTCTGCTCCACTTGGTGCCGTCTCTACGGTTGTGGAGCATGCGCACATGCGTTGTCCAGTTATACTCCGACTAAGGTGTATACATGACGGAGAAAATCGAATTCCAATCGCATTATCTGGGTGTCTTAATCGGAGTTCTCAACTCCGATTTCAGTCGGACTAAGGTGTTTACATGCACTTCAGTTATCCAGTTATAGTCGGATTAAGGCAATAATTCGGTTTTTTCAAGTGTCATGTAAACGTACTGAGTGTGTGGGTTGATGTGCGATATGGCGTGTTGTTAAGGTCTCTTGACTTATCTCTTGCTTTGTTATCACACGTCTCTGAGAAAATGTTGATTACTTTAGAAGTTTCTGAGCAGGAAAGGCAATTAGAGGCAGCTTGGTGTTAATGTAGGAAGGCTCCAACTCAGTGAGTGTTTTTTTTTTTTTGTTTCGTTTCTTTTTTTTTTTACCAACACTTACGTGTCTGTGACACTCTGTGTGTGTACTTTGCTTTGCTTGCATGTATGTGTGTGAACAAGAATTTGCAGTAATTGCTTTGTGCAGGATTGGCCTTCCACTTTCACTCTTAAAAGAGAAATTGCTTCTTGCTCTTAACCACTAGAGAGAGAGAGAGAGAGAGGTGGCAGACGGGGATGTTCAAAATGATTTCAGCCTCTCCTTAAGAACCATTAGAACTATTTATTCACTGGAATGGCCGAGTGAGAGTGCAGTAGTGTTTTAGCAAAAATGCAACAAGTGGGGACTTCTGCGGTGGCATCTAACTCGGCATAAACAAAGCTGTGCAGAAGTGCTTTGATCTAAATACCACTTTATGATGCCGAACTGCAGCTACACTCAAAGCAACACAAACGACACGTCATGACCAAGTCTGTATGTTTCCCGTTGAGCTGATCCAAGTGGGGAAGCTCAACCAATCTACTGTCAAGGCTCCTCGGTTGAGGAAAAATTGGTCTCAGCTGCAGGTTTCATGGTTCATCATCTAAAAACAGCTGGATTTCACATCAGATATGATCCGCTTTCTCATACCAGTGACGCAGTGATTCCTGCTCCTGACAAAAAAATAAAAATGAAAGACACATTTTTAAAATGATTTCAATTCAGAACCTAATACAGAAGTAGAATGAAAAAAACTCTGGGAAATGACTGTAATTTCTCTTGTTGAAAACTTGAGCTGTTTACTCAAAGGCCATAAATGCAATCAGGACCCATAATGAAAGTCACAGAGGATTTCCATAAGAAAACAAAATGAGTCTGTAACTTGGAAAAATTACACAGAATGATATAATAGCAGGTTGAGATTCTGTTTTGTATTTCAATGTGCTACTTAGATTCTCCAGGCGATATTCATATTCAGTCTCCAGGTGAGAGCAGTGATTTTAGAATAATGTTCAAAACCCTGCATGATAACATGTTTTTCCTACAATGTCAGCACGTGGATATGTTGGTGTAGTTGAAGAGTAGAAGATGGATGAAATGTGATTAGTTAAGGTTGATATACCCCTTCGCGGCCTACGTCACTGTGACGTCAAGACGTTCACTGGAGGCAAAACAACTGACCCAGCATCTGTTTAGACAGGCGTCTACTGTGTATGGGACAGGTTTTAAATTCATTTTGAACAAATGTTATGCTCAGCAAACATGGAAAATATATAGTTTAAAAGAGTAAGAATAGAAGGAAAGAGTCGGATCCAGAGCAGCATTCATTTACAAGCACCGATTAAACTTCTTGTAAATAAACGTGCACTCCGCCCACAGACTGTAGTTATAGCCCCCGGCTCTCTCCTTGTGTCAGTCCGAGGTCTCAACGGGCCGGACCGAACAACACGACCGGACGTACCGGGTTCAGGTTGAAAACATATAATAGCTCGGATCGGCGGACCACCGGCTTCTTCTTTTTCTTTTTTTTTTTGCCGCCGTCCGGTTAATGCTCGTGACGTGAGCCCGGCGTGACGTGAGCCGCATCGGGTCCAGGCTTCAACACCTGGCTGCAGATCTGACCAGGTCGGGTCTTTGAGAACTGTAGCAGGACTGAAGCAGCTTAGAAACTGCTCAAACAGGCGATCATGGGCTTTCAGAGGTTTAGTACAAGAACTACTGTAACTGTAGCAGAAAATAGAGATAGACCCGGCCCGGCGTCTGTTTGAGACTTAGCTTTTATTTGAGAATTTACGGTAGGCTACATATGACGGTCTGGAGTCAACTTTTTAAAATAACACTCACGGTCTCTGAGGGTGGGTGTACTAACATATTCACTAAAATATGACTTTTCCTCGTCCATTCTTGAAAAAACAGTCCGTTAAAACATGCTAACCAGCGTTTACAAGCTACGGCGTTTCAGATGTTTTGCCTCCAGCTATGCCCCGCCCACCCAGATGTTTACAATCTGTAAAGGGGTCTATAAGGACAAGATCCATTATTGACATATACGCAACAACATTCTGAAAGACGAAGACGTAAAAGGATTGAAGAGGCTTGAATACATGTTTTTCCCTAAATATATATTAACTTGTTTGGCTTAATGTTGTGATAAAAGAAAATAAATGTTTATGTATCAGATTCATTTGGGCACAATAATGAAACAATTACTCTGGCAAATGTTGAGCTGTATATTACATCACTGTATGGTGATTTTCCATTAGCCTTGCATCACTAGCCACATTTGTTTTGCTAAATTGTCCAGTACCCTTAAAATATGCAAATGTCATATATGCACATATATAACCCATTAGAAATTCTAACACATATATGGCCAGTCAATACAAGTTTGTAAGTATATATGTTTATGTATGTGTAAATACATAAATGAGTATCCATCCCAAAACCTGTAAACATTGATGTTATGTAAAGTAGGTCCCAAATGTCTAAAACCACTTCCCCACAATGGGATAAGTTACGTTTTTTTTTTTTTATCCTCATGGATATTTAACATATATGCATGTTACATTATCATGCTACACCATATACAGTACAATAAACTGTATGTATATACACATTATGTGCATGTGATAAATAATATAGGTGACCAATATGGCAACATCACTCTTGATATAGGAACACATACTGCTTGTTATATTGTGTGTGGAGGCATTTATCCTGTTATATTAGTTTGAACAATTTTTTTTTTCTTTATCATAGCATTTATCATCTTCTTAGATCATTTCTCAGTCGTGAAACAATACAAGAAGGCCAACAGCATTAAAATTAAAAATAAAGAATGGGGGGTTAACCATATGCCCAATGCAAGTATTTTATAACAGCAGGTTTGGGCTTGTAAGATAACCCTCAGGGCAGACATTGGAGAATAGAGAGTGTCTAATAGAGGACATATGTGAGTTGTCATGCAAGAACACAAATTACTTTTCTAAAGTAAATTGGCTTAAACTCATTCTTACAGCTAAATTGCCCTCAAGATTTTTTGTGTCTTTCATTTTTTTATAAAGTCGAGACAAAGAAGAGACGTGATGATGAAGTCTCTTTGTGTCTGTGCCTGCTGACTGTCACTGAATGGAGGTTGATATTCAGGAACTAATGTGTCAGAGGAGAGAACAAAGGTGTGAGCGTGTGACTTTGAGCAAATAAGAGGGAGTGTGTGTGTGTGTGTGTGAGTGCACATTTGTGTGGCAAAGCTTGAAAATGGCTAACAAACCGGAGTGAGGTGTTATCTGCAGGTGAACACGTTGTGCTGCAGGGAGACAGTGATCAAAACCTCCCAGTGTTGCTGAATTCAAACAACCAACTACTTGTTACTAAACTCAACGCAACACGTTGTTCACTGTGATTAAAAGGCACGGTGCAGGTGGAGAGTCGCATCACTGGAGGGGCTGAAATGGAGCAGAGAGGGGGAGAATGCAAAGAAGGGGAAGGAAGTGTGCAGGTGTGGATAAGAGAGAGAGAGAGGGTGAGGGGGGAAGGAGAGGAAAAACGGGGTGGCTGAAAACCAGAAAGCGTGTACAAGTGTATATGCGAGAGGAAAAATGAGACAACGGGGCGTGAGGGGGGTGGGAGGAGAGGGAGAAGAGGCGAACACATGTGATAACCAGACTCTTCCACCTGTGAAATAATAAAAGATATGCTGGCTTATCATTTTCCCTCTCCTTTTTCCCTCCTCTCCGTCTCTTTTGTTCCCTTCTTCCTACGGAGTGTTGCCGGAAGGCAGAGGAGCGGTGCTTTAATGTGGCTCCTATCAGTTAGCGCTATGATGTCTTTGTCCTTTTTACCTTCTATTCTATCTCCCTGTCCCACTTTGTCACAACGAATATTAACTTCTGAAAAAAAGTTCATCCAACTTATTGAGAAAGTTAAGGGGAAAAACAAGGACTAGAAACTCAAATCTATGTGTGAAAAATGTTTTGTTTTTTTCTTTATTCGCAGGAGGTTCAACATTTTAAATCCTGAAAAAACAAGTGGTTAATGTCAGTGTTGTGGAAAAGCAAAGCAGTGAGTAAAAAAACAACAATATTTAATTGCTGATTTGCTGTCTCTATAAATGACCTCACTAGAGTAAAATTATGTTTTTTACACATTCCTGTGAATTTTCAGTTTGAGAGTAAACACTGGAAAACTTACACTGATGAAACTTTATCTGGCATCAGGATACTGGCGTGACTGGCCTTTTTCCACCTGCACTACTCGGCTCAACTCGACTTGACTCTCTATGGCTTTTCCAATGGGTGTCGATACTAAAATGGGATGTAAACCAACTGCTTTCCACTGACTGGCCAGAGTTTTGTCACTGGAAGAGTTGCAAGGACAAAATCAAACTGTGGTCCGTCGACGAGGTGCAGACGAGTTTGTTTGGAGCCGAATAGAGGATTGAAAAAAGAGAGCAAGACAATGCAACCGTAGCAGTGGTGCTATGACGACAACACCCACAATGAGGAGGCTCTGTGTAGTACTGTAGCTGTAATGGAAAATGACCTAAACCGAGTCAGGGCGAAGTGAGCTGTAACTGTGTAGTTTTTTAATTCATTCATTATCTTTGGTCTGATCTTGATTAAATGACAATTCCAGGCGAATTCAACTCAGGGGTGTATTTTCATATCATTTTAGGTCTAAAAGAATGAATCTGAAGATTTTCAGTTTAATCGCTCCTGTTTTGCGGTAGTTGCATCTGTCCGTGCATCGCCACGGCAGCAATGAATGGGAGTGGATGTAAGTTCCGCTGTTTAGGCTGTTTCCAGCCCTCAAAGCCGCATTTTTTTTCCACAGACAGCATCAGATGGCTACTCAAACATGCACCGAGAAGTTTATTTACTTCAAGCAAGCCGACATGTTTGTAAAAGTCGATCTAATTCAAAGTCTCCCGGAGTCTCGCGCGAGCCCGAAGTTGCAGTGCTGGTGTATTCAGGCGCAGTAGGAGCTACCGCTTGTGTCATAAACACAGGAATATCAACTCTTGACTTGCTTGAAGTGTACATTTTTTTCCACATACAGCGTCAGATGGCTACTCAAAGATGCGCCGAGAAGTTTTTTTTACTTGAAGCAAGTAAAGAGTTGATATTCCTGTGTTTATGACACAAACGGTAGCTTTTCCCACTGCTCCTGAACACACCGAGCATGGCAACTGGGTCTCGCGCGAGACTCCGGGAGACTTTGAATTAGATCTAGTTTTACAAACATGTCGGCTTGCTTGAAGTAAATAAACTTCTCGGTGCATGTTTGAGTCGCCATCTGATGCTGTCTGTGGGAAAAAAATGCGGCTTTGAGGGCTGGAAACAGCCTAAACAGCGGAACTTACATCCACTCCCATTCATTGCTGCCGTGGCGATGCGCGGACATACGCAACTACCGCAAAACAGGAGCGATTAAACTGAAAATCTTTAGATTCATTCTTTTAGACCTAAAATGATATGAAAATACACCCCTGAGTTGAATTCGCCTGGAATTGTCCTTTAATACTCCTGTCAAGTCAATGACGTAGCCCCATGCCATCGCCTGACGTGCACCTCCAAAACACTCTGACTGCACGTCGAGGTGACACAGACCACAAGGGCTGTGATTGGTCCACTGTCATTTTTACGCTGTTCATAGCATTTGTTGTTGCACATCAGTCATCTCCAACTGCAAAAACACTCTCTCTACTTTGGTCACCACTGCTCACTGTACCCGGAGGAATGAAGCAGGAAGATAAACAGAATTTTCGCAAATGAAATGAATAGGGTTATGGCATTGAATTGCACAGCAACACGTTCCCTTGATGATTCCCTTTGAACTAGTCGACGGCCTCGAGGCACTGGCCTGGTAATAGCTGGGTGACATAGAAGCATAAACCAGGCTTAAGTCTATGGTTCTTCATTGTTTTAATGATTTCTAACCAATATACTTACCACAGTTTCTCTCATTGAAAACTCTTCAGGCCTGTTAAGGAGCAGGTAGCAGCATTGTAGCTACTACCTGAAATTAGTTTTCAACACATTTCAGTCTTTTAAACATTAAAGTTGTACATAAGATAAATAAATAAATAAGCTAAATATCCTTTTATCTTAGAGGATGCGAGGGTTTTGTGGAAAATTCAATTGCTCCATGATGCAAACAGTAATGTACATGACCTGGTATTAACCTGCCTCAGATGATCTGCTCTAAATTGCATTGAGGATGTAATGAGGACCACAGTCAGAGGGGGATCTGGGCCTCATATAAAGATTAGCAGTATGAAGGGGCCTGCTGGGTCCAGCTGATTTACAGTATTGTGTGTTGTAGCTGCTGCTACACTCTCGGTTGTGAGGTTTTCTGCTGCTATTCAAGTCAGATCCAATCAGAAGGAGATGAATTTTACAGCAGGTGTCAGCTGATGCACTTAGACCTGACCACTTTTAACCAGATCACTTGGAGACACATGTTAACACAAACAGGCCCCTTTGACTGAGACAAAGTTCAGCGTTGAGGCCTCGTGCTCTTCTTACTTGTGTCAGCCAGGAAGCTCTAAAAGCAAATATCGCTCAGAGTGTCACCAAAGAGTGATATTCAGTCAGACTTAAATAGATGCTAACCGCAGCCATAAGGAACAGACAGGGAACACGACTGCCACGGAAAGTAGCTGCCACCAAACATGGCAAGGACTAAATACCATCTGTTAACAAAACTGTCCTGGAGAACGGAGGACCAAGAGAATTACATTGACATTTCACTTGGAAAATATTATTTGTTCAGTCCACAGTAAAATCACTGAATAAAACCCAGCTGGTCGTCATCTCCAAAGCATAGATCCCTGGTTTTGGCCATAGGACTTAACGCTATAATTTTCATAATGTATCCATTTACTGTATTGCCTGAGAATAGACCATGTGTGAACTTTTAAAAATCTTCTATAATGTTACAATTTTTAAGTATGACAGGCTAGTTTTACTTAATGGCCTGTAAATGGCCAATGCTCCCAAGATGCAACTTATTTCCTCTTCTCAGCCTTTAAAAGATCCAAGTAATAGCGTCAGAACTTAAAACTAGTTTCCACTTTGTAATATTAAAGAGAAAACCACTGTACCATACATAACCATACAGCCCCACAGTCACTTCCGCTGTGTAAAACTTTTTTTTAGGAGCTTGGTAGTGTATGACTTATGACCAAAAACATAACATGGTGGTGCAGCATTTCTTCTTAATACGTGTGACAACCTTTTCTTTCATAGTATACGACTTCCTCGGTGTAGTGGTTCTTTTTCTTCCCTCTCTTGATAGCACTGCCATCGTTCCTGTGACACACACTGTATATTTTAATACTAATCCCCGTATACCATCAAAGAGAGAAGGAGGTGTGATTGTTACAGTAATCCCCCGGGATCCTTAATGGGCAAAAGTGAATGAGAGCGGAGGATTAGGGGGCTGTGACGGCAATATATTCTGTAATTAGCCAGTTAACAGCCTCAGCGATGGCAGGATTAACCGGGTCTTAGCCGAAAACCTGACAGAGGCTACACATGACTGACAGATTGCAGAGCGCTGCTGGAGAGCGAGCCGGTCCAATGCAAGGGGGAAAAGAAAAAAAAGAAGTGGAAGAAAAGAGAAGGGCAATGGAGTGAGAAATTGGAGAAAGAATGAACATTTTTCTGTAGTTAAACTTGTCATTTATCCAGGACATATGAGATTTCTGCAATTTACAGTAGATGATGTGTCGCTCATTTCTGACTCTGAGGCAAGAGGCCCTGAATCTATGTGATTACAGACGTAAATCAAAAAGCCATATCATATGATTTCTCTCTGTTTTGGTTTCCTCTGTTTCAACATTGAACTATTTTAATCACAAAACTAAATTGTTATTTTCCAAGTTCTTTTTGTTTTTTTTTAAAGGTGACCAGACTCTTAAGCTGTAGGCTATCCACCTCTGTGATGGGTCAAAGTGTTAACAGCCATAATCGGGACAGGATGGACTCAAATGTAGTAATTAACTTAAATGCACCACTCATTGCAGAACATGTGAACCAGACTGTGGGTTTCTGGGTAGAAAAAGAATTAAATGTGAAAAGTTGTAACACTATTGCAGACCCGTGAAGCATCTTACACTAAGATCACAACACAGTATCAGCCCGGTAATGACATTTCTGTGTAGTTTAGCGTAGTGAGAAACAACACTTTACCACAACCCTGACTCCTAGATGTTCGACTAAACTATCCACTTCAGTCCTCAGCATTTTTCAACTAAAATGTTTAGCCCCTGAGAAGGAAACAGGCAGATCTCACCTTAACTGCAGACTGACAAGGAATGATGCCAGATTCATTTACATTCTTTAAACCAACAACATAACACATAACCACTCTTCAACAGTGTCAGTGTTTTCAAGTACAAGAGTGTTGCACTCTTAATGATGACAGCCCTTAAAGGAGACACATTATGTCCCCTTTCCACAAATTAAAATAGTTCCCAGGTGTCTTAAAGACGTGTCTGTGACATGCTTTGGTCAAAAATACCCCAAGGATCAAACATCACAGCCCCCTTTCTTTATATACTCTCAAAACAGCCCTGTTCAGAACGGCTGGTTTCAGTGCCTGTCCCACCCCTTCTACCAGTCCCAGGTAGGGGTGGGGTTTTGCAAATTTGAATCCTAGTTACATCACTGGAAGACAACTGAGGGAACAGCTCGTAAAACCATGTGGATTTCAAACTAGGGAGCCTGCATGTTACAGATTTTTTTCGTCAATTGTCACATTTTGGGGACCGGAAGGCAAGACAAACACCCAAATATATGTTAAAGAGCCTTCAAAAAGTGATATTTCCATAATATGTCCCCTTTAACTAATACACCTATGTATCACAGAAGTTGTAAAATACAGTACAGATGACGAAGTCACTGCAAAAAATTCAACTGTCTCTGATCATGTCTAACTGGACACATTGATCATATCCAAAGGCAAAAAAAATATTGTGAGGCCTGGTTTTGACAAGAAGGAGGTTGTGTTGTATGGATTAGGAAACACTGTGAGTGACTTTGACACATTTTACAGAGGCACTTCATTATGCTGAGTTTCTGGGGGAAAGTGAAAATTAGAAACTCCCTTTTAAATACAATGCAGTCCCTTACAGATCCATCACAATGATTACACAGGATTTAATTGACACCTCTTTGACAGTGTTAACTGATTGCTATTGAACTGCAGTAGACTGCAGGTGTATCTAATAAAGTGGCGACTCCTATGGTCGGTCCAAAATCAGAGGCCCATTTTGAAGTTCAGAGTTGTGAGGATGATGAGGAAGACACTCATCTAAAATAGATATAATCATCTTCATCATGTTTTCCACCATTTAACATTGATTCCTTTAGCAGCATTTGTCAGGCCGCCCCTTTTGTGATCATCCAACAATCACCCGCACATAATTACAACCGAGAGACAATCACCCTCTAATGCTGCATGTGATGAGGCAAACGTTTAAAACCACTCAGGATTTTAAGTCTTCCAGCAGGACCCCCAATGGAGACGATCGCCATTGAAACACATTGTGGTTGCATCATTAGGGGCGATTTCCCACAATCTTTAGCTTCGTTCTCTTGTATTTATAGCAGATCACAACAAATGGTGGGATCAAAAGCTTTATCCACCTTCCTCCCAACGGACCGTTCCTATAATATGAACTTGCGGTGATAATAAGCTTATATAGATTGAAGGCCCCAGTCATTTATCTTTCAAACAAACAACCAACAAATCCACCACAGTTCTCTTTCCCACCCCCATGGGGCATCCATCAGCCTGAGACGCAATTTAGAGCCATGCAATGTTCAATTATCAACAGAACAATGTATCTGAATGCTGTTTTTTTTTGTTTGTTTTTTAAGTTCAGTCAAGCGTGCGCCAGAGGAACAGAGGACGTAGATGAGAGAATTTGTCGGTCTTTGTGGCGCATCATGTTTCTTTTACAGAGGAACTCACAAATAAATTGTAATGATGCGTGGATGAAGCATAGCAGCTCTGTCTCATTGAGGACACAGTTTGATTTTGGATAATTGAGCTCTGTATTCAAAAACTGTGACATCTGTTTTGACTTTTTTTTTATTTCAATGAGAGTGATGTTTATTTGAGCAGCATACATATTTTACTAGGGAACATATTGTCACAGACGAACCGTTGGCCTGGCTTCACTTAACTGTGCTGCCTTTAACAAGCATGCCAATTCACACTTCAGACAAAAACATGACAGTGGGAAAAAAAACAGTCTTTCATCATGTACACAGGACAATCAGCTTTTGTGTGTATTCACATACAAAAATAAAGAAAAGAAAAAATCTTTCATAACTTTTGGTGCAAACTTGTTTTTCTCTTGGCTCTTCTCAAAACTGACACAAATCCCGATAATCTGTTACTTTGAAAAACATTCATTTTACGTCTTTTTTTGTGATATTTGTTTTTCTTTTTTACCAAGATGATAACTTCATCCTAGAAAGGAAAAAGATCTAATATTGACGTGTACAGGTTTCTGGGGATAGAACACCAGCTGAACATACAGGGAAGACATAAAAGAAAACAAAAAATGAAACCAGCGAAAAACAAATTACACATGTCGGAGACAACGACGTCTACAGAGCCCTCACGTTTTCTCGGTTTCCTAAAGTTACACACCAGCAAGTAAAGACGTGTTTTTAAGAGGAGAGGGAGTTTATAGCTTATTGAGAAATGTCTCTTTTGTCTTGGATCTGGGGAATGAAGGGGTTAAACTTTAATCACATTTGTCTTTCTGGCAGACCACCTCTGGTTTGCTATAAATTTCTTATTGCCTCTGCAAGCTTTTGATGTGACGCCCATTCTTCTAACATGATTTTCTTTATCATGAATCATAGTACAAATAATGCAATACACCCTGATGACATGATCTTAATAATATATTTGTTACGTCAATGCTTGAGGTCAGTTGTCTTATAGAGTCTCACCTGGGCCTTCACCATTGAACACCTGTTATTTGAGCTCAGTCATTGACGTTATCATGGTGGTCCATCCCTTCCCTCGCTCCCCTCAGCTTTCCCATCTGTCTCACTGTGACTATTGAAGGAAAAAGTCCCTGAAAATAACTTGTTTCCTCTTCAAAGCTCTTTGCCAGATATAGACAGACATCTGGATGTGTTTTCTTATCATTATGTGGATTTGAACTGAGTGACATGAGCAACAGTTCCACAAAAACATATGCAGTATAGTAAGTTATATATACCAAGACTAATCTCATGGGTTCAATCAAAACATCTCCGAAAAAGAAAAACGTCAAAAAGTAAGATAAATGTCCAGGGACAGAAATGTACTGAACAAGTCGATACCAAGTGTAGGAAGGAGTGTGATTACTGTATAATTGATTTCCATTTGAAACTTTCCCAGGCCTGCCTGCACTCTCTGTGATGAAGAAAGCTAGACAGAACTAAACGACATCATTTGGCATATTTTCTGGGGACCCCTCTGAGCCGTCTCAAGGCCCGCTGGGAGGCCTTGGACCTCCGATTGAGAGCTCGTACCCTGGCGGTGCCAGCACCTGCTGTTTTCTAATCAGCGCTCCTCCAAATACTGTTCCCTTGAACAGGCCTCTATCCTCTGTGGACCAATTATAAGTCTCCCCTTTCTGTTGTTTCCTGGTTCCTCTAAAGTTCTGACCAATGACAGATGGCCAAATGTAAAAACAACAGCAGACAACAACAAGTACACTGGATTAGAGAAGATGAAAGATAAAACAGCATTGGCACACAGTGATTTACAGAAAATTAGAAGAGGAGGCACAAGACAGAAAATTAAGGGGAAAAAAAGACTTGAGCAAAGTGCCGCAGAAAAAGTGACAAATTACCTTGTGATATGTTAAAGCAGAAGTAAGCGATCCGGTCGTTTTGGCTAACTTCTTGCCAGCAGATGGAGTTAGCAGCCCCTGCCCTCGTCATGGATCTATTGGTCCTCGTCCCTACGTCACCACATACACGCGCATCCCTTGGCTGCACACACAGCCCTTCATGCCGTTCTCTCTCCTCATTGGATAAAGGTTGTAGGATACAAGGAAAGTTTTCTCCTCGGCTTACAGCAGAGCAGAGTGACTGACAGACCCGTGTTTCGGACCAAACACTCTATGTAAGTGATTGCTGTCGGAAGATATAACTATTTAAGACTTATATTAACACAAAAATATCGCTTACTTCTGCTTTAATATTAAATTATCTACATGCAACATGCTGAATCGCATTGTGTGTCTGGTGTGACACACTGTATGCTGTCAGTGTAATTGAGATACATGTCAGCCATATTTGTCATGCAGGTAAAGTTATAACCATTGTCCACCACAACAACTTAAAATCAAAACAAGATTCTGATTTTCTTCATCTTCTGAGAGGATGTCAACAAAACTAATATTTGATTTCAGTTGGTCAAACATTAAGAAGCAAAAGCAAAACAGTAGGACAGTTAGCCACCTTGAGGGCGGCACATCACATTCCCAACAAAGCTCTTAAAGACACAGGCTGTACTGGAAGATTTACTCTGTTTACCTGCTTCATATTTCACGACTTGTGCTGATCATATAATTATCCACTTCTTCTGCACAAACCTCAAAACTTCTTCCTCTGCATCAAAGTTAAAGACATTACAAGTTACATTACAGACTGAGTTTTCCTTTTCCTTTAGAGGTTTATGATCTCTGATGAAAAATACATTTGTTTAATTATGTGACAGTTTGCTTAGGCACAAAAACAACTAGGTTGCTTTTATGGAAACATTTGCAGTCATGGCTTTAAAAACAACATGATTGACTGTTGGTTTCTGATGGGAAGTGAACAGTGGCCTCCTCCTCCTCCTCCTCTTCTCCTTGCTCAAACCCTGTCACTCAGTAACACCTGTCACCTGACTCCCTCTGTTGCTCCCATCATAATTACTATAGCTGCTAGAGCTGCTTTGTCACCTAAACGTAAACACATGTCATTTTGAGGCACTTGCTAAAACAACTGATGCTGTCATTCCACTTGGGAGAACAGCACTCAATCTTAAACCTTGAAGCAAATACAGAAAATGTAATTTTTGTGTTAGGCCAACCTTATTCATAGGACAATAAGCCCACAAACTCTCAAGATGTCAACCAAGCTGTAGTCATGCCCCAAAACAACTCTGCTTTAGTGTCTGTTTTCATTAAAACGCTACCATGATTTAAAAGTTAACATCATGTTGTATTGATGAATACTTCAAACAAGTGAATAAGACTATTAAACTGTGGGAAGTCAGGTCATTTCAATAGAGTTTTCAACCAGAGGAGCTGCCCCCTGGTGGTCATTAAGTAGAGAACAGGTTTAAGGCTCATCTGCATTGGCGCGTCAATGTCCATTATACAGACTCTGGTCCAGGACTGTCCGGTCCGGTTCACTCTGTACGAGCCTCCCATGTTAATCTGATTGTGCCTGAAGAGACTCTTGGGTGTCTCACTTGACTCAGTGTCTGCCTCTAAAAGACATACATGTGTGAAGGCCAAGAGGTTAAGGTGATGGATTGCTAACTGCATGCATGGGTTCGAATCCCATCCTTGTTGCAAGAACTGACCTTTTCTGTTGCATCTTTCTGTGTCATCAACAGCTAATGAGCAACAGTGACAACAACTAAGTTTAGAAGGACATAAGATTTGTCAGCTCTATGTTTAAATTGTTTAAATAGGAACTATAAAGTCTGGTCGCCTGTTTTGCTAACCCTCCTCTCAGTCATGTGCATTTGTTTACAATGAAGCCGAGGAAAAATCAATGCATGGAGCGGTGGATAACTTTATATAACATATACGATGTTACGACGTGTATATTTGTGTAGTCTTAACTGTCAACTTGTGATAGGAAATTACAAAGTCCTTACTGCCATGATGTATAATTTAGTTATAAAGCTCTGAACAGTCTACTGATCTCCTCTGATTTTCCTTCAAACTCACGGATTTCTAATTCAAACTTGATGATATTTCATTGGTGTGGGAAGAGGTGCTGTTTTGATGCTTCATCTTTAGTAAGAATAGAAGGGTGTTGGAGAATGTGGATATCAATCCCACTACCTCACGCATGCTAAGCGAGCGCTCAACCATTTGAGCTAATTCCCCTGTGGAAGCACATTGTATCTGATACCACCACAGCCATCATTAAGGAACAAATATGGGTTCCCTTAACAAAGAGTGATCTTAAAAAGGCTTTCACACCTTTGGCTTTTTGTGATCTGTATGTTTAAATTATTTAACTTGATTTCAAAGCAGTTTACCTGCCTGATCAGCTTTCAGACTCATTGATCCTCAAGAACTGTCAGAACCGGGTGGTGTTTCATTATTGTCCCCAAGATTTAGTGCCTCATCTTTGAAAACAGAGATGTACTGGAGAGGGATTCTTACAATTCCCCTGCAGTCATGTTTTAAAATACTCTGCTCTGGGTTATATTTTTTATAACATGGTTTCCTACACATAAAAAGTGAAGTTTGTTAGCACCAAATTCTGGAACTAGAATACGTATTAAAATGTTAACTTTAGTTGTTTGTTTATGCTATTTCTAACTGTAACTGGCAGCTTGTGCTAATTCTAACTCTTGCTCTCTGTACTGACAGGGTTTTGGTGACGGTGGAAGAGCAAGCATCAAGATGGTTGGTGTTAAAGGAAGCATCCATGACCTCAGCGATCAGCATTGGTCCTTGCCGACAGCAGGTAGGCTACCCACCTTTTTCTTTTTAAAAGTTAAAGTTGTTGTTGTGTTTTTTGCCTCGGGGCCTCCGTAGATTTGAGGTAAATTCCTCTTGTCACCATCACCTTCCCACACAATCAGTGTCACATCACAGAGGCTGAAGTTGCTCTAGCGGCTGTTTCACTGTGACTGCAACACTCACTGTAGTTTTAAAATGTGAAAAAACAAGACTTTTCACGCAACTGAGGATTTTTAGTTTTATTGTAATTGACAAAAGAGAGTGGTATTTGTTAAAATGAGAATATTACAAGTTCTCAGTTTAATATTTACTCTCCTGCTTAGTCTCAGTGTGTCTTCGCTGCTCCAGAGGTGAAGTTGTATCTTGTCTCTGACTCCTCAAACAGTTGCCACCGCTGTGCATTAGAGGAGCTGCAATCATCTAATCTGTTGTTTGACAAATATTTTCAGTCGAGTGTGTGCCGCTCTGAGCCAGGTGTGTGCTGCCTCTCTCTCTCTCTCTCTCACTCTTTCAGTATGCAACAGAGGCACTGCTCTCCAAAAGTCACCTTGAATAAGAACAGACACCACGATGAGCAGAATTGAGATTGAGATAGAAAGAAAAGGGAAAGAGGGAGCGAGAGGGCAGACAGAAAAGAGGAGGTAAAAGAGAAAGAGAGAGGTGAATGAACGATGAGAAAGATGCATTGAGAGGGAACAAGAGAGAGAACATGTTTGTGTGAGGGAGAAAGAGCAGAACATGGGGGCAAAAGGACGGAAAGGGCAAGATGAGCATGAGCAATTTGTGTGAGCACAGGTCTGTTGCAGCTAAAATCAATGTCACTCATGACACTGCTGACAAGTCACACACATCGTGTTAAACATAGCCAAGTGACAAGATGTCAAGATCTACATTTGCGTCACAAGAAAGGAAAGAGATGGAGCAAACGGCCGCTTGTCTGCGAAATGAAAAGATCCTGTCACTTTCATTCCAATACATATACTGAGAGATAGAAAGAGATAAGTACAACAAACTGATCAGTCATTTAAAGATCTGAAAATCATCTTTTGGCCTTACTCCATAACACAATACAGAAAGTTTGTAGAGAAATACAACTTTGTTGAGAAATACAATAGACCACAGTGTTACACAGTGTTCAGCGCACAATGCCATTCCTGTTTCTTTGGGAAAGAGGAAAATCAAGTACAAGGAAGGGAAATGAAAGAGGCCGGGGAAGGCAAAGGAAATAACACTATTTTCAAAGTAAACATCTTTTCAACATGTAAAGTGGCTTCCATTGGTTTTTTAGGTTGCACAAAAGCAATACCAGCTGACCCAGGAAGATGATGATGAGGAAAAGGGAATATATGAAGGCAAAAGAGTGAAAGAAAGAAGGGAGGGGTGGAGGAGCAAGAGACGGAGTGAAAAAAGAGAGGGAAATTCTGTGCTAACAATTGTAAAACAGAAACTACGGCTTGGATTTAACAGGTGCTGCATATATGAGTGTGAAGCAGTCTGCTAGGAATAATCACTTTTTTTAATTGCCAATGTGTGAACAAATTGTAATGTGATTTAAAGGTCACATATTTTACACTTTTCCATGTTCCATATGATATATTTAACGGTTTAAGGAGCAAAAAAAAAAAACATCTCAGTACATCTCTCTCAGGCTTCTCTCTAACAACATTTCAGTAAGCCAATCAGACGAAAGCAGGCTCTGAGCATCTTGTGATTGGCTGATTGGATTCTTAGTGAAATATTAGAAATATAGCTGATTTCAGGGTAACGCTCACAGAAACCACATACCAGAAGTCCCGGAGGTGGGTCCAGGTGGGTGGTGCTTAGGGCAGGACGCTGCTTTGTCGTGACATCACAGAGTTACAGTAATCCTAATGGTTCATTTTCAGCTGTGTTCCTGAATACAGACTGTGTGTGTTTCTCCGTGGACTTAGCATTGTTATGTTTTCATGTTATTCGTATAGAACTTAGACCTGCTTCATAATAAATAAGATAAATATCATGGAAATTCACCTTCATACAATATAAGACCTTTAAAAAGACCTTCCTGAGCAGATGCCTTGCATTGATATTTCACATTTAAACTTTTTAAAGTTCATTAAAATAAACCTGACCTGCCTTAATTTAAAATTTCCCAGCCTTCACAGGCCAGAAATGCTATACAAACATAGCATCCTGCTGTCTCCATTCATCATGTGACTCACAGTGCTTGTAGCAATCCATGCTGCTCAACAAACCTTTTTCATTGAAAGGGAAAGAGAGAAATAAGTGTGAGAGCAGAAATACAGTCAGTTGGCCGTGAATAAACCTGTGTTCAATCGGTGGAAACAACTAGTAAGGTATCAAACACAAAAAGATTGAGAGAAATGCAACACAGCCTCTCAAACTAGTCATACATAGTGAGTAGTGTGTGCACTTCACTCAAACTTGGCGCACACTATTCTGTTTTGTAAAATTGCACTCTCTCTTTCTAATCATCTTTCTACCATCATATGTTTTCTAAAGTTGTCTCCCAGTCTGTCTCCTTGTCTTTCATCCCTCCTCGCCATCCTCCCTCTTTCCCTCTCTTCCTCTCTCTTTCATAAATCATCACTAAAATGGCAGCTCTCCCAGCTCTCTGCTCTTCACATCACCACTGTAAATCAGATCCACTGAAGGACGGCACTCAGAGTACACAATCACACACGCACACGTACACAACGGCAAATAAACAAATAAGTGTGGCACCAGATGGCAGGAACACACACACATAGCGTGTGTTTAGAAGGAACAAACACAAACACACACACACACTCACATACACGTATAAACACGCATCCTCACAAATATGCCAATGCACATATCTGGTACCACTGCACATAATTTTACACTCTTATATGCACCCATGTACACCCTGCTATTGACGTCAAAGATAAGAGCAGACACTTATTACTTCACCACTTTAGTTTAAAGTGTGGCTCTCATGAATACTTCCCAATCATGTTGCACATTGCTGTAAATTGATATGCCATATTCTTTCTAGGAAACTATTTCAATATCATTTCTGATGTTCTACATAAAAGACAGACAGGATCGATGGGGAAATATAGGTGTGGGAGAGCTGGTTTAACACAAAGGATACTTTTCAACCTATTAAATGATATCCTATTACAGTGGCAGCCATCACAAAAGTCCACACTCATGTATTCATCCCACTTCTTTCAATTCTTCACTTACCGAAAAATAATTTTTAACGTCACTCAGCAGATGCAAATTGGTCTGGAGCGAGGCCAGGTGCAATCAGACGTGTGTTTAAGAGCACCTTGAATCTTGTGACAGCTGAAAAGAGAGAAAATGTGGATCTTTCCAGCAGCAGGTTGTGGCAGCAAAGCCATCATAGTATCTTTGAAAGTATAGGCTACTACTTATAGAAGGGTTTTCACCACAGTATGCATTTAAGTCAAATTGAAGTTCTTATTACTTTTTGTGTGACAAACTATAATGGTACCTCTGAGCATATTTTCAATCATTCAGAAAGGTTGGAACAATTATTGGACAGGTCCGTGACTACTGTGTCTAAGCCCCATGATGTTTCATGGTGGTGTATGACTGACATCTGAGACACAGCCCACATACCTGCCCATCACACTCTTAATTATCTGTTTCAGTTTGAAAGTGGAAACCAATCAACCCAGCTTTCCAACCTTCCCACACAGGCACAGTGTTGTGTTCATCCTACATATACCTACTATTTTCTGTCAGTTGTCAGCCCAGCTGTCATGTGCTGTATGTAATTTCTTTCATATAAGCCCTTTAAAAGACCACAAAAAAACAGAAACAGAGTGTGATTATTGTCACAAAGCAGGAGGCTGTGGAGCAATTAAACATATGTGCAGTGATTGTACAGGCTGGTTTTACAGCTTGAACCAGAAAAAGACTAAACACACTACTGAAGTGAGGGCGCTGAATCAGAGTGTAATGTTGTGGCCTTATGAAAGGTGATGCGTTCACTTACCACTCTACATATACAAGTACACACAGGCCTTTAAGGGATAATAATAATATGGAAATATCACTTTCTGAAGGCTCTTTAACATTTATTTGGGTGTTTGTCTTGCCTTCTGGCCACCAAAATATGAGAAATGACAAAAAAGATCTGTAATTTGCAGGCTCAGGTTGAAATCCATGTGGTTTTACGAGCTGCTCCCTTCCTAGGTTGTCTGACAGTGTTATTGAATTTGTATAACCCCACCCCTACCTGTGAGCACTGGTAGAAGGGGCAGGGCAAGCAGTGGGTCATTTGCATTTAAAGAGACAGGCACTGAAACCAGACGTTCTGAACAGGGCTGTTTTCAGCGTATGAAAAAAGTGCTGTGATGTTTGATCCTTGGGGTATTTTGACCGAAGCATGTCACAGACATGTCTTTAAGATACCTGGGAACTATTTTAATTTGTGGACAATGGGCATAATATGTCTCCGTTAAAGTCCCACTCCCGCGACCCTTTTCGGTCATTTTAAAACCAGCTCATTAGCAATGCACATTAGCAATTGCTCACGGTGCAAGCTGCTCTACCAGGTGAGCTATACCTATTATACCTTGACAGCTACTCCGAGCTGTGAAGCCTTTCACCTCTGAGCCAGATGCAGAGCGGGGCGGGAGCTTGTAGCACTAGTGCCCTCCCCTGGAGCTGTGACACGTCAGCTCCAGTCTCCCTGAAACTGCCAGTTTGCGTCTGCCATTGGTTCACAGCAATTTGAAGGCAGAAAAACTCAGAAATGCAATTTTGCACTTCCTTTTCTGCTGATATGTCCTCTAACACAAGAAAAATGCCACAGGAACATGTGAAAAGCACGAAAAACCCGATTTTCATGGGAGCGGGTCTTTAATGGCGGTAGCAATCATGCAAAGAGCAAAGCAAGAAGTCAGATGATGTTACAGAGTTACGGATGTGGACTTTATATGCCTTTTCGTTTCCCATTTTCAGCAGACGGTCAACATTGTAATCACGACAACAAAGGCCCTTTAACCATGTTTGTCATACATGGATACATTGATAAGGACACTCGGTTCCTCACTCTAACCTGAATCTTGTTTTTGTGCATAAATGAACAAGTGGTTGGGTCTATATTTCCAGTTCTTCAGTCCATCAGTCGTTTGTAACAGTCTGTGCCATGTCTCCTGAAGTGAACTATTTTAGTAGCTGCCCACACAAGTGCCACATCAATCACTTTACAGTACCAATAATGCCTCTGCAAAAACTTCATGTCCCCCCCAGGAACACTAGGGGGTGTGAATTTCCCACTGCGTTTGGCCTGACCAAATTGTCTTTTGATTGACATCATAATGTACATTTTTCAAAGAAAATACTTTTACAAGAACTCTCCCCACTACACCAGTGGTGCAGGTAGTAAAGCCAATATACAGTATGTGTTCTTACACTGTGGCAAAGCTGCAGCGGATACTCTAAGCTCCCATTCCCTTCTATTGACATTCATTATATCTATGGTAGAATTTACTCCTGGAATAATCAATCATGTCAATATCAAGATGTGTGGAAACGAAAAATGAAACTCCTGTAAGTCATTCATCCAACCTTACAGTAACAGCACCTGTAGGACCGGCTCTGTCAGTGAATACATACAGTTATTGTAGTATAGTCCATGTGTGTGGGCTGGACAGCTACCACAGCAGACTAAATACACAGTTGCTGCTTCATGAGCTAATTCCTCACAGTGGTTATTTCTAGAGAGCATCAGGAGGACATTAAAGCTGCACTGATACTGGAGCAGGTTATAAAGTTATAAATTATACTGCACAGCTTTTATGCATAAAGTAAAATGGCACATTATCACAGGGTCTTCACTGAGCTAAGCAGTCCCTTAGGAAACATACACTCGCTATAGGAGGTGCAGCTGTCTCCTCTACAGTATGTGTGTCTCTCTGTGTGTGTATGTGTGAGCGTGCGGGTGTGTACATGCACGTGTCCACATGTGCGTATGTCATACAGTCCATTAGCTGCCTCACCACAACTGCCTCAGCAGATTCCCATACCATTATACACTACATCCTGTCAGATAATGATCAATAAGAGTGTGTAAAAACAGGAGTTAGTGAAGGTGTGTGTGCATGTGTGTGTGTGTGTGTGTAGGCAGGTGTACAGGTGTGCATGTGGTCAGTTCTTTACTGTATAACTGTATCTTTATGACATTGTGGTTGATGTTTAAAGGCATGTGGTATTTTTGCACTTGTGTCATTAATTTCTCCAGCTTTGCTTTGAGTGAACACAGACTTGTGACTCATGACTGAACATAAGGTTGTATATTTTAAGAGGGCAGTTCATACGTGCACACTTGCGTCCAGTATTTCCCGAATTTAACAGTATGAGAAAGATTACGATGCATTACGTTTTGATTAGGGCTGTCAGAGTTAACGCGTTAATCGCGATGAGATTAATTAAAAAAATTAACCCGATTAAATGTTTTAATCGCGGTTAATCACGGCCCATTTTGTCCTCTGTCTGCTGGACTGGAGGACTGGAGTGTGGGACCTCCAGTCCAGTAGGTGGCGGTAAGCCACCTTCAAGTTGGTTGCTACACAAATATACACAGTCTAACATATATCCACAGCTCCATCCATTGATTTTTTGACGGCTTTGTTGTCAACAAATGCACGTGGCAATGTATTGATTTTTTGACGCGTCTGTTGTCAACAAATGCACATGGCCAGTCAGAGACGTAGCAAAGTAAAGGGCAATTTCCACTGGATGCAATTCGTTTCAATTCTGTGTGAGTTTCATGCATCATGTGTTATGATTAGGTAGGCCTACTAGGTCTGGTCTAAAAGTTGTTTGTCTAGAGATTATAACACTTTGGAGTGTTGAAAGTCCAAAGCGCCATATATAATATTTTTAATAGAGATTAATCGCGAGTTAACTATGGAAAAAATGCGATTAATCGCGATTAAAAAAATTAATCGTTTGACAGCCCTAGTTTTGATATTTTCACAGTTGATCGCAGAGCTCCAGTCTTTCAGCATCTTCTCACTGCCAACAGCCCAAATACATCTGACAATACACATCTTATTTTATTGATTGGTCCAGTTTGAAAACTTAATGTGACACTGAACAGTTTGTACATACATGCTTTATATGGAAGTTCCACCCTAGTTACAAATATTACAAATGAACAAACTTGATCTTGCCAGCATCATCGCTCTTACACATCATATTCACTAATGCAAATTAGTGTACAATTGTACATGAACAAAACCTTGAGCAGACAGGGCATGAAACGCTGTCTGCAGCCTGAGGGCACTCTCACATGCATGTCATCCTTGATCAGGACCCCTCGGCATCACTTTTTAACACACTGGGTCGCTCTTCACCATCATTTTTCACAACATGCAGTGCTCTGCTGCAGTAAAAGTTGATGTACGTGTCAAGGCTGCTGTCTGCTGGGGCGGTGCGTGGCGCAGTGGTTAAGGCGGCCGTCCCATGTAGAGGCTACAGTCCTCAACGCAGGCGTCCCCGGTTCGAATCCCGCATCGGGCAGACCTTTCCTGCATGTCATTCCCCCTCTCTCTGCCTCCTCCTTTCCTGTCTATCTCGACTGTGCTATCAAATAAAGGCAAAAAAATGCCAAAAAAAATATACTTAGAAAAAAAAAGGCTGCTGTCTGCTGAAGTCACAGTGAACCTTTCCTGTGTTAAAACACGCCACAACATAAAGAAGGTGCAGTGAGTGACCACAGACAGGACTCTGGATGTAAACCCAGGCAGATGGCCTCCTCTCTGCTGCCTTTAACAAACGTGAGGCTTCATTAACTCAAATGATAGTTTCCGTCTGCACATTGAAAAATTACATTAAATGAGTCCTAACCAAGTGTCCATATGTGATGAATTAAGAGTCCAGCTTCTATACACATGACGGCTAAAATGTATTTTTCAAAATCTGTTTTGTTTGAAAACCGTTCATCTCCAAAAAAAAATACAATACAATACAATAATAATCTATCTGAAATCAACACATCTCAATGTCAGTGAAATTAAAACATCAAAATTATCCCAACAACTGACCCAGATCATATTAGATTTCACTGCATATGCTGATTATTGCCATGTTGTAATCCAATATGTAAATGTCTTGTCTTTCTTGTCCTGTAGTTGTATTTAAATCTAAATTCCAGACAGTCGGTCTCATTTTGTAAAGAAGCAGATAGCAGCAATTAAAGTTATCAGAATTTTTCCTGCTCGATTTGTGAAACCGCACATCCACATAAAGTGGATTTTTCTCAAGCAACAAAAGTCTTTATCAGAACATCTCTTGTGACTACTGAATGGAGAAAAGAAAGGAAATTGCCCATGAATTTCACTGGATGTTCAACTACTCCCCATGAATGTTCCCTTTCATCTATTAAAGAAAAAATCCCATAGAGGGACAGATGTGGCCTCATCAGTTTGGAGAAAGCTAAAGTCAGGATGAATTTAACAGGATGACAATCAGTTTCAGTCATAGATAGTGAAAGTATGAGGAGAAAGTACTGGGACATTAGTGTACACTACGGAGTAAATGACACTGCATGATGACATTATTCTGCTCATTCTGCCCCACGTCGTAAATGAGAAAAAAAAATAGACTTGACTTAAACTCACTGTCCCAGTTCTTGTGTTATTGACCCTCTCTGTGCAGCCTTTGTGAAAATGGATAGCAGGTTTTTACCCAAAGCCGTTGAATTCTTGTCTGTAATGATGACATAGCTCTTCCCTAATGGAGCTTCAGCCTTGACTTACTGTATGGTGCCTGATTTACTAATCAATTCATTGATCAGTGGGTTGATTTATGCCCATACTGCCCTCTGGCTTTCTATTCTGAGCTCTGTGGTAGCTGTGCAATGCTCACTCATGCTCTCTTCATCTTTCTGTGTTTCCTTCTCCCTTTCTCTCCTCCCTTTTTTCCACTCTCTCTTCATTCTTCCCTGTCCAAAACTCCGGTGTCAGGTTTTTTTTTTCCTTGAAGGGAATGGAGCAGCCCATCTCGTTGTATCCCTGACACAATAAAATATTACGCTACAGGGATCGAAAGCTCTCGCTCCGCCAAGCACCAACACGTAAATCTCTCCGCCTCACTGCTGGCAGCTGCCTAAACTTACATGGCCACCGCTCGGTGTGTAAAAAAGCGCAAGGATGCGCTCTCACTAAACAGGCTCCAAATGGAATTGAACCTTGAACCCTTCAAAGGCTGGATGGAGGGGGGAATTGTCCGAAGGAGACTTATAAATCTGGTTGGTGATGGCTCATCTCAAACATCCAGTCCCCAACCCCGCCCCAATCACATCCCACCATCCTGCTCTCCCGCCTTCACGTGAATAGGGGTATAAATTTCTGTGACTTTGTGAAACGGGAATAGAGTTAGAAGGTACTTTAACAGATATGGCTGTAAAAATAAATAAAAATAATAAAAATACATAGATGGATGAGGAGGGTACAGGGCCTGACAGCCGGGGAGAGGAAGTTTGCAGGATTGAAGAGAGAGAGAGAAAAAGAGGCTGAGGAGGAAAAAGTGTGAAAGGGATTTTTTTTTAATGGTTAAAAAGAACCAAGAAAGGAGGAATGTGAAAGTGAGATCGGGGAGGAAAAGAAAGACTGAGAAGAAGATGAATTAGTGAGGAGGAAACCTGTACATCTGCATCTGTAAACCATAAATCCTAAAACGGCTCTGGAGGCTCCGTCAACATGCAAACTCCAGCTGACTGACAGCTTAATGATTGGCACTTAGAGGGGAGGAGAGGGGGAGAGCATGTGGCAGAGGGGCAGAGACGGATGGATTGATGGGGGAGGAGGCGGAGGAGGAGTTAATGAGAGGGGGAACAGAACGGAGAGAGACGCTTAAGGTTGGAGACACTTCAGGACGGGTGATGAATGAATACATGGATACATGGGCGCACATATGGATCTGTGGATGGATGAATAGTGTGGAGGAGTCAATTGAGAGAGTGAGAGTTGCTTCATATAGTAGCTCTAAACCAATGAGTCAGATTTACCTTTACACCGGGACTGAAACTCTTTAAGTTTCTTAAAAAAAACCTATTTCAGTGACTCGATTCTGACACGTATGAAAGAATAAAATGAAAATCACTATGAACGGTGATTGCGAATGGGGACAGTGTTGCTCGATGGTTGCCAAACTTTCCAGACTGAGCAGGTAGCATAAACACCAATCGGCAGCCAGACTTTCCTGTTGCTTGAGCTAACACTGGCATCCCAGTAGAAAGAATAACACCATTTTCTGTCATCTGACATTCAGTGTGTTCGTATTGTTGTTGTTGCAGTCATCGTGTATATTACGTAAACAGAAACAGTGGTGTATTGCAACTGCAGCATCTGTTTCGAAGAATTATCCAAGCCTAATGAAATCAGTTTGAATATCCACCGCTGTCATCCAGAGTACCAGAGAACATCACAATCAAGATAAGGGTTTCGGAGAAACTTGTGGCTCTTGCTTGTAGTGATCCAACTTTTGCCTCATATTTCAAGATGACAAGGCAAATAACTCAGGTGAAGGATAATCCACTTGTTACCTTTGAGACTGTGCTTCGATCTACAGTATATGAGCTAATTAAGATAAGATGAGAAGATAAGATGTACCTTTACTGAACGCCTGTAGGGGAGATTTAGCTTGACACAGCAACACAAGGGAATGTAGTTACATGAAAGAAAGACCTTCCCTTACATACCTATACACTGGAAATAATCAAATAAAATGGAACAGGAATAATCATAATTTGATCTAATATTATAGAAAGAGTGATTTTAACAGAGTGATTTAAGTGATATGGGTGTAGAAACATCTACTACGTACTTTTCGGCACCTGGTCCTTTCTTGTAGGGCAGAGAACTCGACACAGAATGTGTGCAGCAGTATTGTATCAATACATGGATACCAAGTACTGTATTGACTTAATACCTATATTAATATTTCATTTAGTTCTTTGATGAGTACTTTTTATGACTGTGTTGGTTAGTCTGTCTGCATGACAATCCCATTTTGCAAGAATTAAAATTATATAAATGAGTTACACAGACTGAGAACTTTATCTTATCATTGGACAAAACAGATGTTAACAGAGTTTTTCATTTTGGGACATAATTTGCAGTTGCAAAAAGGTGATAAATTTTATCACAATATGTTATTGCAATACTCAGGAAATCTTAAATTGTTTAGAATTGCAGTAATAATGTACAGTATCCTCTGATGATTCACATCACCATTTTTCTCTTTGGTAAACTTGACCTTGGCCACCCTGAATAAAATGTTCCATGCTCCATTTGGTTGCTAGCAAACCCAGAAAGCTTCAGGACTTTTGATGGTGTTTTTTATTTGACTGCACTGAGTGAAGTGGTTGCATACTGTAAACAGCAAAGTGTGTACACACGTTGTGCATGTGTGCGTCAGAGATAATGTTCCTCCTGGATATGTACACCGGTTGACTGAGGTCTGTGCACAATGTCAGGGTGTTTCAGCACTGCCCATTCAGGGTGTAATGGGAAGTGACTGCCACCTGCTTGGAGACTCTGCATACCCACTCAGTCCATCTCTCATCACACCATACAGAGATAATGGGCACTTATCCCAGACACAAAAGAAATGCAACCCTCTCTGCAGCTCAGCCAGAACTGTGATTGAAAGGGCATTTGGGCTTCTAAAGGGGAAATTGGGGGACAACAAGTACCTGCCCATGGAAGAGCTGAAAAACCATCCCAGCGACTATCACACAGCTGAATGTACGATACACAATTTCTTCTTGAGGGAGGAAGGATACCAAATGGAGAGTTGTGAAGATGCAGATGGCGATAAAAGACAAGCAGTAGACCGTAGAAACACAACAGGTAAAGAAAGAGGGATTGGACTTTTTAGGACTGTTTACTCACAGCGAGAAGACTCTGGGTTAGATGCCTGGGCTTGGGGCCTTTTTGTCTGGAGTTTGCCTGTTTGGGTCTCTCCTACAGTTTAAAGTCATGCACATTAGGTTAATTGGCCTCACTAAATTGCCTGGAGGTGTGGATGTGACTGTAATACATAGGTTGTTTTTGACAAATATATTGGTTCTGTGGAAAACCTGTCCAGGGTGAACCCCCACCCACACCCTGCAACCCTGCACAGATAAATGGTAGCCAATGGATGGATAGCCACCACATGACGCCACCACACTGGAATCATCAATCTCCATTGAAGAGAAGAAGACCCAGCATCACTCCCAGTCGGTTTCAGATTGAACATGTTTCCAGGCTTCACCTTATTCCTGAACATAGTTGGTTGAAACAGTGCCCCTCTGGCTTCCAGTGACATAGTGAATCATGGTATCAGTGGTGTCCCTTCAGCAGTACGGACTGTACTGAGAAATTGAGAGGTGGTCAAGAGTCTGTGGGGAAAGAACATGTGGAGGGAATGAAGTCACTGTTTCAAACCAGTGAAACCATAGAAAGTCATAAAACTCAAACTAGAGCACAAACATGTCCTTTAATGTTACTTGTGATATCAGCGACTATGTTTCTGTTGCTCCCTAGCAGCAATGGATGGTAGATTTCCGGGAGTGTGGTGCTTAAAACGACAGAGGATAGAAACTGGTAAACCAAGCTTCACTGAGCCGCAGCTCGCTCGAGTAAAAAAAAAAAAAAAAGAGTGTTGTACCACTTGAGGACAGGAGTGGATTGGACGGTTAGCAAAAAAAAAAGTGAACCCAGTGATCTGTAGTGAAGGACCTCAGGTCTGCTGGGAAATGACATGACGTGCTTGAACACTTTGGTGGACTCGGAAATACACAGCAGGTGAATCCAACACATGCTTGCTGCTGAGGTTGCATTGCTCACAGTGGGTAAAATGTTACGTTCCCATTTAGTGTAGACAACTAACTGTAGATGTTTGTGTTGTGTTGTTGACAAGGTAGAATCCCCAAATTTTCCTTATTGTGGAATCATCTCTCTGGAAGTGTGTGATTTGTGTTTTTGCAGAGGTTTGGTGCTTGGTGCTATGTAATGAGCAATTAGTTTGACGACGGTAATTTACAGAAAATGTGTAGTTTGTTATATTCTGGTGATGATCAGTTTTTTTGTAGATAGGAAGTTTTGCAATGCAGCATCTAAGATAAGAGCGATATAAGTTGTGTATCGGTATATGCACATTGTCACGCATGAATCTGTTGTTGAAACTTCAAACTTCATATCTTTGTTCCAACATATTTGATATTTCCTCTGGTGGTTCTGTTCCCAGTAAGAGCTGCCAGAGCAAAGTGACTAAACATGAAATTGAATTGTTTTTTGTTTTTTTGTTTTTTTACTGATATCAACAATCTGAGTCACTCCCCCTCCCCCTGCCATGTATTTGATGACTGTGTTTTTTTCTGAATGACAACAACATAATTTCCTCTGACAACCAACTGTTAGAAAGAGAGAGAACCTGCCCACAAGGAAGAGGTGAGAGACGGGGGTCAGAGAAAGAGCCAGACCAATTTTGACAACAGACAATACAGAGAAAGAGAGGGAGAACAAGAAAATACAATTTCACACAGAGTCTTGTGAAATTTAAAGACTTTAAAAAAGTTACTGTTTTTTACGTCACAGTACAATTTTTTATTGAGCCTACATGAATCTGATTCTTGTTGTCATCTTCCTGCATAAAGAGGACGTCATAAAGTGTTGACCTTCAGTACAGTTTTGCAAATGCCGCACCATGAGTCTTGTAATGTTGTGTGCTTGTTGGTGACGGATGTAAATTCTCGCACATAGAGTGCTTTTCTAGTCTCTGGGACCATTCAGAGCGCTTTACACTGTTGGTCACATTCACCCATTAATACTGCGCTTACTTTTTTGTACATATTGCCCATTACACACATTCACACACTGATGACACATCGGGAGACTGGAGAAGCCATGTAGGAATCAAACCAACGACCTTCTGGTTAGTGGATGTCCTGCTACCGACTACTTCCTGAACCATGGACAGTTCATCAAACAGGACCAGTATCAAATCTACCTGTACAACTTACCACAGAGTGTGGACCCCTTCATATAATCTCTTTTTAAACTAAATGTTCTTTTATAGCACAGAAAACCTACATATCGTGGAGGGAGGCACTTATAATTGATTATGGAATGACGTAATTGAATTCTAATGGGCTATTCTGCCCTTGACAGTGCAGGTGAAGTGTGTAGTTGAGAAAATCTGTGGAGAAAAGTTTGAGTTGTTTTTCTGTCTCCATGACGCCATTATCTTGATAAACTCTCCAACATGCACAATATCTCCCTGCTCCCTTTGTCCAACACAGGTTGTTTTGGCAGAAAATGCACCAATTCACTTTTGACATGTGCTCCCAACCTCACCTGCTGTACACATACAAACACAAAACCACACACAGAGTCATTCTCCCTCGCTGTCTCGCTCTAATACACCATAACCACCATCACCTTAGTAAACATGCATGCTACTGTAACAAACACTGTCTCTGCCCGTCACACAAAAAAGTTCTTCCCCCACATATGATCACACAAATTCTTTGGGACCCACACATACACACACACATGCATACACACCAAGGTTGGATGGAATGAGGAAGCTTGGTATCAAAGAGAGACCACCAGGGAAAACTCAACTAAATCAATTCATATAATGAATGGCCCAACAGACCGCTGCTTCCTTTCTCTCTCTCTCTCTCTCTCTCTCTCTCAGTGTGTGTGTGTGCGTGTGTGGCCTGAGACCAGCACACTTTCATAAATATTGAACAGTTATCTTAATGTTTTCATTATGGCCCTGACTCACAATGGCCGAGCTTTGTCCTTTTGACTCTTTGTTAGAGGAAGCTGGCCCTCTCTCAATCTCATCTGCTTATATTATAGCTTGCTAGCCAGCTATACCTACTGCCCAGAATTAATGATGGCAACCGAGAGATGTGTATGTGTGTGTGTGTGTGTGTGTGTGTGTGTGTGTGTGTGTGTGTGTGTGTGTGTGTGTGTGTGTGTGTGTGTGTGTGTGTGTGTGTGTGTGTGCGTGTGTGTGTGGGGGTGGTGGGTGGCGTGGTGGGGTTGCTGTGTTTGTGTCTGTGCATGTGCATGTGTGTGAGGAAGGAAGGACGAGGAGAGAGGGGGGATTGGGAGAGGAGGGGAGAGAGAAAGAGAGGAGTGCTGTGGTTGACTGGATGAGACATGCACACCAAAACCTATCTATGAATATATGTAAATATGATGGATGTGCTTGGGTCTAATGTCTCCAGCTGCCTCAGCTAACCCCATGTGAGGCGTATCCTGATGAAAACTGTGAAAACCTCCCTGTGATCCGTCTTCCATCACACAGGCCGTTCCCGCTGCTCACTTATTGCAGCAACTCTTAAAGATGAAGATGCCATGGAAGTTACCCCCTCCTTTTTCTTTTTTTTTCTTTTCTTTTTTTTCCCCTGCATGCTGCTGCTGGCTGAACTGCTGCTCAAGCTCCATAAGGAATAACTGGGTGAAAAAACAAATCAACTTTTGCTCTCTGTGGAGCTGCAGGAGGTTGTTCATGTTCTGGTTTGATGACTGCTTGAAAAGTTAAAGTAATAAACCAGAACATTTTATGATTAAAAGTCAGATTTTTCTACTTTTCCTCCCTCATTGACAGTGTGATAAGTGATTTAGCTTTAAGGTCCCATATTTTACACTTTTCCTGTGTTTTGTTTTGAGTGCTGGTCCATGAGAAGATATATTTTTGGCTCAAGAAAGCATCTCAGTGTAGTTTAACAGAGCTCAAATAACAACAGGTCAGTCGATAGAGAAGCTCTGATCCTCTCTTCTGATTGGCTGGCTGACTTTCTGAGTCGTCATATATAAAATTTCAGGAAACTAAATTCTGCAGGGTTGAATGGTTGGTCCAGGTCGGTGAAGAGTGGGTGACTGTTCTTTGAGACATCACAAAGTAACAGAAGTCCTGCTGACACATTTGAAGGCTTAGCTTCTGTTGACAGGCTGTGTGCATTTCTCTGTGGACTGAGCACAGTATTGATAAAGAACCTGGAGCTGCTTTATAATCAGAACAGACATGACCATCCCACTTTATACATTACAGGACCTTTAAAACTGTATTTTTTCCGATGTCCAGTTGTTGATTCTCTCACCTCGCTGCAGAGGTTCACAAGGGATAGTTCACCCTAGAATGATATTTCGCTCATTATCTACTCACCCTCATGTTGACTAAGGGCTGGAAGAAGTTTCAGATTCCTCCGTGGCTTCTCTGAGTTACAGGGGGTCTCGGCATAGCAGTGCATGTCCATATAACGGTTGCAAAGGGACACCGGAGCTCTTCGTAAAAAAACACACACACAAAAAAACATCCAAATACCTCCATGATGCTCGTATGTAATGTCCGTCTTGTGCTGAAGCCCCAAATTGCGTAATTGTCCCGAAAAAAATTAAATAAGTCTATATTTTAAGCTTGTTTGTAGCGGAAGCTTCTCAAAGCTCCTCTTCCTGGTCCGTCCAAATCTCGCGTGATTCGCAGTAACCGCACTGACGCTGGCGCAAATCACGCGAGATTTGGACGGACCAGGAAGAGGAGCTTTGAGAAGCTTCCGCTACAAACAAGCTTAAAATATAGACTTATTTAATTTTTTTCGGGACAATTACGCAATTTGGGGCTTCAGCACAAGACGGACATTACATACGAGCAGCATGGAGGTATTTGGATGTTTTTTTGTGTGTGTTTTTTTACGAAGAGCTCTGGTGTCCCTTTACAACCGTTATATGGACAGGCACTGCTACGCTGAGACCCCCTGTAACTCAGAGAAGGGACGGAGGACTCTGAAACTTCTTCCAGCCCTTAGTCAACATGAGGGTGAGTAGATAATGAGCGAAATATCATTCTAGGGTGAACTATCCCTTTAAGGTGAGCACGCTTCTTACTTCTTACTGAATCTGTCAGCGAGGTCATGCATGGTCAAGGGTGCAGCAGCATTTTAGCCTGAGAATTTATTCTCTTCACCTGAGTTTCAAGTTCAGTTAACTCATTGAGTGCCGCGCTCCTTTCCAAAGTTTTAGTCAAGTGTACCGGCAAATTAGACCATATTTGACTTTTTATTTTAGAGCCATAGTGTATTCTATATTATTGCCACCAACACATACTGTAGCTCATTTGAAAGGTTTAACTTTATCCTTCAAATGGCCACAAACCGTTTGTTTCTACGTGCCTCCGTTCCTGAGAAAAGTCAAGCTAAACATGGCTGGGTTTCACCAAAATCCCTCCTTTTTTTCTAGAAAAGGAGATAGAGCGTCTTTTATGAAAGCTGCGCTGTTTGTGTCTGTCGCTCTTCTGACACTCGCATTTCTGGATCAAAGGGCTCGTATAAGATAAATATATACAACAATTGTTGTTCTATTCACAAAACCACCATCGGGGGCGGGGGGGGCGCCACTAAACAGCAATAACACAGACGCACCGTGCCGTGTCACAGCCTCTCGCCGCGGAACGTGAGGCTCTGCCGGCCACAGCGGCTCGCGAACACCGGTCCCGCCGGTGGTCGCGGTCCGTCTGTGGTACGGGTCGGTGATGCCGGTCTGCTTTGGTCCAGAGACCATCAGATTTTACCGCGGGAGGACTTTGGGGAGGACACGGTGTTGCTCCAGATGAAGACCGGGCGGGACAGTGGGCTGAGAGCTTCCTGGTTCAGCTCCGAGCTGCTGCAGCCTCGCGGGTGAGAGCGGAGCAGCAGCGGAGCAGCTGCTGCATCCACATGCAGAACTCCGTTTGCAGAAGCCGAGTTATGATAAAAACTTCCAGATCATGAGCTGTCATGTGACTTTGATCGTCATCTATTTCAGTTCTCCTCGTCGTAGAGTCCCCAAATTTACATATAATGTGTATTAAAGTGTCTATTTTCATAATTTAAAAAAAAAGCAAAAAACGAAAAATTTCGTTTTTGGCACTCAACGCATGGGAACGAAAAACGAGAAATTACGTGGTTGGCACTCAATGAGTTAAGTGACTGTAAGAAGGAAAACATGTGCTGGATCCCGTAGTAGTCCTGCTCCTTCATTATTTCCCTTTCCTATCTTTCCTGTTCAGTTAACACTTCTGCATCACTGGATCGCCCGCTTATAAATGCTGCTGGCGCTTTTTTTTTTTTTTTTACTGCTGTAAATCCAATGTCGGTTGTGACACTGTTGGCGCCGGGAGCGAACTCATGCAAACATGCCCCTGCGAAATATTTTGTGCGTATCTGAATCAATTTCAGAAGATGTGAGTCAAGCATGATAACATATTTGCTTCTGTCTGCGTCCTGCTTCACTTCCAGCCATTTGGACCTCGAAGCAACTGCCTATATTACTTTTTTGCCAATCATCCCCTTTGCTTGTGTCAGACTGGATAAGAGTGTCAGCTGAGTGCCAATTTTTTGTGTGTGTGTGTGTGTGTTACATGAACATGCTTGGTGAAGAAGAGGGATGGAGTAGATGTGCTGACGACTCAAACACACACAGGCTGTTTTATTCCTCACACACGCACACTCACTAACTCACACACGTTGCAATCAGTCAAACAGTGACAACTCCAACATTGGCCTCCACTTTGTGAGTTCAGCTGTGTTTGTCTGATATCCCCCAAATAAACTGAACATGCTACCAGAGCAGGATTGTGTGTGACGGAGGAGAGAGAGGGAGAGAAATAGCTGCAGACACACCAACAGAAAACAGGCAAGAGTTGGCTTCTGTGTTTTCTGCACTTCTGTAGAAGTAGCAATCAGCCTGCATTGATTTCCCAGCATCCCCTTGTGATTTAGCGCAAGTCAAATTAATGGCAGATTACAACCCATTAGCTCTTTCTCCCAACCTTCTTTTTGCTTTTTCCAATTTCCTTCTCATTCGATCGTTCTCTTTTTTTTTTCTTTTTCTGCCTTCTCTTTTTATCTCTGGCCTCTCAACCGCTTTCTCCGTTGTCTGTATTAACTGCTTTTCCACTTCTCACTCTGCAGCTCATGCACTGTACCAGTCGTCCTTTTCATTTTCATTATAATCACACGAACCACGGCCCCAAAAATGATGAAAAAACATATTCTGCAAAACATTTCAGCAAATGTTTTAAATTCAGTTTAACCTAGTTTTGAATCTTTGTCTCTCCTCTCTCTCATGAGCTCAGCGGTGCGATGCAGTAGGTGGTGCAGTGGGTGCACATTTCAGCGGCTGTCCTTGTTTCCTCACAAGTGCGAACGTCTCTCTGGGTGTTTTGTTGCAGAGCAGAGAGTGAGCCCTCGGTGACGCGTTTCTACAAAGTTCTTGTATGGGATTGGGTTATGAATCCACATGACAGGGCTGAGACAGAGCAAGGCCATTGCTTACACACACACACACACACACACACACACACCGCTCTCTGTCTCTCCCAGTGTGTCTTATACACGCAGCATGTAGAAACCAGTACTATTTTCTGCTGACAGTGCAATCTCCTGCAAGAACAACAACAACAATAACAATAGCTCTGGCTTTTCTGCAGCAGGAGTGGAGCTCAGATACTGTGTGTGTGTGTGTGTGTGTGTGTGTGTGTGTGTGTGTGTGTGTGTGTGTGTGTGTGTGTGTGTGTGTGTGTGTGTGCGTGTGTGTGTTGTAGGAGGCTCAAGAAAAATGGGCAAACAGAAACAATGGCCACGAATACAATTTGCATTGTGCTATCCTGCATGGGTCCCTGAGGGGAGCAACTGCAGGAACCGAGACATCTCCTGTGAGAGCGTGTGTGTGTGTGTGTGTGTGGATAGGAAGGTGTGCGATGACTGCGTGTGACTCGTGCACATCCACCAGAAAGGGATGGTATTCATGTTTATGGGACAGGGGATATGAGCGTGACATTACAGCAAACAACCTGACCATCACCAGAAACTTCTCTACCGTACAGTACATGCTCACTCATGTGTGCATATCTGTGCATGTGTGTGTGTGTGTAAGTGTGTAAGTGTGACTAGCCAACAGCTTGTGTGGAGAAATTGTTTTACGGGCTGATTTTTTTTGCAAACTCTTGACTTATATATAGTTCATTTGCACTCACAGCAGAACCAGCCCATCTCTCTCTGCTGGGAAACATTTTATTTATCTTTAATTGGCGAGTTTTCACTTTGTTTTTTGTTCTTTTACTTTAATGTCAGAGAATATTCACTTTTTTCTTGTAAATTTGAGACTTCATAATATAGATGTGTTTTTTTTGTGCTGTGTGTCCTCAAAGAAAATAGTCTGTCTGGCTTCCATGCTTTGCACTCTGCCTCTATTCTATTTTGAGTAGGTACTTTAAAGGTATCTATCAAGTGCAGATCATGTTCAGTTCCATATCATATTGGATTTGCAGAGAAACTCTTAAAGGTCACTTCTGTCAAAGCAGAAGTTTATTTTTATTTTTATTTTCTGACCTTCTCAACCTCGTCCCTAAGGTGAGGTAAGTTCAGCTAAAGCAGGTCTCAGCTCTCTTTCCTCTGTTACGTCTCACCTCATCTACCCTTTTTGCAGTTGCAGGGGAATAGATGTAGCGTCAAGGCTGCAACACATGTAGGAAAAATACCCCTTGATCACTTACAAGATCCAGAGCTCTGCTGCTCGGCTGTCAACCTGGTCCTCAAAGATATCTCATGTGACATCAGTTTTGTTTTTATCTTTACCATAAAGTTCATAATCCGACTCAATATTCCTCTGATCATCAGTTTTTACTTTTCTTAATTCTGTATTCTGTGTGTTTTATGTCTCTTCTTGTGTTGTTTCTGTGAAGCCTTCTTTTTTTTGTCTTTTTTTTTTTGCATCTGCTCCTGATATGAGCTATAAAAATCGACTTGTTTAGTTTGAGCATTATAATGGCATCGAGTGTAAAAGCACATCAGAGAACATCATGTTGTGGACAGTCCCGTCGTTGGCTCCACTCATGTGATCTGTCATAAATAACAACACTTCTGCTGCTGCTGATATGCAGACTTAAAAGAGCTGGTTGGCCAGTTGTCAGTGCTCTCATCACAAAAGAGTAATAGTCCTTTTCAACCTCAGGAGCTTTTCCAGGAACTCTGAATTTGTATTTTATTTTATTTTTTTCATCCAGGCACTCAAGTATTTTATTTGCTTTTCCAGGAGCTGCACTTTTACTTCCTCAGCTGCAGTTTGTGACCCACAAAATATTCCCAATTTAGGACGTTACTGAGTTTCAGAACAAACACCTACAGCACTCACAAGCACTGTCACTAATATCAAAATAGGGTCTGAGTATGAGTTTGTCTTGTTGTCCTGTTATTTATTAAACCAATGTCCACAGTTCCCCATCACATGTATAAAAACAAGATGAGTCAGTGACTTTACTTGAGTGATATTCATACTTAGCCTAATGAAACATCATTTCCATTTCAATTTCCAGCTCTGCATGTCTCCAGCTCACAGAAAATCAACAGCAAATTACAACACAATATGTTGCTGTCTCAAACAATCTTTTCGCCTTATTAACACATCAGTGTAAACAACCAAATCTTTGCATTTGATGAGAAGTCTTGAAAGTGGAGCCACAAATGCACCACAGGAACTTATCCATCACATTAGTTTGTGACTCTTATTTCCTGTCACCAATAGTTCCTGAGAATGTTTGGTCAAATATAAAAATAAGTAAAAAAAAAAAACAACAACTGCTGTCTGCGTGAAATGTACCTGCATGTAAATGAGGGGAATAAATTAAAGGAGAGACATCAAAAGCAGGAGAGTGGTACAGAAAAGAGAGAGAGAGAGAGCAGGAAATAAAAGGAGCAGATGAGAAAACATGTTGAGAGTAGGATGTGGGGACAAACAAGGAAATGAGGTGCTAAGCTGGAAAATGATTGGCATCTCTGATTAGCATCATAATAAAGCTAACAAATAGATATCTGATAGATCTGTTCAACACCAAACAAACGAGTCAGTGGCTGAGTGTTGTCAAATTAGCATCTGTTCATTGTTTTGTAATTAATGTTGAAGAATGAGCCAGATTTTAGATATATTAAGATACTTTTGAAGGTGTCTGAATTTTAAAATTACGTAATATCTGACGCTCAGCTCATCCGGGATAACTGTAATAAGTCTAATTATTGTAGAGACAAGTGGCAAAGATGCAAACAATATCTCAGACATATTTTTCAGGCAGAAGCACTGATACTTCTTCAACTTCCTGAAACAGAGCCTGCGCCCCCTCCTGCTGCAGAACGACTTTTCACCAACACGCGCTTCTCCTTTTACCTGCCCTGCAGGTGTCACTGTTGAATTGAGTTTTTCCGACAGAAGAGAAAAACATAACTTCATAAAGATGCTCAAATTTAGTTAATATTCATTCCCACTCTCTCTTCTCTGTCACAATAGACCGGTCTCTTCTGGGTGACACCAAGGGTGTATGAAGATATATCCATATGCAAAAATATTCCAGTGTTTTATGTTGAGATGTGGTAATTCCTTTGCTCAGATTGCACAAAGAAGTGCTGTCACCATTACTCAAACTGTTGTGTTATCTTTCCTGTACACACTTTTCAGTTTTTTTTTTTACTGTTTGAGGCAGATGTTTGACTTGATCTTCCCTCCAAAGTGGATAAGTATTATTGTTTTCACCCAGCTCATCACAGACTTGAAATGTTTTTTCTTTTTCTTTTAAATTATCAGTCAGTTCTGTATGTGTCACAAGCCGGAAGTGTAGAAAAGGTTGTGATCCTCTGAGTTGTTTGCTTGCTGAAGCTGCACAGCATCTCTCCAGAGGGCCGGGCTCTGTCCAATGTGCTGTGACGCCATTGAAACTCACATCTGTGTGTCGTCCAGTCATCAGGAGCGGTCGCAGCAATGAACTTGATCTTACTCCTGGCAGTCTTTGGATGATTCCTCATTTCCATCGCCGCTGTCTCAACTTAGTTTTTCACTGTACCATGAAGACGTTCTAACCATATCTGGCTGTAGGTGATGTTTTAAAACCCTGCTGTCTGGCAATACTGAGAGGGTTCAGGCCTTGAATGACAAACTTTATGATGGCATCATCAATGCTTTTATGTGGCTCTTCCTACAATTGAAGTTGTTTGGATGAACGACCTTCCTCTGATGTTGATCTCCTTTTCACTGAAGGTGAATGAGGTTTTTGTTGTGATTCACAGTTGGTGGATAATCTACAAGTCACACACACAGATAGTCAATGCATCAGCAAACTCATTTATAATAACTTTAAAATGCATTTTAAATATTAATGACGGTCATCTGGCAGCAAATTACAGCATTTTGTTTTTCATTTAAACTTGGAGCAAACATTACTTTGCCGGTATTCTTATACAATCAAAGAACATGTTTCTGTAACATTTTTAGATTTGCAAAAAATGTTTAACTATTATTACAGAAAAATGCTTAATTAGCAAATGAAACAAAAGGACAGATTATGCCTATTGGTGTTTTTTAGATTTGAAAGAGCATAACTCCTTGTTTTTAGGTTGACACACTGTTAGAGCTGACATCTTCAAACAAGGAATGGCTTCAGCTGTCCAAATGCTCTTGTGTACAATGTCTTCTGGTCGGCCTGTTTTTTTTGTTTTGTTTTGTTGTTGTTTTTTTTTACATTATTTACATCACATTTTGTCATGACAAACCAGTGCACTTACGGACTGATGTGTCATTATCGTGTCAATTTAGGCTGAAATCAGTTTGGATGTGGGGAGGGGACACAATGATGCATATTAGGAAGTGATAATTCCACTCAAATCCACTAAAACTAAAGCGATGAACATGTTTTGAACATGTGAGGAGTATAAAGTAAAGATATTTAGTGTTTAAATGTCAGAGACAAAAGAAAGCTGCATGGTATTCAAATGAAGCACAGATTCCTGAGGAGCAACAATGTATTTGTACTTTATTACTAGTCACAGTTTGTCAATAAGCTGCGTGTTGTCCAACCAGACAGACAGATAGACAGATAGATAGATAGATAGATAGATAGATAGATAGATAGATAGATAGATAGATAGATAGATAGATAGATAGATAGATAGATAGATAGATAGATATAACTTTATTCATCCCGAAGGAAATTATTCGGCCAGGCCGCTCCAGAGGAAAATAAAATAATAAGTAAGTAATGTTCCCTTTTTTTAAGTCTCCAAAAGCCTGAGGAGACTAAACTCTCCCTTCGTCTCGTCTTCGTCATTTGGAAAGAAGATTTCACCTCCCCCATAAATTTCTACATATTGATTACAAAAAGGGAGGCACCAGTCTGACCTTTTAACTCCCGATACTGATTCTATCTAAACACCAAATTTAAAATCTCCATACCTCAGTCAGATATGACTAGATAAATGTAACTTAGTTTCAATAAGTACTGTAATGTAAGTCACACATGGCTCATACTCCATAATCTGCATCCATCACATCCTCCATGAAGTGGTTTGGCAGATATGGAGTTAAAAAGTGAGACTTAAACAATATTCATCTATATGCCCCGCTTGTCACTCTGACATCCGCTGGCTGGGATGTAACACAGAAACTGCTGATATTACCATATTTCCCATCTCCCTGTGAAGGAGACAATAACAATAGTAATCCTACTGGGTGTAGCAACTGCTCACTAAAATGACAGACGAATAGTAAACACACCAACGCCCCTCTACGAATCCAAAACTCAGTTCTTGCTCATCAAAGTAATTCCATTTATTACCTTGGATATCATTAATGCCACTATCCCCTTCTTTTCCTAATCTCGAATACATCCTCTTTTATCTTTCTTTCCTCTGTCTTTACTCACTTTCTTCCTTTCCACTGCCTTGCTTTTCCATTTTTCAGACATTTGCATTCCCCTTTCCGTCCGCTGATTGATTCTGCTCTTATGTTTTTCTCTCTTCCTGTTATTTCTCTTCTCTTCAGCCCTCTGAGCGCTTTTTTTCCCCCTCAGAAAGCTACAACAATAAAAGAAAAAGAAAATTCACACCTAGGCTGTAAGTTTCTCTCTCTCTCTCTCTCTCTCTCTCTCTCTCTCTTTTCTTTGCCTCATAGTCGTCTGTCTTCCCAAACAATATTACAAAAGCAATTCCACACCAGTCAATAGGCTCCGGTATTGGCTCTCACCCGCCCTGTCCCATAGGGGCTGCCATATCATCAATACAGATTTATACTGTAGCCTGCTAGCTAATATACACAAATGCCAATATGCCGGCTCTCTCTAGCCGGTAAAAATACATGGAGCAATCTGGGCCAATTTTATGAACAGTGCTAAAAGATTGGCGGCGGAAAGAAAACAAGCCAGAGAGATAGGAGGGAGAGAGAGAGAGAGAGAATGGGATGAATTAATCCAGTGAAGTTGCAGGAACAGAAGACAGATAGACACAATCAGCTGTTTGGTCTGTCATCAACATCACAAGGAGAACAGCACTGACATGGAGAACAACAATTTTCCAGCTTAAGGTGGAAGCAAGACTTCTTTTCTTTTTCTTTTTTTTTTAAACTTTTGACATTTTCTTCTCTCACATGAATGTTGTCATTCGTCATTCGTCAGGTTTCACACTAGACTGTATTCTACAGTCTCTGCCTGAACCTGAACAGTCAGGTTTGTTGCCATACAGTACAGTTCAGTTCGGGTTTAATTTGTGCACTGAGAGAATTTGAGTATTTTTTTTTTGTTTTGTTTTTTCAAAGTAATGTTTGAGTTGTTGCCATCAACACATTTACTAATGAAAAAAATGTGAAATGTGCGGTTTCTAAAAGTTTATAAATTGAATTAGGCTCAAACTGATTCTTTTCTGCGTCAGGTCGGCCGCGGACAGATTTTTTGAGCCCAATCAAAGCTCTATTTCGCATATCGCCAAAGGGAAATTTAGATGAATGCACATGTGCATCCACTACCATTATGTGAACGATAGGAGGTGGTTTATTTAGAGAAACATCTGGCCGTTTTATTGGCCTTTGGAGCGACCCATAGTTTGAATCAGTTGCTGGAAATGAAAGTCACAGCTAAAATTGATCTGCTAACAGTTACAGTACTACCCGGATGGCACCATCATGTAATTATTTGAGCCAAATGCAGTGATTTTTGAGGGTTTCGGGATCATATTTGTCATTTTTGCATAAAACAGCGCATTTGTCCATTATTAAAGACTTAGGGTACCTTTATATAAAAAAAAGCTAGTGATTAACTATGGACACTCATAAGTTTAATAGTGATTGAATATTCTAATCAATTAACAGCCCAATAAAAGATACTAACATTTAAAAAATGTGACAGCACTAAAAAATGTGACAGCACTCATTCAACACAGAGCTCCAGTGTGCTTTAGTTTTCACTGTGTGTGACACATCTTCACTGAACATGTTGGTCCACAGCTGAATCCTTAAGCTTTTTATATCCAGGAACTGGGATGTTTAAAGATCTAGGATCCCTCTGGGTCAATCAGTGTCATGATTACTATGATAATGATGCATACAGTATGAGGAAATGAAACGCTCATCATCAATAAGAGTAATTGTAAATCTTGAATCACTACAGGCTTCACTGTTTCTTTGTTTATAGGACAAAACCCTTTTTTTCCTCGATTTACCTGACTTGACCTTGAGAGATTAACTTCCCTGTGACCGTCGTTGTTCCATCCACTGCGTCTGCTTTTATTTTTTACCTCCCTATCTTCAAAATGTCATTTTTTACATCTCAGGTAACAGATGAAGCTGAATTTTTGTTTTGATGATTACACGGGCAAACAACTGCTCTTCCTGCAAATGTCCATTACCTGGAGAAGAAAGAGGAGGAGTGGGGATGTTTCCAGCTGTGATGATAGCCTCGGATTTTTATATGTTTTGCTAAGACACACGCACACACACACAGAGACACACACACACACACACACACACGTGACAGAAAATTATTGACATTGCAGACTGGCACCAGATGCTAGTAACACGCTGGGGTGTGTGTGTGTGTGTGTGTGTGTGTGTGTGTGTGTGTGTGTGTGTGTGGGAGGTAGGGAGGAGTCCCTTTGTAATAATATCACCTTGTCCAAATGGACCATTTATAGAGCTCTCTCTCTCTCCCACGGTCACTCTCTCTCTTTCTCTCCCACACACACACACACACACACACACACACACACACAGAGCGAGCCTTGCATCTTAGATGCGCAGCTAACAACAGCAGGATCACAGTAGGAAAACATAACTGTGATCTGAAGCAGGAAGGAAGAACAGATGGAGCGAAACATTACACATACTACGCATCATACACACACACACACACACACACACACACACATACACAGGTACACACACAAAATGTCACTCATTGACAGACACAGACAAGCATACACACACATCGCACTATATGTGCACTCATTCACTGCAAAGCCAAATTCACAGACACACACACTGACCCCCTCCTGACTTCCTCACTGTTCAAATCACAAACGTGCTTCCTCGTCCCAGACTTCAGGAACCATCATCTACCTTCCTGCAGTGTGTGTTCAGGTGTGTGTATGTGTGTGTGTTTACGACCTGCGTGCAGCTGTCATTGTGCCGGTTACAAAGGCACCTTCTACAAGACAAGACAAGTTACTGTACATCCCATCGCCTCACCATATGTGAGCTCGTTACAGTTCAGTCTCTCCTGGTGTGTGACGACTGTGTAATGTGTCTTGTGGAAACCACGTACACATGTAACTACAGTATTAGCTTCTAGAATTTAGCAAGATCACAGTCTTTTCTGTTAAAGATATAATATGTAGGAATTAGGGCTGACCCAAAAAATTTGAAGCTTCGAAGCTTCGTTCGTTGCCATGGTAATCGATCATGAAAGTCCGTGATCGATTTTTTTTTTCCCCCTCCTTTTTCCCTTTTTGACACTGGTTATCATCGGCAATTGTTACATTAAAATGAGTAGGCTACTTGGCATCCTGGAAACCTGCCTGATTTTGGAGATATGCAGTGTTTGTTTGCCATTACTTTCATTATTTCCGCTCGCGCACAGCGAGAGTTTTAACAGGCGCTACCTGGAAAACTTTCTCCCCGAGCCGACAGCTCCGGTGAGTTTCTGTGGTTACCTACGGTCACGCTGCCACTGAACGTAAAGAATGGCGATGCAACATGGCAGCCTCGGTTCGGTGCGTTGCCCACTTATGTATTTGTAAGGACTTGGTAACAACTCATTCTAAGGTACGAGAAAGCTGTCATTTGTATGCAGGTGCGATTCGACTTCAGTGAAATACGTATTTATGAAAGCAATATTTGATTTTTGCGAATAAAAAGCCAAATAAGTTACATACTTGAGCTTTAATAATAACACGTCTCACTGTTTCCATTTTTTCCAAAACCCCCCAAGGCCTGAATCTCAGAAGCACTTCAACGTGTTCAAGAATACTTATTTTAACATTAAAGCAGAAGTGAGCGATCCGGTCGTTTTGGCTAATGCTGCGTCCCAGGCAGGCTTTTGAAACCGTAAATTACAGCTTCAAGTCACGACTTACGACTTTGTAGCGTTCCAGGCAACCCACTCGTGTTTTTCTGACCTGTTTTACCTGTGAAAGTCACTATAACGGCCACTCGTAACTTCTGACCCGTGAACTCGTACCAGATCGAACTGGTACGACTTCACAGGTCGGAAAAACACGAGTTACGGGTTGCCTTGAACGCACCATAACGTCTTGTCAGCCGATGGAGTTAGCAGCCCCCGCCCTCGTCATGGATCTATTGGTCCTCGTCCCTGCACACACAGCCCTGCATGCCGTTCTCTCTCCTCATTGGATAAAACTTGTAGGATACGAGAAAAGTTTTCTCCTCGGCTCAGAGCAGAGCAGAGTGACAGACAGACCCGTGTTTCGGTCCAAACACTCTATGTAAGTGATTGCTGTCGGAAGATTTAACTATTTAAGACTTATATTAACACAAAAATATCGCTTACTTCTGCTTTAAATACATCACATTATCATTTATCAGCTGAAGTCCTGGAGAGATTCATTTTAAGGTTAAATATCAGTTGACAGAAACCAGAGAGACAAATGAAGGGCATCTTGACGTAATGCGGTAAATTCCCCCTTTTCCTTCTGTGACTTGTTGCATCCTGTATTTAAAAAAAAAAAAAAAACATTGATCAAAATGGGAAAAAAGCACAATAGGGTCAGCAGGTTGAAAATCCGAAGCCTTTGTTGGTGTCAGTCGGGGTCAAATGCCATAAATGCAGCTGCACAGGAGCTCCGTCATGACACAGTTTGAGATGCAACAAATAGCAAACAGCTGTTCATTTCTACATTGTGGTCATTGGAAACAGGACAGATCCACAACAACAAGTCTGCTCTTGTCCTTTTTATATCCTCTTTTACCTCTGTCCCTTCATTCAGGTTTTCATTCGTCATTTCACATTTTCATTCCCTCCACTGCCTCCTGTCTCCGTCCATCTCACACTCTTCATTTTCGTCTGTGTTTTTCTACGAGGGAATAGCTGCCGCTTAATGACAGCACAGCCCACTACATGAATGTTTATACCTGCGTGTCTCCGGTAATTGCATGTTTCTTTTTCTGTTATGCATACATGTGAGTGAATGTGAATCAGGGATATTGTGTGTGTGTGTGTGTATGTGTGTGTCATATTCTGGCTGGCCAGTCTTTAGGGTATCAAACCTGCTTTTTCATAATTCCCCACTCTGTGTCTCTTCAAATACACTACCGCCTTTATCATCCGCTAAAACAAATAGCCCTACGCTCCCCAGACGGACACACACATACACATACACATACACACACACACACACACACACACACACACACACACACACATACACACACTGTAAATCATTCCTTTGAGGACCAAACATGAAGTCCCTAACCCTTTAACCGCAAAGTACATTAATTACTCCACCCCAAATTTAATCTAACTCTGATTCTCACCCATAACCCTCTTGTCAGACGTATGTGTCACAGTTAAGACCAATAAAACCTCACTCTACAACATTTTCATGCCTCTGAAATCCGTCCCCAAAAGGATAGAAATACAAAAGTATGCGCACACACACACACACACGGGCCGGTGGGAATCATTTCTGTGTGTAATTTTTCCCATTCGCTGCTGCAGAAGTGGGCCGTTTGATTGGTTGCTGCTGTGATAGATGCCTGGCCAGTTTTCTGATTACTACAATCTTCGATCTCCAGGGCCCAACATAATCAGAATTAATGTCCCTTACTGTAGACGGAGTAAAGGTGTATTATGTGTGTGTGTGTGTGTGTGTGTGTGTGTGTGTGTGTGTGTGTAGCATTGATGTAACTGGACAAATTGATTTTAGTTTGTTTTTTGGTACCACCTCCCACCGTCGCTACCGCTGCAGCCCCCACTCACTTTTTACACAAAGCGAGGTGTTTGTATTTGTGCCATTTTAAAATCACGGCAGGTAACTTTGCATGTGCTTGTGCCAAAGATTTGAAAAAAAAGGTGAAGGTAATTGCAAAACTGAGTGATAACATGTAAAGTGATCAAGTCGGTGAAACTGTGGTGATCTGATAAACAATAGTCACGCTCAGTCATTTATCATCTCTGCATAATCCCAGTATTAATCTCATAAATGTTTTGCGTGGGACAAAAAACTAATTCATTCACTTGGGATACTGTATGTTTTAAAGTCACTTGACAAATCAGAGCTCAGTTTGATTAAACAAGGGGTGGCACGTTTGTTTTCAGCAGTTCATCACATGCAGTACAAGCTCACTATCTGCTATGGCTGCGCAGCTCCAAACTCATTTGTCAAGAACCCGTGAGTCAATTTTGGTGTTCGCCTCAAAAAGCGATGTGTGGTGGATGTTCAGGAAATCGCTCGGCTGTCAGCTTTTTTTTTTTTCTTTTTTTTTGTTCACAACCGTCGACAGAAGCCAGTTACCAGATGACTTCCATCATCAGGAAAACTAATTTGCGAGTTGAAAACACAAAACGTGAGATATTTGTCACTCACCCTTCACGTCCAGCAGAAGTGGTTCTAAAACATTTTGTGAGGCACTGACAGACAAAAAGGAGATAAGACTTAAGTTATGTTCTTTCAGCAACAACTATTCTTTTTTGAATCTCTCTTTTGTGTCTCCAAATAATCCTAGAAACAAATCTCATAAATTAGCACTTTTATATTTCAGCACATGAGGTCTTTTGTCTTTTTTAGTTAACTGGCCAATACAAATCTGTGAAAGTCCGCCAGTTGTTGACGAAGCAGTCCATTTCTACTGCTTATTCTTAGAAAAAGCAGTAGAAATGGACACGTTATAACAAGACTATCGGGGTGTAAGCCAACTGTTATATCTTATATACATTATTTAATGACTCCCAGTTCCCTTTGACAGTGATTTATCATTTTTTAAGTGATGATGTAATGTAATAGTGTCAAACACGCTACGTAGCACACACATACACGAACACCTCTGACCCACCTTTTTAAAATTTCAATCAAACTCCTTGCATCGCATTTATTGATATTTAGAAAATCAATATTTATTAGCCTTGGATTGACCATGTTGTCAGGTTAAACATATTGAATTGGTCAAGATATTGGAGTGTCACCCTAAACACCTCAGTATTTATGGTGAGTGTATGAATAATGGGTCGCAGGAGTCAGTGGTTGAGATAAACATGGTCGCAGATTTTGATGAGACACCAGTATTTTCTAATTATTTAATTACAGTGATTTAAGTGATTTATGCAGAACAAAACTACTTCTCTAAAATATGGTTAAAGTCAAAAGATGAAATAATATACCTCCTCAGATTCTACAGCCTGGCAGTCATTACAGCAAAGTGTTACATCCTCGGTCAACGGGTCAAAGGTATGTTCAAATAAATTCTTAATTATAAACAATGTCAACGTTAACGTCACCATGACAACTCCTGTCAGTCTGGACATAGTGAGGATTTCTGCTGCAGTATTTTGCACTGCTGAGGTACGACTGAAGTTTGGACACTTCAAATGTAAAAAGCTCTAAGTCGTTGCTGGCAAATGCAGAACTAACAGCCTGCCATACCTGTCAGCTGACTGACAGTAAGTGATGGGAATTCAGACTCTTTCCAGTCAAGCCAGATCATTTGGCTCAGCTCAGCAACAAGGCGTCCAAGCGGATCCTTTTTGGCTTTAATAATCAGTCAGATTTAGCAATGTTTTGCACGTACGTCACTTAAATTAATCAGTATAATCACACAAAACCTCTTTGGTATAGAAATATTAATGTAGAAACATCTAACAATATTAAAAGACAACCCTTCCCCTGCATGTGATCAACTCTCACATCAACACAATTTTCAGTCAGTAAATAAAGTTTGCTGTATGCATTTGTATTCTTTCTTGTAGCCTATTACAGTAATTGAGAAGAAATCAGCTCTCAGATAAGACCCAGCACCTCCGGTTCACATAAAACAGCTACATCATGTACAACCACCTCTGACAGCGTGTATTGTGCAAGTGTACACATGTTGGTGCATGTGCATTAAAGGGATATTTTGGATCTTTTTACATGAAGCTGTATGACATCCTTATTAGCAGTACAGTGACTTTCCCCCTACTGCGTCCTTTGAGCAGAGTTTCCCGCACCATTTTTATATTTTCTTGTATAATATTTATCGCTCTAGCTCTCACGTTGCAGCGGTCGTCATCAGAGCATGTAAACACCGTGAAACAGGTGATGGAAACGTGCACAGCTGTCGCCAAGCTGCAACGTGCGGTGATATGAAGGGAGAGAAAATAGCGCCTAGCGATAAGAAGGTCTGACTTTTTCGTGGACAACGGTTTTTGTGATGCAAATGTATTACTCTTTTGAACGCATTTTGTTTTGAGAAGCAAAACGCTTTATTTTTGTGACCCCAGCCAACCAGCCGAACCACCTTCGTCAACACCAAAACCAGACAAGAACCTTTAAGGCCATGCCTGCATGTGCACATTTATTCATGCATTGTGTGTGGGGTTTAATTAAGGCAACACTTAAAATTGATTTATAAGGCTTTTTATACATTTATAGAATAGATCTTTGGCAGCAGAACGGGAAGGGAAGGTTGAGAGCGAGAAGGAAGTACAAGCACAAATGGAAAATAATAACATCATATTTTTCACGCATTTACAGAAATACATTGATGGATTTCAAGGAAGAAAGCAAATAAACAACTTTTTCAACAAGACCACATGACTGTAGTTAGTGGTTGGTAGCTCTTTTTTAACACCTGCTTAGTGCTACTGTAGCGGAAGCGACTGTAATCAGCATTTAGCAGTAACTTACAAGGAAGGGGGGGTCAAGGGAGCATAACAAGGAAGGGTCAAGATGTTGGATCCGCTCCATATGTCTGTGATTTGAATGTACAGAGTCACAGAGTAATGTAAGGAGCCCTTTAAATCACAGGCGGTATAAAGCCACAGCTGATTTCCTGCATGGCTGTTAGAATTGAAGTACATTTTACAACTATTTTGACCATTTTCTTTTTGCTTGTCCACACACCAAGAAAATTACAACAGCATCTGTTGTGTTTAAGACTAACATCTGTCTCTGTGTTAGTGTGAAGGGCTCAAAAAAGGGGGGCAGTAAACGCTTGATTGTTTGATTCAAGTCTGTGTGTGTGTGTGTGTGAGTGAGTGTGAGTGATTGAACATTGGCTGTACAATCTGCAGTGATCACTGAGAGAAACATGGGATGAGAAATGGTTGCAGGTTTTGAATTAGGGGGGTGATTGAGTGAGTCTGAGCCCCTGATTACCAGTCAAAAAGAGGTAACAACAATAGTTTTGTATTTATATTTTTTACCTGTAATTGTTAATACAACATATTTATCATTTTCATGCCTTGAAGAATCTCGTGATACGATTTCTAGTGTCTCTGTCCTCAAGTCTCTGCTCCTCCGTGCCACACAGCCACTGTGGGTTCATATAGCTTTGTTAATACATTTTACTCAACTTCTGAATGTACGTTTCTGAATTAGAGCTTGTCAAGAATGTACGGATGAATGTTAATCTTAGGTAGTTTCTAACTTTAGCCTTAAGTTACAGTAGCTAATTTCAAACTTAAAACTTTATTAATTTATATAGCACACAATATGCTTTACATGTTAAAAACCCAACCCCTCCCATACACATACACCCACACACTCTTTGAGATATGTTAAATTACAACATATCTACCTAAAGTTGATTTTAGTTTGAAGTACATTTAACTTACTGTATTAATGTTAGCTAGTTTCCAACTTTAACCTTAAGTTATAGTTGAACTTAATAATGTTAACTAGTTTCAAACTTTAGCTCAGTTGCACTTACTTATCTTAGTTAGTGTCTAATTTTAGTTTATCGAACTAAAATCAGCTAATTTCTAACTGTTAGTCCCGATTCTTTGTATTGGAAGCCCAAGAACAAACCAGAGAAGTCTTTCGTACAAAAGCAGTAACGTTTACTCAGGTCACAGATAAAGTACATCAGCGCTGGACTCAGAGTGACAGAGCTCTCGCAGGATCTCGGTCAGAAGTGAGTCCAGATTTCAGGAAATTGGGCTGGGCTTGCCCCGTACAGAGGTTGGATGTTCTCAGCATGTTCTCAGAATGTGATAAGCAACATGATGTGTGTGTTGTTGTTCAGGCGTGTATCTAATGCAACAGACCTAACCTAGCAGTTACATTATGTCCTTGTTTACCAGGCTAGAGTCACACTATCTGGCTTCATGTTCACACACATCAGGTTAAGTGCGTTCAAGTACTAAAATAGAATACATGATATCTCAAAACATACATCACGTCATTGAAGTATAAAAACAAAGTAGGCTACATAACGTCCCAGAACATATCCAATGGTAACACTAACTTAAATCAAAATATATTTTACCTTACTAATGTTAGTGATAGCACGTCATTTCCAGTTATTTATTACCAATACAAAATATCATATTTAAACTAATGTTACCCAACACTAGTCCTCAGTCATGGGCCAGACAGCAGTGGCGTATCCAGGATATTTTTACTGGGGTGGCCAAGATGGGACACAAAGCTAGTGTGGGGTGGCCATGGCATAACAAAACTATTGTGATATACGCAGCCGACCGCGGTTCAAATCTTGGCTGGAGGTTCTTTACTGCATGTCACATTACCTCTCTCTCACCCATGATTTCCTGTCTCATAAATGTCAAGAAGAAAGGTTTACTGGTAAAAAAAAAAAAAACTTTTAAAAAACAGTATTTTTTTCACAGTTCTTGGTACTCTCTGGTTGTTTTAACATGTCGGTTTTTAATCAGTAATTGTTCAGGATAGGGTACAGCTTTTCTAAGAGCCTTGTAGTGGATAAAAGTCCTCACCTCTTCACAATTTGTATCAGGGTAGCAAAATTCACCTGCTCTTAACTCATCCTATAAAATAACATTCATCAATCATTAGCTCATTATCTGTATTACCTGTATTGTTACCTGTGTGTTCTTTACTAATTGAAGCCCTATCTAGTGATTAAATAAACACAGCAATCTAGGCAACAGAAGAAACCCAAAAACTCAAATTAAAGCTTAATATTTAAAGATAGGCCTCATTAAAAAGTGTAGGCCTATCTGTAAGCAAAAGATAAACTATGCTTGTGAGAAAAAACTGAAATTGCTCTTAACATGCTTGGTTTATGTTATTATTTATCTTACATCTAAATTTGTTGGAGATACTGGAATTTGATTTTTTGGTTTGTTTTTTGCCAGCACACGTGTGTTTTTGTTTAATCACAAGATGCTGCCTAAATTAGTAAAGCAAACGTAGGTAACAATACAGGTGACACAGATGGTGGCCAGATGGCTAGGGATGAGCAAGTAGCTACACCATTGTCTCTTCAACCATATAAACATTATCTGTATGCAGCCTATGGAGTGGGTGGGACTTTAACCTGTAATTGTAAGCCTAAAACTGGAAGAAGTTGCTATTATTATTATTATTAGAAAACTATAGTATTTACAGAAAAGCATCAGCACTGAGCTTCAGATTTTTGATCACAAGTAAACAATTTACAGAACAAGTTTCTTAGAAACACAGAACATGGATATTCTTAAGTGCATCTAGGGCTGAACGATTTTGGGAAAAGATCTAATTGCAATTGTTCGGGCAGATATTACAATTCTGATTTGATTCACGATTTTCTTAAAATCAAGCTTCAGTGCAATATTCATTATGTATAGTTATGTACAAACATGACAGAAAATTACAGCATGACATTAAAACATTAAATGCCATGCTCTAATGCAAGAATGAAAACTAAAGTTAAGTAGTGGGGGCCAGAGATGTTCACAAGTCTTTTTTTTTTTTTTTTTTTTTACCAAATCCAAGTCAAGTCTCAATTCTCTAAAAAATAAAAATCTCCTGTCTCCTCTGGTTGTAATGACGCTTCTATCATCTGCTGCTTTCCGGTCTACTAAGAATAGGTACTGCACAGCTATAGTCCTATTTCACAGCAAACATATTAACAGGAGGACTTAGCCTAGGCTACAGCAGCCTGATGTGTGTCAGTTATGCAGCAGCTCGTCCCCGACCCCGTGACGGAAGGTCTGACCACAAACGGACGTTAACTTGTGCCTCACTGGTGTCGCTGGTTCAGTCACCTGTCTGTCACTCACCTGCAGCTGACTGCGCAGTCAGAGGATCTGCTGTTCCTCTCTCTTTAGCCTGGTGTTTGACTGCACTCTGTATAAAGTGTGTTCATTTCAACACTGTACAAGTAGCGCGATATAGCGCATTTACCGTTTATTAGCGGTCAAGCGCGACCTATGCGCCCGTATGTGTGTGTGTGTGTGTGTGTGACAGAGAGAGAGAGAGAGGGAGAGAGAGAGAGAGAGCGGAGCGAGGCACAGCTACAGTGACTGTGTGTAGAGGAGTGTGTGACAGCGTTCCTCTTGTTTCTTGTGTTGACGAACTTAACCAACAACTACCTATCAAATTTGGGGTGGCCACAGGGGTGGCCAATGAGTTTTCAGGGGTGGCCAGTGCCACCCCAGGCCACCCCCCAGAATCGCCATTGCCAGACAGTGGTTAAAGGGATATGTTTTAACATTAATACAGAGTTCTGGTCAGTCTTTTACCTCTGACCATAAACACCTTCTTTGTTTTCACCCAGGCTTCAGAGTTTGGTGTATAAGTTACTCTCTGAACAGAATGAAGGGAGGAAGGGACAGACTGTTTTGGTTGAAGGAAAGAGTTGTGACATTTCTCTGCGTTGGTCATTGTCGATTGTGTCACAGCATGTGCTCATTTTGGAGTGTGAAACAGAGAGGAGGTGTTTGTTGTGAGCAGCCGAGTGTGTAGATTGTGTTTGTGTGTGTGTGTGTGTGTGTGTGTGTGTGTGTGTGTGTGTGTGTGTGTGTGTGTGTGTGTGTGTGTGTGTGTGTGTGTGTGTGTGTGTGTGTGTGTGTGTGTGACAGTGACTCTAATTGCTCTTCACCTCTACTTCAAAAGCTTTTAGCCCAGTCAGCACTCAGCCAATCAGAGTGCCCGCACAAAGTAGCCAGTTTGTGAGCAGAAGAGAGTGGAGCCGAGGCTGTCTCCAAACTAACTGGATTACCTTCACACTCTCTCTGTCATACTGCGTTGAATAGTGTGCTACACAACTGAAATTAACTTAATGAAGTGACAAAAATCGTCACTTCCTATGATCACCCCCCAACCACCCCCCCATCTCTCCCCAGCAGCCTTGTGAGTTTCATTTTGAATTTTCCTTTTTCTTTTTTTTTTCTTTTTTGATATTCCTCTCAGCGCTCCCTCTCCTCCTCAGTCCTCATTTCATTTGCATTGATAAGTATGTTTCTCAATTTGGGGAATAAAGAATAAGTGTCTGAAACTGCCTCCTGCTATCTAGACGCAGCTGTGAATAAGCCAGCTACAAAGCTGGGATAATGTGTTTGCAATTACAGAGGAGAAAGAGAGAAAAATAAGACAGAAAGCTTCAGCTGTCAGCGAGATATGTGTGCACCTCATCTCTTTCTCCCTTGCTCACACAAATTCAAAGATGCTTCACTCTGTATCACTGTCAGGAAATAAACAAAATTGCCAAAGCAGTTTACATTACAATGCTCAATGATTAAGAATACACACAAATCAAAATAATGAGATTTTTTCAAATGACCTTTCAGTCACTCCACCATCTGTCAACTGAGGAAACTCTAGAGGTGCGTTGGCTTTATTTGTGGAAATTTGAGTGCTGGGATGTTTTTGTTGTCCATGTCTGTTAGCGACTAACAGACGGTGAAAGTGACAGTACAGACAGGCACTTTCCAACTAATAACACACACCGGCGCATAAGCTGTGCTCAGCTTCTACCTGTGACAGTGGAGGAAGACTTCATAAAGCCTCAGTTTAAAGATTAGAAAGGCCTTTTTTCACTGAAGATATTTTGACACAGTTGGAAAAGCACAGGTGTAAATATCACAATAATGATGGCTGGGTTCTGTTTAACGGCCTCAGTTTCACTGGTGTTGTGCAGCTCACCTGAGCTATTTATAGCTCTGTTAGCAGTCCGCGATTTTGGTCCAGACGGACATATCTCAGCAGCTATTTGAATGGAAGGCAATCAAATTTTTTGTAGAGTTATTTACAGCACCCAGATGGTAAATCCTGTGATTCTGGTGATTACCAGACTTTTCCTGTAGTAGTGCCATCACCAGTCCATATTGGGATTGGATGTGGCCCGCTAACATCTTTCAGATTTTCATGCAACAGGCAAAGAAAGTAAAACAAGCAACCTGTACTAATTAGCAAAAGAAATGGCAATTTAACACATCGGACTAAGATGGCAAACATGTCACCTGCTGATGCTTATTCATTAAAGGAATAGTTCACCAAAAAATGAAATTCATTCATTAGAGTTCACCCTCATGCTGATGAATACTCCGGAGTAGTTTTTTATTCCTCAAAGTGCATCTGGAGAACCGGGAGGCCGGTACGTAGTCCAATGAAAACTTTATATGAGAGTAGTAGGGCCCGACACAAAAACATCCATACAACTACACTAAAACATTTAATATACCTCCACACTGCTCGTCCGCTGCAATCCAAGTGTCCTGAAAGGATATTATCCAGAGTTTACTCGAAATTACATCATTTAGGCAAGTCCAGTCACGTCCGCATGCATCCCGTGAACGCGCCCCAGGCAAATTCAATACAGGACTGTTTTAGGCTGTATAAATGTCGTAAATGATGTCGTTTCAAATAAACTCTGGACTATATCCCTTCAGGACACTTGGATTGCAGCGGACGAGCGGTGTGGAGGAATATTACATGGTTTGTGTAGTTTTATGGACGTTTTTGTGTCGGGCCCTATTAATCTCATATAAAGTTTTCGTTGGACTACGAACCGGCCTCCTGGGTCTCCAGATGCACTTTGAGGAATAAAAAACTACTCTGGAGTATTCATCAGCATGAGGGTGAGTCACTAATGACTGAATTTCATTTTTTGTTGAACTATTCCTTTAACACCAGTATGTCCAAACTATCTTTGTAAGCATGCTAGTTTCCTACCTAGATTATCCAATGTTTTTCACCCCTCTAACACAAGTGTTTCCTGAAATACTGCACAAACAGTGGCACAAGTAATGGATCTGATCATGAAGTTGTCATGGTTACCATAATAAACACGCCACTGTATCAGCCTATACACAAATTTGGCGAGTGATTTGTGTATGCCGCCATTGCTGCGGTGACATGTGTCAGTCATAGTAAACTGATTCTCTATGACAGCATCATAAATAGGCTGCATTTGTGATGTTTAGTGCCCCCCCAGTAACTGATTAAGGTATCTTACATGAATACCAATATTAATTTAGGAATTAATCATTTGTTTGAGCGATTAGCAGGAAAGATTAGAGTAACAGGGAGATAAGAGACTGTATTAAACAATATAGGCTACCGGTACGTTATGCGTGCTGACGTTAGCCAGCCAGCAGCGGGATATTTAATCATGTGGACAGGCTACATGAATAAAAACAACAACTTGTGCTTTGTTTTAGATATTCAAGAATATTTTATTGATCAGCTGGCCTCCGATGATCAGAAAAAACGTAAATTACAGGTCTCCGATTTATGGTTAAAATTACCTGAGCTCCGGATGGGTCGGACATATTTTACACCGGCTTTTAGACGACCATGATCACATCATATTGAAGGGATCAGTGAGACATTCACAGACTGTCCACACGATGTGAAGGTAACGGTGAGAAGGGAGAGTAGCCAGGTTGTACAGGTCAGCTGTGACTGCGTCGCTGGCGGCTGCTGCTGCACATTGTACGTAACGTTACGGTAAACACGGACACTCCTCCTGAAGTAAGAGGCTGTGTTTTGCTGATATTAGAGCAGCCGAGGACGGCACATGTCCTCCCAGCCTTCCTAGACATATTTACAGAGGAGAAACGGTCCACTTCTTGGCGCTTGCATTCAAATGCCCGCTTCGCGCACAGAACCCATCGCTGCCTGACTGGGAGCTGTCACCGCAGTAATGGCGGCTGCTCGACTAACGGTTATTTCGCCGAATTTGTGTATATCGCCGTTGTTCCTAAAATAACCGTCATGGCCTGATGAAAATTACTTGAGTAGTGTCAGAAAAAGATCACGATTTTAGTTAAACTAAGTAGGCTACGTCCTCAACATTTGAGGAACTGTGTTGTCATGGTTACTTTAATAATGATGTGACTAAATTTGTTTAAGCCCCCCCCCCACGCTACTCTTGTTTCCTGATTCTTGTTTACATCCAACCTACAATACATAATAACTTTGTTTTTCATATTAGTCAGTATCCTTGCTCACTGATTAATCATTTTCTTTAAGTCACTTTCAGAGGATGAAGTTTTCCCACCGTGGAACAACTTTAAAATTTGAGCAGGTTTTCTTAAAACATATGATTACTTTGCCATCGCTCACCTTAAAATTAGCTTCTGTGAATGACATTTTTCATCTTGCACTTTAAATAAAATTACTTTTTTTATGTGTGTGTTACTAAGCAACGACTATAGTCATCCACAGACTGCACACACTACATACACTTTGCAAATGATAATACTACCTAACCTAATTAAAAACTGATAATCATTTTCCACATTCCTCATCTCATGTGTGGGTGTTTACACAACAACCATGAAGTGTACAGCACTTATTCCACTTTTCCAAAATAATGTATCCTTTGATAAAGTTGCCTTTGTAACAGCTCATTTCCCCGTCGGTCTAACCGTTTCCTCCATAGCATTAGATTACACCCATCTAACACCTCCACTCCTCCATCCACCTCTCTCTTTTTCTCTCTGGATCTTCACCTCAGATTCTTTTCTTTCTGTGTCTCTCCTTTCTCTACCTTGTTTTTTTTTTCTTTGCCTCATTTTTGGATTCTGTGTCTCAGTTTTTGCCACCTCCAACTCTCTACTGATTAAGAAGGAGAAGAAGGGAAAAAAACAGTTGGTAGATCGGTGGGAAAGTTCAATTAAACTGTGGGCCTCTGGGCTTTTGTATTGGTGTGTATGTGCATGTGTGCGAGTGCCTGTGTGTTTGTGGTAGTGCATGCTTCTCTTTGACAACTGAGAGAGAGTGCGTGTGTCTGTGTGTGTGTGTGTGTGTGTGTGTGCATGCGTGTATTTGCGTCTTTGCTGGTGTGTATTTCATTCTCGGCTCTCCAGGATTAGTTTTTCCTCCTTAATCAAGTGAGAGAGGAGCCCACAGGTAATTACTGCTTCTCTCCAAAAACAACTGGGCTTCTGCTTTCCTGTCATTTCCATCACAGTCAAATAAAGCCACAGTTAGCTATAATTTTTAAGGACACACAAAAGTTACAAATTTATTTCTGCCATCCTGCAGCATGAGATGAAAACAAGTTTAGCATTAAATGGATTTAATTGTGTTTTGTTGTTCCTCACCAGTATATGAAAGACCTTTCAGTGGTTTAAGTGGATAAACTTCTCTCAGAAAAATGTTGTTCATCCGTTTGTCTATTTTTATATAGACCTGTTATTGCGCAGGGCTCCTACATGAACACAGATTTATCTAAAAGTTAGAAATGAGTTAGTTTTACCCTTTCATCTGTGCTCTCATCTATGTTTTTAAAGGGGCGGGAGGCATTTAGGAAAAGCTGATGGCACAGTCTCCTGTCCAATCAGGAATCCCCACAGCAATAATTTGGTCAAAATTACATCTTAGAGCTTGAGTGCTCATGTTGGCAGGCCACTGTGAAACACATACGATCCAACCACACCCACACAGTCCACTAAGTAGAGAAATGCTAAACACCAAAGCTCAGTTTTCAGGGTATTCAGACCATTTTAAACTAGTTCCACACAGTCAACTAGACTCCTCTTACTCAGAAAGTGATTCTGTGATATAATTAGGAATGAAATTATGACATCAGTTTATGTGAAATCAAATTGAGCCGCTGACAATGTGACAGTTTACTTCACTCTCATGACCTAAGATAAACAAATGAGCAGCAGATTATCTTCAAAATGTAGTTTTGTGGTAACTTCATATGGTGACTGATCGACTGGTAGGATCGATCAAAAAAGGAGGCAAGACAGAAGAACAAAAGCTGTACTTGGCACCGAAACGGTGTAGAGGCTGAAAGGCAGATTTATTTAAATTGCTTTCATGACACATAATTCTGTCGAAACCCACACGATACTATGAATTTCTGATTTACATCGTGAACAGTATCTGTATTCCAGACATGAGCCTGCAGTCAGAAGCAGTCATATACATTCTCTCTACCTTAACCTAAACGCTTTAACTGCCCTCTTTGTGACAGTCCACAAAAAACTTAAATATTGCAGCACAAACAGAATACAAGCTGTAGTCGCTGCCAAAATCTTCACCTTCTTTATGTAAATACACAAGTGTCCTATAATTATCATTCAGTGTGTTTCTGTACTTCATTACAAGATCTGCATGTATGTGTGTGTGTGTGTGTGTGTGTGTGTGTGTGTGTGTGTGTTGAGAGATGCAAAGAGAAAGATGATTCATAAACATTGTCCTATATGTCAGTGTTTAGATATGTGTGTGAGTATGTTTGTGTGTGTTTGCCTATTATTATATCAAGCGGTGTGTGCATGTATATGTATTTAACAACACCTCTATCTCTGCATCATCAATCAGGTTTATCAGTCTTGTAGTCCTCCAGAGACTTAATAAGCTTATGTGTTGTCATTAATTAGCGGCTAATAAGTGATGAAAAGAAGCGCTGCTGCTAATTCCTCATTCTCCCAATGCGCTGGCTTTAAACATGCAACATAAACAAAGCAATCAGTGATGCAGCAGGAAGGAGGGGGGCTTGGTGTTTTCTCCAAGATGGTCCTTCTCAGATTGGGTAATGAATGCAGACATACCATTAGTGTTGAATTTAGCTCTTCTGATTATGATCCCAAAACTGTCAAAGCACCCTCATTCAAGCAGAACAGAATCAGAGAAACAATTATGTTGTATCCTGTAATCGACTGAAGTGACCACTCGCTGCAATATTTCTGATTTGGTTATTTTTGGATTCTTATCTGAGCTTCAAGTCTCCACAGCGGTAGCTACTTGACAACAACAGTAACCATTCACACTGGTCTTACACCATACCGTATACCCACAATGCTACAAAATTTCCACACTGGAATATTCCTTGCTCAAGTCATCACCTTAAAGGGATACGCCAACATTTTTTTTGTGTGTGTCTTGCCTCACTCCCGAGTCCATGACAAGCAGATAGACGCCATCCTTTCGACTGTGCATGCAGTAACGAGGGAGATAGAGCCCGTATCGCCTGTAATTAGCTTAGCTCAAACACTGGAAGTGTATCGGTAATGTTAGCCTGCCTCCACCTAAAGTCATCAGAGACACTCTTCAGCAACTCTAAACGGACCAATCTTCGTCTCAGAGCTAACAAAACTCTCCGGTAAGGCATCTTGAGCGGTCAAATGCCGGTAACGGGACGAGATCGGTCAAAACGGAGGGTTCAAGCAAAGACGGTTTATTTTGGTTCAAGCTAGCTACATCGAGGGTAGGTTAGCTTCCTATTTCAAAGTAAAAGCACAAATTCTATCGTCATGGTTTTCTGTATGTAAAGGGCAACAAGTGTTTTATTTTATGAAAGTTACCGGCGTTGGTCACAACGGCTAGCTTGAGTAGCGCCAAATTCGTCCAAACAAAAGTGTAAACAGCGGGTATTTAGACAAATTAACAACATACTACTGATCTAAACGGCTACTTTCTTGCCTAAAATTGTTTTAAATGTAGATAAAGTGATAGGCTATATTTACAGTTTAGAGCTAAAATGAAATCAGCTTCTGACTGCTGATTTCGGCTCGGGTAGTCGGCAGGCTAACCCTTCCTATACACTTCCAGCGTTTGAGCTAAGCTAATTACGGACGATACAGGCTCTACAGGCTCTATCTCCCTTGTTACTGCACGCGCAGTCGAAAGGATGGTGTCTATCTGTTTGTCATGGACTCGGGAGTGGGGCAAGACACGAAAATAAAATGTTGGCGTATCACTTTAAATCTTGTCAATTACTGCCAGGAGCTGGATTTCTCTTTTCATTTCTATTCTTTACCACATTTAAAACCTTTCATTTAGCATCTATTAATGTGATCATTAATGTTTTCGCAGAAACTAAATGACATGTTGGATTCTAGTGACCTACTGATCCTGACGGACGTCCGGTTTGATTTCTGCATTTCCCTCCTTGGTGAGGTCAAGGTGCACCGTTGGCTACGAAACAGCATGTCTGCAGCTACGGAGGATTCACTGTCTTGCTCAAGGATACTTCAACAAGGACATACGCCCGCTGTCACAGTGGGGTGAACCCAGCTGAGGGTCAGCTCACTTAATCATTGCCTCCCCTTGTAAATCCCTATCAGGGCAGGATTAGGGCCGGGAGGCATCATGAGATATGTAACTAGACCTCTGACAGGTGAGAGGGAGCCCAGCAGAGAAGTGTGTGAAGAGGGCAAGGTTAACTTTGCACTCATGATGTTTGAAGTATGGCAAAGGTTAGAGTGTATGCTCTGCCACTGAATAATGGTTGGGCTAGGTGTGTGTGCAGCAGGAACAGTGGGAGCTGCAGATTTATTAATGATCATAACATGTTGTTCAAATTTGTGTCTTTGAGAAATTAAGAATGTCAAGAAGGCAATCCACATGTTGATTTTGAAGTTGTAAGATGTCATATACACATGCATCTTCCACATACAACCCAGTACAAGCAGTTTATTAAGATAGGAGGTGACTGTTCATTCACTTCTGCTGTTCTACTCTTCCTCTTGCTTTGTATCCTCCTAATTATATCCTGATAATAATGTAGTTGCAGTTATTTATGAGCACCTTTCAAATCACCCAAGGTGACTTTACAAAGCACATTAAATGATTCAGAAACATAAAGAAGATGAGAAACAGTGAATGAAAGAATTCAGTGTACAGGAGCCACTTTATGTATTTACACTAAAGAATTACCCCCCTACACAGTAGAAGGAAAATGAAAAATATATAGGCCTATATTGAAAAAATAAACTTACTATTAATGCAAATGTAACATTTATTACTGCCACTGCATCACATTAAAAGCACTCACTTTCAAAAACGCTGGGTTGACCTTGACAGTGGCCTCCATTGTGAAGCAGCCACAGGAAATCCAGCGTATCTGCCACGACGGTTCCCGGTGACTGTTATTGTTCATTTAAAAAAAGAGGAGACAGTCACTTCTGGTTTTGTTCTTCACCAGATCAGTGAGCTGTGCGATGAAAAGCTGCTGGCGACAGGGGGAATGTGCACACCGTGAAAACAGATCGCTGTTCCCAGTGTTATTTTCATTTACATACCTGCATTGTAAATAGACGCTCTGTTTGCTCTTGTGCTCTGTGGCTGTTGCGAGGGTCGCTGCCTCCAGAACTGACCTGCAGTGTTCAACCACCAGCAGGCAGGCAGGGCTGTCGCCAAGTCAACCAGGACTGAAATCTTAGGCAGTGGGACGCCTCGAGCAACTGGCATTTTAGCAGGTAAACACCCGTTTAGACTTAGCATGGCCTCACACTGATAGTGGTGTTAAATGGGCTGCACTTACACAGCACTCTCCTGGTCCTATCGACTACTTCAAACTGCTTTATACTACGAGACGCAGCATTCGCCTGTTCGCACACATTTATACAGAGCTTTCTTTTTACGCTTAGAGCAACTTTCACCAGAAGAGCTGGGGATCAAACTGCTGAACTGTTGGAGGATCTGCTCCACTTCACATGACGCATGACAGTGTGACACTATAAAGCCTTGGCCTACACAGTAGTAGTGGCATCAGTAGGTGGTTTAGAGGCCCCGTTTACACGACAACGCTCGCGGATGAAAACGGCAAGAGTGCTTGCTGAAAAACTGTCCCTTACAGGAACGCGCATCAGCTGTTTTGCATGAATTTACCTCTAAAACAACTCTGTCTCGTAATGTTCTGTTATTATCTCATAGCGTGGTGAATGTGCAGGTCACAACTTGTCCACGACAGCATTTTGGAGTTGTTGGATTGTGTATTTGATGAGTTTGATGAGGGAAACCAAGAAATCCCATGAGCCTCCATAGCGTAGCTCCGAGCAGCTCGTGGCTCTGCTCCGCCGTTCTAAAAATAGCTTACACCGACAAATAAAGGTAACGCACCTACTGCTGTGACTATAGCGATTATGGCAATGGGTCAATTTGCCAAAATGTTGAACTATCCCTTTAAACCCTTTAAAATATATAGTTAGTATTCATGGCCTCCAGCTGATTCAGATCACTGTCTCTCTGTCTTTCTGTTGTCCTGGATTCTGTCCCTCTCTTGGCTTCACTGTCGTTGTGTGAATATGTGTGAAAAGCCTCCTTTGTATCATGTGTTTACTGACTCAACACACTTGCAGCTGATTTCCCCTGATTTTTAAAGAAGCCTGGGGCCTCTGTGACCATGAGCCATGTGTGAAATTCGTACTGAGTCAATATTATGTGTTGAATAGTTCGCAAAATGTGTTTTTTATTATATCATTGGAGAGACCCATGTTTCTGTGGCAGAGATGCTAAATTGAATTTGGACGCTCTGTGCACGTCATAGCCCACGGAGGCTTCATTTCATTTGGATGTATTTATTTATGTGAATTAAGGTCAGACATTTAATAAGCTGTTCTGTGATTTGTGCATCTTACCTGCACATAGTGAATGGCTTTGTCGATTTCTCAGTTTGTTGTTTGGACGTGCAGATATTTTCAAACTTGTATAATCCAGCTGTCACTAAAGTAGTGATTTTGATAAACATTGCCCTGAAAACTTGGATATCAGTTCTTGTTTTTTTTTGGCGATTGGCCGATTTCATCCTTTTCAATTACCCTTATTCTTCTCACAAAGGAGACGGTGGTAACATTAAAATTGGATTTAAAGAATAAACTACACTTTAAAACTTTGGACGGTTAGTCATTCAAGTGGAAATCTGAGCTCAGACACAGTAATTTGGCTCAGCTGAAAGAAACACTTATTATTTTGTCCACTCCTCACAGTTTTTAAAATGCTGTTTCAGGGTTTCGATTTAGTTTTAGGGTTCAGGTTAGACTTCTGTTTATGTCAAGATGGGCCAGGTTAGTGTTGATGCAGAATGTCTCAGTTATTGGGAAGCCAAGATGCCAGACAGCACAACAGGTTACTCTGTTGTTTTCATATTTTTAAGTTCGATTTACAGGATTTCTCTGCACAGTCTGTTTTCAGGAAAAAACTAACAAACATTGAAGCTAAAGACATTGCATTTCAAAAGGTCTGCTGTGAAAATAGACTTGTAGACATTTATAACTATTTATTTCAGTTTTACTTTCAGTTTAGACCAAGGATTATTTTGGGTCCAAAGACTGATGACTGAGTTATTACTTCCCTCTGTCATTATGCTGACAGGGTGATACTTGTACCGTCCTTCTTCCCTCTTTTTAAACTCATGAGCACGTTATTACCTCTGTTCACGTCCCAGTTTCTATAGCACAAGTTCTGACACCAACAATATGAATGAATGAATTAATGAATTAATGAATGAATGAATGAATTTATTTATTTATTTATTTCGGTATATCAAGCTTATATAACCGAAAGGGTGTAGGTTGAAGCCAAAGCTTATATACCCCTACCCCTTTTACCTTAAAAAATTAAAATAAAATAAAAAATAATAATATATATATACGCATTAATACAATAGGATCAGATCACAGACATTTGAAATTAATCAGTACACTTAAATTTCTGATCACAACAAAATAAAGAATTGTACACAGCGCATAACCCAAAATAGTACAAAATCATTGAACTTAATTTTCCATACTGTAACGAGAAATTATGTTGTTCTTATAAAGTTTTTTAAAGCTGACTAGAGTACAGCATAATTTAATATTTTCAGGACAATTATTCCAGATGTTAACCCCTCTAACAGAAAGACAGTGATTTTTTACAGTAGTTCAAATATCAGGTTACTGACTAAACATCTCAGGTGCTTGAAAACACATACTGTATTATACAAAGGATATGTATCTAGCATGTGACATATTGTCACATAATGTCAACACGAAACAACAACACTCTACACAAACTAGTATGTGGAAAACAAGCTTGTTTAACGATTGTGAGTTTGTGCTTCGTTTCTGTCAAAGGACTTGTAAGTTATGATTTATGGGTAGTGTAGTGTGAAATAATGGCATGCTTCTAAAATTAGAGTTAGGGTTAGGATGAGCAGTTCGCTATAGTATGTCTTTATTTCTTTGTTACTCCATGAGCAGGGAACAGCCCGTGGCCAGGCCCTTGAATTTTTTTTCTACGTTTCTTTGTTTCAAGACTTCTATTTTTTCAGTAAAGACATAATTAAACTGATCAAACAGCCCATTCCTGCCAAGTTGGTTCACTCAGGCAGCTTACAGTCCAGGCTGGAAGAGGCAGGGGTCACCACCGTGTGTGACCCAGCCGGAGCACGGGGGTCAGGAAAACTGCGAGACTGCAGCGATCGGCACAAGGTTGCGTGTTTTGGCTGAGCGGCGCTGTGGATGACGTTAACACTGACTGCACCTCCTGGCTCAGCCGATTGTAGGAGCTTCTCCAGCAGCGCAGCAGGCTAGTTATTGAGATTGTGATTGTCCCACAGTTGGGAGAGTTCAAACAAAGGGGGGGAGGAGGAGAAAAAAACACCACATGCAGTGTCAGTGAAGGTTAACCACCAGTCTGCTCTAGGGGGAGTGAAGCCATCTGGGTGTTCAGGGAGTTTGGAGCCTCACACCACACGTCTCAAAAGAGGCTGTACAGTGTGAAGCTCCCAGATGAAGGCATGTTGCTGATGTACATTTTGGGGGTGAGTCATGCAGTTATCACATGGAACAGACATGGACAGACAGGGTGAAATATTTGGCCTTAGACGGTGGGAGGTGGATAGGTCTACAGAAGGTGTGAAACGTAACATATAGAACATACACATGCAGGGTCATGATCATAGACTGTAAAAAGAATGGACGTAGCACCCGCGACGTCACCCATTGGTTTGGAGGAGTCTGTTTTGTGCCGCTACTACGGGGGTTTGAGCTGCGCCATGTTGGATTCTACTTTCCATATTTGGAGCGGTGCGACCGTTAGCCGGCCGAGAACCCGCCCACTGGCCTCGAAGCAGCGGTCTCCGGACCTGTCACTCAACGTTCCCGTGCCCTAATTGGCCAGAACTTTAAACCTAATAACAGTAAAACGGTAGAGTTTAAAAAAAATTCACCCCCCTCAGAGTGTGTGTGGGGGTAGAAAATCGGTTGAGACCAAAAAAATAAAATGTACCAGGCTGTAAATATGTTTTTTTAAGCTGTAAAATCGGCTATTTTAACATGGGGCTCAATTGGAGTTGCTCCCTTCTGGAGCCAGCCCCCAGCGACAGCCCAGGGGATTGCAGTTTTTTGAACGCGGAAGTGAGCTTCACTTCTCAGACCGACAACTGCCCCCTTGGTCATGATGTTAGTCACATGGGAAACACAAAGTGATATTTTCCTCTGACACAATCTTTATCATGTTCCCAGATTAAAGCTCCACTATGTAGGATTTGTGGTACTGGTACTCTGGTTGAGAAGAGCAACTGTCTGCTACTGTGTCTTTCCCAGAGAATCACAGTAGCCTATGTGAATTTGTTGCCCGTGCCGTTGCCGTTGCCAGTTACTGGCGCCTTTGCCAAAAATGATTTTAAGGTCGAAAAACTACATACAGTAGTAGGGCTTTAATTCAACCCTAAAATTATTTTTAGCACATTTAAGAAAGTGTTTTATAGAAAAGGGCACAAACGTGTAAAATATAATATAAAAGTCGGGAAAGTAGTCAAGACTAAGGAAGGAATATATTAAAAAAGTAGGAAAAATTAAACATTTGTGGGAAACTCACACATGTGCAAGCAATTTTTAAAAGCTGAAAGTTCATTAAGTTTTAAATACCGGTATGTGAAAAGTTATCTTCCTGTAAATGGAATAAAATCAGGTCTCAGCTATTTTTAGTCTGTCAGCATAATTGCTACCAAGTCGTGTTTAAGTGGTTCATTGTGTGTGCTCATGTGTTTATGTGTGTGCTGTTGAGGCATTCATGCTCTCTGTGTTGAAATTGTTGTATGTGTGTCTGTTCTGAACCCTTCTGAATCACCATCCAACTTTTTAACTGTTCTGTTTTTTTTTTTAAATGATTTCACATCCGTCTGGGAGGGGATAGGAACTGCTACAGTAGGGTGTTAATTATACTGTAGGTGGGTTTGTCACTTCAGGAGATACTTATCTATCCATGCGTCCTCTCTTTTCCCTTTGCCCAGGGTTTGGTGGTGGTGGCAGCAGGCTGAGCAGGTTGTCCAGACCAGACGTCCCTCTCTGTCCAGCAACACTTCCCAGAGGATCACAAGTTATTCCCTGGCCAGACGGGATATGTCGTCCCTTTTGTGAATTATAGAATTACAATTATGTGGGGGTTTTTTGTGCCGGTGCAGCTGGTGCAGTAAAAATAGTGATCCCACTTATATTAAACACAATATTAAATATAAAACAAACAAAAAAACAATTCTTGTTCATTGTTCTTAGTTAGTAATTTTATTTGGGTTAGTTTTGTTAAAACATAATGACATCTTCAATTAAATTACTTACTCTTCAAAAGTGCAGCTAAACTGCATTCAGTTGTAACCACATATTTTTCTTTTCTCAATACAGCTACCTTGTACTTTCATGTATTCCTACCAACGAACCTTCACTTGACTCTGTGATGAGAGAAACTAATTATTTTATTACTAAGACTCAAGTTTTCTCTGAACCCTCTCAATGCCAGAGTAGATCTAGTTGTAAGGGGGAGAAAAAAAACCCATGATTGTTCAACAATATTTCCACTCTGGGTTGACACCAAAGTTCAGCAGTAGTTCAGCAGAGGAAGAAGAGAAAAAAAAGTGGGACATGTGCAAAAGCTCCTCACTGCTTGTTAGCTTGATAAAGTCTGAATCGAGGCTGAAATCACTTTCTAATGGTGTCACTTTTTTTTTTTTGAGACTTCATCTTCTATTAAGCTGTCTCACTTGGATTGACACGCTCAAATTTAAATTATCACAAGTTGATAGGAATGTATAATAAGCTCCACCTCAGCGCGATGACCTCGGCGATGACTCCCCCAGATAGAAGAACAGTTAAAATCAGACAATATTTCACATTATTTCACTTGCTTTTAATATAACCCCATGTTACTCCAACCAAAGCACTGTCTGGTATCTGTGTCTGCTAATAGGGTCATTAATATTCATATCTTCACAGAGATGAGATGAGTAACACACTGGTGAACACACATATCCCACCCCACACACACACACACACAAGGGAAGGTACACACATGCACACCACAAAGAGAAATCAGTTGGCTGCTCAAATATAATTACTTGACTGCTGGCTGCAGTTTAGTATGATGCCTAGATAGATTATTTTGTCCATCTTCCTCTCTGTCTTTCTGTCTGTTTTTCTTCTTCTCTTTTTTCCCTTTGATTTTTTTCCCCGTCTCTCTCCCTCTCTTTTTTTAACTCCTCCCCTCATCTGTACTTTCTGAAATGTTGCCAGGCAGATCCGCTGGTGTTGATGTGACTCAATTTACAAGTGTTTTATTCATACAGTACCATTTCCATTATCAACCTGCTCTTAAAGCTGTGCTGAGTTGTTAAAAGATCGATTTGTCTCTGCCATGACACAGTAGCTTTCCGTCTCCGAGGCCCAGCTGAAGGCCACGAGAGATGGGAACAAAAACTATGCAAGTTTAAATTTCACTTTAAGTTTTATTATTTCCTCCCAAGCTCATAAATTCCATCTGGTAGAAGCATTGACAGGTTTATGTTGTTAAAGTATCATCTGAACAACCTCCTGGGTCCTTGTCTTACATGATATGTCAGAAAGGCACTAGACATGCCTTGTATTTCACTTTTTGGTTTGTTTGTTTTTCAGTACCTGGTCTTCTACAAGGAAAAATCAAATGACCATGCTTAAGGTTGTGGAGTCTACAAAGTCTCCTCCCATTGGATAAAAGTCGTGGCCGCTTTCATTTCACATCAATGCCATTTAAACGACTGATGCTGTTGTCATATGTTTTACAACAAAAAGACCAACACTTTATTATTTTTACTAGCAATAACTAAACTCAATAAGGAAAATGTTCGACTTAACACATGAAGTTCCATCAGTTACTGTAATTAGCCTATCACACACACATTACGCTTTCTTTGATATTCTTCAATTGCCAAAAAAAATAATTACAAATAGATATTTTGTCTGGATTATGTAAGATAATTGTTGCTTTCATTTTCTTCTTCGGAAGCAGCTCCCTCCCCCCGTCTCATCACTTAAAGGTTCAGTGTGTAATAATTGGCAAGGTTTATTGACAAAATCTGAATATACTGCATGAATATATTTGTATAAGCGCATGTATAATCGCTATAAAATAAAGTTTGTTTGGTTTTCGTAGTCTTATAATTCTTCTTTTACATACATACACATATACAGTATATACAGTAGCAAGGGTCTTGCTTTAGAAAGTGTCGCCATCTTGCGCTGCCATGTTTGTACGGCAGCCCGAACGGAAAATCCAGCCAGCCACAGCGTACGTTTTGCGAGTTTCATGTTCATAAATAAACCAGCGAAGAAGAAGGAGGAGGAAACAGCAGACATTTTGTAAAATGGTTTAGATCTTCACCTTGTCCCTCCATGCCCCTGAAATACTCCCAGTCGACCCAGTCGTGGTAAACAAGTTTTTTTGTCCTTGGTTGGAGGCCACCGTCACTTTGCCGACAGGAGGGGTGAGTGCGAGCGAGTGAGTGAGCGCTGCAAACTAGAATCTGAACGCTAGATATCACGGTTTTACCCCCAAAATACACACTGGACCTTTAAGGCTGCTTTGTTGTGATGTCATTTGTATAAAGAACATTTGATGGATGGAGCCTGTTTGTTTCTGTTTCTAGGTAAAGCCACTTATTTCATTTCATGTCTTTTATCTGCCTGGATGAAGGTTGTGAGCTTGCATTGGACACTGGAATCATTAAATGAAGTGTTTATATTTTCAGAATAATCAAGTGAAGTGGGTGTGTTGAATTCTGCACTTTTGGGTCAACAGCTGACCCTTTACAGTAGGTTGGTGTGTTGCTACCCGCTCACAGCATCCTCTGTGGTAAACTGTGAGATGAAGGCTTTCCTCATTTTGAAAGGCTACACAGGAGGATTGTTTCTCCCAAACGTTATCACATGCATGAGAGCAGCTCACAGAGTTTTGTCGAGCTTTTGTGCTAATTCTGCCTCCCACCTCCGTCCTCTCATGGTGGTGGTCACCACGGTGAAACTCTGGAGGGGTGGAGGCTGCACAACATCACTCTCCAATGTGTTATATTAAGAAAATTTAATGATTCATTTAGCATGAATGCTCCTGATAGATATTGGTGGTTTGAATCTGGACTTTTCTGTTGAAAAAAATGTGTGTGTGTGTGTGTGTGTGTGTGTGTGTGTGTGTGTGTGTGTGTGTGTGTGTGTGTGCGTGCGTGCGTGCGTGCGTGCGTGCGTGCGTGCGTGCGTGCGTGCGTGCGTGCGTGTGTGTGTGTGTGTGTGTGCGTGCAAAGGGATCAGTGACTGATTCCCCCCTTGTCTAAACACGGTGGCTATTTACCCTAGAAGATTGGAAACACCTGTCAGTGCTGCTCAACATGATGGTGTTTGTGTGTGTGTGTGTGTGGTGAGGATAATGCATTAGATGTAAATTATGGATTATGTGTATGGAAGTAATAATTACAAACACATCAGCAACTAAATATCATGTTTTGTCATTCAGTCGCCTCTGAATACTGTACCTTTGTATCTCTTCTCAGAGCTCTATTCATGGTCCTCATTATGCAATTTGTTAATGTAGTCGTTAAACCCCAGTATATACATACTGTATAACAGATACAGTCTGAACACAGTGGACACAGAATACTTCATTGATTCTTAGGGGGATATTAGGTTGAGTAACAGTTGCTCCATGCATCAGCAAAGAATACAAAATATAAAGTATGTTAGAAAGATAAAGATACAAATGAATATATACATAAAATATAGACAGAGGTTTGGTGAAAGAGAGAACAAGAGCAGCCTTTTAGAAATGCTTTGAGCTAAAAAAAAAAAAAGAAGACAGAAAAAAAACTGTCAAAATGAATATTTGCCCGGAAGCTAATGCAAGAATCAATTAATATTAAAATTAGGAGACCTCTTAAGCTTTGTCCTTTGACAATATTTATGTGTTGGCAGGCTACTGACCAGTGTTTTTGAAATTATGACTGGGTGACTTGTTTTCATGTTGGCTTTAAAAAAAAAAGAAAAGAAAAAACTTTTTTCCCAAATGGATTTAGAGCGTATGGGATGAAATGCTTGAAGAATTCCATTACTGACGGACACAGTCCCCCAGAACAATATGGGATTTCTTGTTTAGACTAATCTTTCATGTAATGGCTCCTAGTTTCGATGATTGTTCATATACCTGGGGGGGTTGAATCAAGGACTAACAGCATGGTGCAACTATTTGACATCTTCAGATGGATATCTGCCTAAAGCTGGCACTCACAGAGATCGTCTCTCTTTTCCTCCTATAGTCCAATGAATGTTACAGATCTGCTGGAGTGCAATATTAACACCATTACTCATTTAGTCGTTTTAGATTTGTGTGCAATGAATAAACAATAATGCAATCTTTAGGATAGTTTTTCAGCTGGAAAACAAAGCGAGCTGAGATACAATGAGCAAAGTAACGACCCAAGCCTCTGTGTGTTTGTGTGTGTCCACATCTGCATGAAATTAGTCACCACACATAATATGACTACATTTTTCCTTCTCCACAGACACTGTACTAAGGGCAAAAAAAGAAAGAAAAGCAACTCAACAAAAGTTTTGACAGTGTTTATCAGCAATAAAAAAAGAAGAAAAAAAAGAAAGTGTTTCTAGCATTTTACTTTCTGCTGCACCTCCACGGGCAGTTTCACTTAATTTGCTTGATAGACCTTTTTCTAGGACTGTGTGCAGATACAGCTAAATTGACATTTGTAGCCTCCTTTTACTGAGGGCACATTTGGTTTCAGAGGTGGGGTGGGACACATTTGCACAGCACAGACAGAACAGTATTCTTTACGCTTCAGTCTCTGATGTTCAGTGCTAGAGGCCTTTTTTTAGAAGAAGAATCGTACCTGTAGACAGAAAAAATATAATCATTTTTCTAATTTGAACACATTTTAGCTTTGAGTTAAGTAATGCATAGTTTTACACTTCATGCAGTTGTATTTGAGTATTTTGTTTGCTTGTTTTTTCTCTTCCCTGATTGTGTTTGATATGTTTGTTTTGTTTTCTACTCACATAGGCCAATCTTAATTTTTGTTCATTTAATGTTATTCATGATTCTTATCTCTGTGACATGATGTCTGCTCTTGTTAAATTTTTGTTGTGTCCGAAATCACTCACTCATTCCCTACTCCCTACTCCCTATATAGTGAACATTAATAATCACTAAACATTTGGACACCACTACAAAATGGCGTGGTCACTATATATTGCACTATATAGTGAGTAGGGGGTGATTTCGGACACAGCCTAGATATAATATTTGCCTGACTAGTTTGTAAATGCATTTATTTAAAAAAAAAAAAAAAAAAACGTTACTTCCTGCTTCCGCTTCGGCCTCGCGGCCACACGCGCGCGCGGGGTTCGAATGTGCTCGCGCGAGTACGCCGAGTAAATAAACGCCGTTCGTATTAAGTTGTGCCGCTGCCCTCCTGCTGTGAAAACCGTCCTTCGCTCGTCAAAGCCCTACAGTAGTTGTCTTCCCGCGACTTTCTGCGGATGAAGCGGGTGAAATCAGATCCATCTTTCCATAGGCCGCTATTTTGTAGCGGTGAAAATGAACAGTTTGAACCATAGACTGTAAAAAGAATGGACGTAGCGTCCGTGACGTCACCCATTGGTTTTGGGGAGTCGTTTTTGTGACTCAAATATGGCGGCCTGGACAGCGCCATGTTGGATTGGCCGGCCGAGAACCCGCCCACTGGCCTCGAAGCAGCCTGTCTCCGAACCGCTCCGGACCAATATAATACATCCATGCTCCGGACCTGTCACTCAATGTTTCCGCGCCCTGATTGGCTAGAGTTTTAACCTAATAACAGTAAAACTGTAGAGTTAAAAAAAAATTCACCCCCCTCAGAGTGTGTGCGGGGGTAGAAACTATCGATTGAGACGAAAAAACGTTCTGACACCAGGCTTTTAACATGTTTACTGAGGATGTAAAGTCGGCGATTTTAACATGGGGGTCTATGGGGAATGCTCCCTTCTGACACCAGCCCCCAGAGGAATCCGAGGGGATTGCAGTTTTTTGAACGCGGAAGTGAGCTTCACTTCTCAGACCGACAACTGCCCCCTTGGTTTGAACACACTAATGCAGGAGCAGATGCAGCAGGAAGGAGAAGATGACTGAAGTTGACGGAGAGTCGGCCTGGGTTGTCTACTGTGGTTTCCCATGAAGAGATTTCATTACTTGGAATACTTGAATTGAAAAATGAATAAATGGAGGAATGGACGACATGTGTCACAACGAAGACCTTCAAACAGGTAGGGGTTAACACTGCCATGTTGCTTCTGCTGACACCGGATGCTAGTAGATATTGATAAAGCATGTGTATTATAAGTGGGCTACAAACAAAATATTTGCATTGTAGAGACTTCAACCAGACAACTTGTCTATAATGGCAAAAGTTTCAGCATATACCTGTTCAGAAACTTGTAATAAGCTCATATATGGGCTGGTGAATGCTAGTTTATTTAAATTAAGGCCCTTGTGAATATTCAGGTAATATAAATGAATTATAGGGTAGCTGGACCTGCCTGCAGGACACACTCTTTGTCATGATCAGTTCTAGAGATAGACATTTTTTCTCAGAGGGGCTGTGTGTTTATTTCACTGGTTTAACTCCAGAGATCCATGATAGTCTGGATGTCAAGACCTCCAAATTGGCTTTTAGGACCAAGAGTGAGGGCGAGAGACACAGACGGAGCACCGAAGTGTTTCCTGTGGGCGGTGAATGTAGGAAGTGTGTGCAGACGGCGATGGAGAAAAAGAGAGTTTTAAAAGGTTTTTAAAGAGGGCGAACATGGCACAACGAAAGGAGAAGTAAGAGAGAAATGGAGTTGCAGTATTTCCTCAGGGGTGAGCGCTGTCTTTTTTAGACGACTGTTTGAAGATTGTGAATCCATTCTCAATGGATATTTATCATTTCCCTGTGGATGTGCATTCCCAACCAGCTGCAATTTATCAAGGTAGACAGAAGGCGAGAGAGGGCGTGGCTGCAGGATAGACAGAGCAAGAATCAGAGAAAAGGGAAATGCACTCTTGTGGTAGAAACACTTTTGAGGATGGTGTTTGAGTAATTGTTAACACAGGACATCTGCAATATTAATGGATAATTTGCATGAGATAAGAGCTCTCTGTAATTACCGTTACAAATTACAGATATGGGAGCTTGGACTGCTCCAGTTCCATCACATCAAAAATGTAAAAAGCATCATATCATAAAAATTACATGCTTGATCTATAATAATACGGCATGACTGCAAAAAGGGAGGGAAAACCTGCATCGTTTGATAACTCAAAATGACTGTATGATTGCAGAGGGGGCGGAGTGCCGGTTTAACAGGACAGCCATGCTAGTAGCTCTGTGAGCAAAGTGTTGACTTTGATTGCAGGTGTTCCTCAAGGGATTCATCACCTGGGGACAAAAACATAGGTTAAAAAAAATGATTTTATTTGAATTCAAATAACTTTCAACACAGAGGACAGATAGAATATATCACATTTGTTTGGTTTTTGACGAGCTAGAGTTTTATTAAGTTGATCCATAAAGCATGTAATGTTTAATTAACACCAGTCATGATTATGACTTGGATGTTGACACAAACAGTATTTACAACAATTTCAACATTTCCAAAATGACATAACCACAAAATAAAATCTCTGCTAATGATGATGATAGTTAGTCAGTCCCTGTCTGATATAGGGAAGGACAGAAAAAGAGCATAGCAGGGTGAGGGGTACATTACATAACTGAAGCAGAATAAAGAGACGAAACAGTCACATGAGGACAATAATGACATTATAGAAGTGAAAGGTTTGGATAACCACAGCCAACAAATTATCAGGCATTAGGAAAGGTTTAGAGTGATAATTAGTTAAAATATCATGGTTTAAATAGCAAAAAGTACTAGTGACTTCTAAATACAACAGAGTATTGGGTAACCCTTTCTTTTACAGTCCCCTAATTACTGTGTATTTACTGTGTATTTACAAGGTAAAAGAAAGAAATTACAAGGTAACTAACACTGGTAAATGATGGTAACTACAGAGTAAATACTAACTAATTGCCTTGAAATATCTCAACTATTACTAAAGAACAACACTGCATTAATGGGTAATTACTACCGTCATTATGAAGGTAACTACAGTAAAATAAAAACGCAATTACAATGTAAAAGGAGAGAAATTACATCCCATTTACCTGGTAGTATAATCCAATATCTCACCTGTCCATCGTGTTACTAAGTTATTGAGCTGTTTTGGCTGGTAATAACTTTGCTCATTCATTTATCATGCCTGATTTTATTTAGTACTTACCTGGCAAATATGCCATCAGAGTCGTCTTGTTAATTAAACCTTCTGTAGTGTTACCAGGTAAAACCTGTATATTTACCAAGCAAATAAGATGAAAGTATGCTGTAAAAGAAAGCGTGGCTTCTTTCCACAGTATTACCAGTTTATTACTATGTAATTAAGCCAAGACTGTTCAGTTTTACACATTTTCGTTTCTCAACATTACCATGTATTTTCTGTAGCATTACTAGGTAAAACACATCTATTTACCAAGTAAATAAGATGAAAGTGTGCTGTAAAAGAAAGCGTGGCTTCTTACCAGTTTATTACTATGTAATTAAACCAAGACTGTTCAGTTTTACATATTTTTGTTTCTCAACATTACCATGTATTTTCTATAGTGTTACCAGGTAAAACACATCTATTTACCAAGCAAATAAGATGAAAGTGTGCTGTAAAAGAAAGCGTGGCTTCTTTCCACAGTATTACCAGTTTATTACTATGTAATTAAACCAAGACTGTTCAGTTTTACATATTTTCGTTTCTCAACATTACCATGTATTTTCTGTAGCATTACTAGGTAAAACACATCTATTTACCAAGTAAATAAGATGAAAGTGTGCTGTAAAAGAAAGCGTGGCTTCTTACCAGTTTATTACTATGTAATTAAACCAAGACTGTTCAGTTTTACATATTTTTGTTTCTCAACTTTACCATGTATTTTCTGTAGCATTACTAGGTAAAACACATCTATTTACCAAGTAAATAAGATGAAACTGTGCTGTAAAAGAAAGCGTGGCTTCTTTCCACAGTATTACCAGTTTATTACTATGTAATTAAACCAAGACTGTTCAGTTTTACACATTTTCGTTTCTCAACATTACCATGTATTTTCTGTAGTATTACTAGGAAAAACACATCTATTTACCAAGTAAATAAGATGAAACTGTGCTGTAAAAGAAAGCGTGGCTTCTTTCCACAGTATTACCAGTTTATTACTATTTAATTAAACCAAGACTGTTCAGTTTTACATATTTTGCGTTCTCAACATTACCATGTCAGTTCGGATCATCTTCGGTACAGTAAGAGAACCAAATGCAAAACATAAATTTGATTGTTTATTAGGAATTTTTCTAAACCAAATGTACATGTTTTAGTCAAATGTAATTATTTTACTCACCTACTAATGTTATGTTGTACATTGTCCCTGACACAAATAAACGTATTAAACAAAACTAAACCATTATACAAAATATTAAAGAAGAGAGAAAAGAATAGGCCTAGGCCTACTGTTCTAAAGTGCTGCCTAATAAGTTAAATAAATTATTCTCAAATTAACAAAATACGGTATATAAAATAAGCTTTACAATGAATTAAATATTCACAAATAAACAAAATATATAAAACATGATTTAAAAAAAAAACTTCTCACACAACTTTTGACGGACCGACCATAGGGCAATGTGGGCAAATGCCACAACGGCTGCCTGACGATGCTCTTGGCACATTTGCAGCAGATCCACAGGTGCTGGAGCCCGTGCGCAACACGGCCAGAGAGAGAGAGAGAAAGAGAGAGAGACGGACAGACAGAGGGACAGGCAGACAGACAAACACAGAGAGAGGAGCCACCGCCCCCGCCCCCACCCCTCCTACAAGCAGGAAGGCATGCTGGTGTAGACTACTGAGGAGAAAATAAAGGACAACATTGCTTTAGATAAAATAAAACAGATTTATTATTGACTGAGAACGGTTCCTATCATTGTAATGGCAAGAACACATGCTTGAGCTTTACACATGTCCTAAGATTTTCAGCCATATATAATATTATTAGCCTACCTTTTGCAGCAGGTAACGCACACGCACATGCACGCACATGCACGCACACACACACACACACACACACACACACACACACGCACACACACGCACACACACACACACACACACACACACACACACACACACACACACACACACACCTGTTGCTGTGCTGTCTCTGTTCCTCTGTTTTTGTACTCTGCTGCCTGGTTGTTCTTTTGGGCTCAAGCGAACATGGACGGCCGTCACGGCCCAATCCGACCAGACGCGCTGGTTCGTGCAGAGAAAAAAAAAAACGCCTGATGTCGTCGCTACAATTCAAATAGTTACCTTGGTTACCTGGCTGTTAGCCAATAAAACACGGAGGAGGAGTCTCCGCTTCCACAACACTTCTCTCTGATTGGTCGTGGCGTCGTGCCTGTGTTGCATTCACTGTGACTGGGAAATTACAAAACTACCATCTTACTTTCTGTTTAACTCCGTCTGAGAAAACATCCGGGGCTGAATAAGAAATGTTCGGGGCTAGAGCCAGGAATGCCCAGACCAGGCGACGCCACTACATGTATTTGTATTGAACCGTTTCGGTACGGGGCGTTCGGTTCGGTACAACGCTGAGCACGGGTGAGAAGTTGTGTGTGTTTACAGTCCGACTGCAGCTACATGTGCAGCCCGTTTGCGTCGTGGCTAATGCTACCGCTAGCAAGAAAACAGAGGCTTGAGGACCCCCCTGCTTGTAGGCACAGTCTGCCTGTCCCTTTGTCTGTCTGTCCGTCTCTCTCTCTCTCTCTCTCTGGCTGTGTTGCAAAAGTTGTGTGAGAATTTTTTTTTTAATCATGTTTTATATATTTTGTTTATTTGTGAATATTTTATTCATTGTAAGGCTTATTTATACCGTATTTTGTTAATTTGAGAATAATTTATTTGACTTATTAGGCAGCACTTTAGGCCTATTCTTTTCTCTTTTTTTATATTTTGTATAATGGTTTAATAAGTTTATTTGTATCAGGGACAATGTACAACATAACATTAGTCGGTGAGTAAAATAATTACATTTGACCAAAACCTGTACATTTGGTTGAAAAAAATTCCTAATAAACAACAATCAAATTTGCATTTGGTTATCTTACTGTACCGAAAATTAACCGAACCGAGACCTCAAAACCGAGGTACGTATCGAACTGTGATTTTTGTGTATTGTTACTGAAGAGTCTTGGTTTAATTACACAGTAAGAAACTGGTAATACTATGGAAAGAAGCCACACTTTCTTTTACAGCACAGTTTCATCTTATTTACTTGGAAAATAGTCATGTTTTACCTGGTAACACTATAGAAAATACATGGTAATGTTGAGGATGGAAAATGTGTAAAACTGAAGAGTCTTGGTTCAATTACACAGTAAGAAACTGGTAATACTGTGGAAAGAGGCCACACTTTCTTTTACAGCACACTTTCATCTTACTTACTTGGTAAATAGACATGTTTTACCTGGTAACACTACAGAAAATAAATGGTAATGTTGAGAAACGAAAATATGTAAAACTGAACAGTCTTGGTTTAATTACATAGTAATAAACTGGTAATACTGTGGAAAGAAGCCACGCTTTCTTTTACAGCACAATTTCATCTTATTTACTTGGAAAATAGTCATGTTTTACCTGGTAACACTACAGAAAATACATGGTAATGTTGAGAATGGAAAATATGTAAAACTGAACAGTACTGGTTTAATTACATAGTAAGAAACTGGTAATACTGTGGAAAGAGGCAACACTTTCTTTTACAGCACACTTTCATCTTATTTACTTGTAAATAGATGTGTTTTACCTAGTAATGCTACAGAAAATACATGGTAAAGTTGAGAAACAAAAATATGTAAAACTGAACAGTCTTGGTTTAATTACATAGTAATAAACTGGTAAGAAGCCACGCTTTCTTTTACAGCACACTTTCATCTTATTTACTTGGTAAATAGATGTATTTTACCTAGTAATGCTACAGAAAATACATGGTAATGTTGAGAAACGAAAATATGTAAAACTGAACAGTCTTGGTTTAATTACATAGTAATAAACTGGTAATACTGTGGAAAGAAGCCACGCTTTCTTTTACAGCACACTTTCATCTTATTTACTTGGTAAATAGATGTATTTTACCTAGTAATGCTACAGAAAATACATGGTAATGTTGAGAAACGAAAATATGTAAAACTGAACAGTCTTGGTTTAATTACATAGTAATAAACTGGTAATACTGTGGAAAGAAGCCACGCTTTCTTTTACAGCACAGTTTCATCTTATTTACTTGGTTAATAGATGTGTTTTACCTAGTAATGCTACAGAAAATACATGGTAATGTTGAGAAACGAAAATGTGTAAAACTGAACAGTCTTGGCTTAATTACATAGTAATAAACTGGTAATACTGTGGAAAGAAGCCACGCTTTCTTTTACAGCACACTTTCATCTTATTTACTTGGTAAATAGATGTGTTTTACCTAGTAATGCTACAGAAAATACATGGTAATGTTGAGAAACGAATATGTGTAAAACTGAACAGTCTTGGCTTAATTACATAGTAATAAACTGGTAATACTGTGGAAAGAAGCCACGCTTTCTTTTACAGCATACTTTCATCTTATTTGCTTGGTAAATATACAGGTTTTACCTGGTAACACTACAGAAGGTTTAATTAACAAGACGACTCTGATGGCATATTTGCCAGGTAAGTACTAAATAAAATCATGCATGATAAATGAATGAGCAAAGTTATTACCAGCCAAAACAGCTCAATAACTTAGTAACACGATGGACAGGTGAGATATTGGATTATACTACCAGGTAAATGGGATGTAATTTCTCTCCTTTTACATTGTAATTGCGTTATTATTTTACTGTAGTTACCTTCATAATGACGGTAGTAATTACCCATTAATGCAGTGTTGTTCTTTAGTAATAGTTGAGACATTTCAAGGCAATTACTTAGTATTTACTCTGTAGTTACCATCATTTTACCAGTGTTAGTTACCTTGTAATTTCTATCTATTACCTTGTAATTACACAGTAAATACACAGTAATTAGGGGACTGTAAAAGAAAGGGTTACCGAGTATTGTGTATGTGTTGTTTTCAATGTTAAAACAGCTTTTCTAAGTTAAAACATTTTCAGCCTTATGTATGAATTGGCTCTGTAGTTGGTCTGTTAAACGACTGTTCTGATTCACTGGTGTCTGAGAAGATCATTGACCGGAGGCTCCAACAGAAAATCAAATGGAACTTCGAACTACCACGTACAACAGGGATGTGTTGAGTGTTGAGTTTTAACAGTGATGTAGTCATCAGGACTGAGGCTTGTGGTGCGTTCGATGACATCCGGCTATGTGTCTGATTATCCTGATGCAGCATAAATAGCTACATCCGTTGCTGTGCAGCAGTATGTGAGTCATAGGGTTTGATGATAATCAAATTCATATCATTAAGGCATAATGTTAACGGCTCAGTTAACGGCTCGGGTTCAACTCCAACCTTTTTAATTTTCTCTCTCACTCTGCCCTACTTTCCTTTCTCTCTCTCACACTCTTGCAATCAAAATTAAGGCAAACTAGGCAAAAGAAACTTCTAAAAGAAACTGATGAACCCGCTGGGAAAACACGCTTATTCCATGTTTTAGCTCCAAAAGTCACAATTGGGCATTGAAAAACAAATTCCAGCCAGGTTCATCACTTTTTAGTGCCCCGCTGGAAACAGTTTTAATGTGTTGTGTGTAAATTTACAGAGAATGTGTTGTCAAATTGCGTTTGTGTATTTGCATGGGTTTTCTTAAGTTGCACAGAGCTCTCAGGGCCACCGTAGAGATGTTGACTTACTCTGGAGGGGAGATCGGCAGCCTGCGAGAATGAGAAAGAGAGAGGAAAACAGGTGCTGACACCAGTAACATTTCAGGAGTGAAAAGGTTATTGTCAGTGTGTTCACAGCCGAAAGACAAACAAATCTGTCAGATCTGTGGTTGTGTATGTGGCGCAGTGTATCCTCAGACTCTGATAGGATTCATAGGAGCTGTTGTAGTTTTCCTCTGCCAAAGGGTGTTTGGGAAGAAAGGAGAAAAGAAAGAGCTACTTGATAGAAAACGACATTAGATGTGAAGTATGCATAATGTTAAAGTCTCTGGATTTGTTTGATGTTTTGAAGTTTAAAACTTTGGGCATTTGTGACATCTTCAAATAATGGCCCCATCCACTGTGCAGGAAATTGCTACAAACACTGACAAATTGGTTCTGGTATGAATAGAAATGACATTATTGCATACTATTAGTTCTCAATCATCAATAGACCTTTATTCACAAGTTCTGTCTTGTAGAGAGAAGTGACTCGCTCTTGGAAATTGATATAAATGGTTATCATTTAAGTGAAGCACGCATTACTGAGGTGGGTATGATGTGGCACAGCTTGAATATTAATAGCGTTTTGCTAACTTGAGAGCAGCGACACCTGTGAAACACCTGTGGTTGCAGCAGCATCAACCGAGCTTTGTAACGTCATCGGCTATTTGTCATCTATTTGGGTGTGTGATTAGATATGAGTTTTTTTTACAGTGTTGGGGAAGCAACTTCGCAAGCTTGTAAAACTTTGAACAAACATTTCTACCCCTGGGGAAATGTAGTTTGTAAAACTACAGCTAAAAACTACTTGTACTCATTTAACGCAGCGTTAAATAAATCAACATGTGGTGTATGAAACTAAATATAATAGCCACCAAAAAATTCACATGCCAGCAGAGATACAGTATGCCTCTCAACTCAGTTTTATTTTTAAAGAAAAAAAGCTGACATTTTTGGTCAACATACAGTACTGTAGGTTCACCAGACATGTTGGGTTACAGCAAATTGTAGTTAAGCTATGTAGTTCAATTACATGTAGTTTAAATCTCCCCAACACTGGTTTTTTAACTGCTATATGACCCTTCACAGAACCTGTGGTGTCAGGAACAGCAGGAAGACAAGATAGATTTTCAGCAACGATTATTATAGAAGTTGGAACAGACAACAACACAGTGTGACAAAAACACATACCCCTCATCTATTTCATTGGGACCACTGTGTTTTCTAAGCATGAAGCAGTCTTATATCTTCCCAGAGTAAAATAATGCCTATGATTCTGTGCACTGTCTGATATGAAGGAAAGCATTGGTGTGGTATTATTCTGACCACGGTCTTTTGGACCTTCAACCACAGGTGTCAGGTGTGGCCTGTAGGTGGGTGTGGTCAGAGGCAGGTTGTGTTGTAACCTGCTCCCATGTTTCCTCTCGTGTCAGAGTATGGCTGTGTTTGTGTCCTTCATGTTCTTCTTCTTCTTCCTATTACAGGGCTCCAGACTAACATTTTTACTAGGAGCACAATGGACCCTAACTTAAAATTTTAGGAGCACAAGCAGCAAATTTAGCAACTTGCAAAGCAAATATTAATGATCTTCACACACATTAACCTGCCACCTGTAATGACAGATATCAGATTCTTTGAGTCTCTCCTTCCTTGTTTCACCAGCATTACAAAAAAAGGCATATTCACTGGTTGCACATGTGCAAGTAGATGTCTGTCTTAAATTTTAGGGGCAAAATGCCTCCATTTCGGGGCAGTCTGGAGCCCTGTGTTATCTTTATTTTTTGCCTCATGTGATGTGAGTCTTGACCCTGTTGCCAGTTCATTACTGGATTTGTTTGCTTCTTTTAATTCCCTGGTTTTGACCCCTGCCTGGCTCGCCATCCCATAAGACTTTTGCTTGCTCTTCTTTGTTTATGTTAAATAACTCAACTACACTAGTTTTGCCTCCAGCGTCTGCATTTGGGTCCTGCCCTCTGTGTTCTTGTTATCCTGCCTGTACCACTTGTGACAGTTTGGCACCACAGTGCCGCACTGCATCACAAACAGCACAGGATATGTGGGGGGAAAAACGCATGTTGTGACCACTAGTTGGCGGTGCACGCCACATGATTAGACTCTGAATGCTCTTTACAAGTCTGCCAAGCCGAGCCCCACAGATTTTATGAAAGATTGCCATGATTGGATGCAGCCTGATGCCCATCTCTGGCTGTTCCACAGGTGGGTAAATGCCACGCACCTGTGTGTGCACATCCACTGTGCTTCCTAGGCAGCGCTGAGGCTTATGCGTGTCGATTTGTCACCTCTATTTGTTGGGAAAGATTGTCCAAAGTACAAATGGCTGTAGTCTGATCTCATCTTCTCCTCTACACATTTTCATTCTTTCTCCACCCATTTCCATCATTTTGTCTCTGTCTCTCATTCTCCCCTCTCTTCTCCATCTGTTGCTTTCTCCCGGTCTCTCCCTCTCTCCTCCCCCTCCATCTGTCTCGGAGGAGGTTTCACTAACAGGGTACTTGACAGGAGAGAAGAGTGCAGGGAGAGTGGCCTTTTTCTAGCAAGTCAGCTAGTCATCCAAGGCTAATTAAATATCGCTTCTGAGTGCTCAAGTCTCTCTCTCTCTCTCTTTCTCTCTCTCCTGTCTCTTGCCATCTCTCTCACTATCTTCCTTAAAGTGGGTGCTTTTCCTGAACTGAATTAGCAGTCCTCGTTCCTTCTCTGTATCACTTGCTCTCTCTCTCTCTCTTCTCTCTCTCTTTATCCCCTTGTTCCCAGTCATCGCCTTGGGCTCCTTACACTCAAATTAACCTTTCACTATAAAAATCACACAGGGGAGCAGTAGCCAGACAGGTGTGTGTATTCAGAGAGGCCTGGAAAGAAAGAGGAAGGAGGTGTGTATATGTGTATATGTATGTGTGTGTGTGTGTGTGTGTGTGTGTGTGTGGCCGTGTGGCCGGGTGTGCACAGGAGTGTGCATGCATGTGACTGAGTCTACAGGGTCAACCTAAGCCCTTGTCCATGTAATTGTGAATTAGAGTCTTAAATGAGCTCTACTTCCCTGAGCTGATCGAGAGACCGAGAGGAAGGGAGCTGGGAAAGGTAAATGAAATGAAAAGGTGCAGAGAGTAGAAGTAGCGTTTATTGGGAAAATAGAAAAGATGAGAGGGGGAATACGGACAAAATGAGAGACGAAGACAAGACACAGCACGACGGGGGAATGGGGTTGTCAGGGTTGGGGGTAGAAGAGTCCATATCCATGTCTCTTTATATGTCCTTCATGGATCTAAGGACAAATAATGTGATATATTCTCGCAGTGAATCTCCTCTTTGTTAGTGTATGTGTATGGATGAACTTAAAACAAATCACAAAGAGTAAATGTTGAATAAGACAGTGCTACAATGACAAAACTGGATGTGCACTTGTTTTCTGAACTGTCAGATAAGTTCTTTGAAGGAGATGAAGTCACAACCAACTGAGCCCTGGACAATTAATAAAGTCCTGTACATCTGATGTAACTCTGAGGTGTCGAAATTTCCACCATGCGAGGTGACTGTGGCAGCACTGACAGGAGGAGCCCCAGCAAGCTCGCCTCCAGGGCTGGAAATTAAGCTTTCCCACTTATAAATGTTACATACTACTGACAGGCTGTGTCCAACAGGCTGACAGTGTGGTGTTCAGCCTGTTGGACACAGCAGTTAGGGAGTGGGCGGCTAGAAATGAGACCATCCAATTTCCAAAGTGGTGGAGATAAGGAGAGGCAAGGGGAGCAGAGGGAAGGTGCAGGAGGACAGAAGGGTTGGGAGCAAAGAGTGGAGCAAAAGTAGTGATGTGAATTTCAAAAGAATTTGACTTTTTGTGTCTTTGACCTCATGTTTAAATGCTTCTAGTTTTTTGAACATGCCAATGCATTCCTCCTTTGTGTAGAAAGAGCTCTCTTTGTCTAGATTTCTTTACATTACCCTATCAGCAGCTGTTTATCTATAGCATGAGGCGTGGTGGTCGTTTTTTCAAACAGCTGTATAACATCACTTCCTGTGTCACATGTCTCTAAAGCTTTCTGCCGAAGATAAGGATGGAAAGACATTAATTAAGGAGTTGCTTAATTAATTAGTAACTTTTAAAAGATGTCTGTAAATAATAAATAATGAACTGTATAAACACAGTAAAATATTTTTAGTTAATTAACTTTAATATGCAACATGTATTAACATCTAAGTCGTCCACTTGCACAAGTTGCCAAACAGTAAAACTGGACTGAAACTGTGAAGCCTCAAGAAGTGATCAAAGTGTCCAAGAGCAGCACTGTGCAGCATCCAATTACTTTGAGCTCATGTTTGTTCCCATGTCATCTCCAGCCCAAACCCATCTCAAAGTTTCTTGTTTTAATGTCCCACCTACGCAGAGAGAGACCTCCTACCAACCGATTCTCCAACTACCCCTCAACCTCCACAAAGAGGAGATCCAGAATAACTGTCAGCTCTTCTCTCTTATGTATCACACTCTTTATATTCTCCATGAATTACCATCCAAAAATACTGCCAGTGTGTCTGTTGGACTGCCTGTACTCCAGTCTGTAAGTGTGTATGTGTGTGTGTGTGTGTGTGTGTGTGTGTGTGGAGTTTCAAACCTTTGTTGCTTCAGTTCTTCTGAGAGAGGTGGAGCAATTATTGACAGAGATGCAGGAGGAAGGAGACACAGAGAGAAATGATGGTCACGTTAGTCTGTAGATGTTCAACCTAGAAAACGGATCAGTCTCATACAGCAAGTCATGGGCAGCTGCAGCAGCATAACCACCCAATGTTTTTCAGATGTCCTACTCAAACTCAGCCTCCATATTACAAGTACCTTACAAAAATATAAATGTACATACTGTTCGTCTCTGTCTCCCTCTAATTGGTTGTCTGTATCTACTCTGCTCCTTCTCTCTAATTGAGTGGCACTCGTTCTCTCTTTCCGTCTGTGTCTCTCGTTCTCAACTCATGTACAAAAGATGTGACTATTGGTGTAGTGTGTGTGTGTGTGTGTGGAGAGAGAGAGAAAGAGAGAGAGGGAGAGCGGGGCGCGTCATGTTGGGCACACAGATGGGAGAGGAGAGGATGATTAGAGTGGTATTACATTGTCACTGGGTTGGCACACTCTGCTTTAATTACCGGGTGCAGCAAACACACAAAGACATTTCTGGATACACACATATTAACATAAAGAGAAAGAGACACACTGAAAGACAAAACTCATCCAAACACAACACACAGACACAAACACACACTGGAAATATGGTATATTGAAACGCCAACCAGCAAATGCATTCACAAACAGTTGCCTACTCATCTGGATTGATGAGTTGAATCTCAACTTTTCAATGGAGGCCCTTTTTAAAACCTCATGTTGTTTAGTTACAATATGGCAACCAATCAGCTTTTTGTGTAATATTTTAAAATGCTGCTTTTTTGTATAGAGACGCAAAGCACCTCAAACATTAGTCTGTTACATGTTGCTTACTTGCATGGTAACCATACGTCCTCATTTGTCTGTAGGGTGTCTAGGAAATGATCCAGTTTCTAACACCTACTACCAAGTTATTATGGTTTTCACTGTATTAAAACAACTTTTATGATGTTATACACATATTTTCACAAATACGAAGAATGCAACATGTTCCTGCACAGACTGATCTGTCGGTCAATCGACACCGTTGTCAGAACTGTCTCTAGGCAACAGAAAGTGATTGGAAAGTCATTATAGACAGTCTTTAGTGAAGAGCACCCGGGGGGGAGTCACTTCTTTCTGTGCAAGGTATTTGGCAACAAAATGAATGCTGCTTTCATGGCTTCCATAGCAGATGCATCGGCTGGTATGTTGAGGAAAACGCCCATAGTGCAAGTGCATACAGTTACATTTAACAATCCTACGTAGGTTGAGTGAGTGGAAACATGGTCAGCCCGCATAATAATGTCTTCTTCGTGTCACAGACTAAGACATTTCATCTATAATACAGGATATTGCTTAAAATCCAGCATTGATGCAGTATAAACAGCCTCATTGACACTAATGTCCGCTGCACTGTTTTGTACTCACACTGTTTATTAGATTACAAGACTATGACCATTTTCATCTCCTGTGCAGACACATAAATTGAAATTTGACGCACAGCATGACATAGGAAATGCACAAATAACAAGACAATGCCTTACATTTCATACAGGGAAAACAATCTGACTGGTGGCTTATGATTTCATGGTATGAATAATACAGATGTTAGAGGAAGTATTGTTGGACAACAAACTTCAGTACTGGTATTTATGTCAGCAGAAGTGGAGCTCTAAATTTAGTTTTGAAAGTTTTGTCAGATGTATAAACAAGTTATTGTTGCAAAATCTTAGCACAAGACTGGTGTTTAAATCGTTATCAAAAAATGTTGATTGATTGGTGACAATCATTAGCCTGTTTGTTCACGTTAAAACAAACCCATCTACAGGGACCTATTGTAACTGATAGCCACTATTGAGCCTCTGTAAATATACTGAACCAAAGGTAGATAAGAAAAAGGAGTGAAAAAGAGCAGAAAAGAAAATGTTAGTCAGATGAGAAAACCAGATAGAAAACACTTTTCTTTTTCTTTGTGAAATCCGTCTGCAGACTTTGGGGACAAATAGAGAATGAAAGATGTTGAGAAGGGAAAAAGAGAGAGGAGGCGGAGGAGTCTGGGGTTGGGAGTCAAGAGCTCAATCTATCCCTTAGATGAAAAGCAAACGGCAATCGGCGCGGCACAAACACGCGTGTCATCCCTGGGAATTGGCCGGCGGTTGGTGGCTCATCAGGGTCCCTCTTTCTCTTTTTCTGTGCAAATGGGGGAAGAGATGGAGGTGGAGAACGAGGAAGAGGGAGGCAGACATTTATATTTCATTGGACTAGATGCCGTGATGCCAGTTAAACTGATGTCGGAGCTCTCCAGAGGAGGGAAAGTGAAGAAGACGGCAGACCAGCAGCCAAAAAACAAGGAAGGAGGAGGGAGATGAAAAAGAGAGGAGTGAAGAAACAAGAGAGAGAGGGGGAAAGGAGGGAGAGAGAGCATGAGAGGTTAATCTAGAACAAATATCCATAGTGACAGAACAAGAGGGCCGGATGCGGCGAGTTGTTACTGGGAGTGGATAAGAGGGGATTTACACAGCAAGTGAAGGAGGGAGGGGGGGGAGTGAAATTGGAAAACAGAGAGGGACAGACACAGAAAGAGAGAGGAAAAAGAGGAGGGCAAGGTGAGACACGTGGAGAAGGAGAAGGAAAGGAGAAGTGGGGACAGAGTCAAGAGAGAGCAACAGTACAAGTATGACAGAGGAAGAGGAGGATGTTGAGATGATAAAAGAAGAACGTGAGAGCAATCCAAAAGACAGAGGGGAAGCACAGAGACACAAGAAAGCAGAGAGACAAAAGACGGATATGGCCTTTGCCGAGCTTGTCGCACACTAAGAAATAAATCTGAGTGCAGAGCAGATGAAGACAGAATAAGACGAGGAAGTTTTCTTGATCCTCTGGTGCCATTCAAAGGTATTAAAGGCTGAGCTGAAAGTCGATAAGGAAGCTGTGGTCAAAAAAGTCAGGTTTTTACAGGAGGAGATAAAGACCACAAACTACTGCATCTTCGATTCTCCTCATCATCAAGGGTGCGGGTTTACCACTTTATTACCAGGCCCTTGATCCATAGGAGGAAAGATAAATGGTGACAGATACTCCATAGAGGAGAAAGATAAGGGTGTAAAATAGCTATCTATAAACATTACAAATGAAGTCACTATATCAGCATGAATCAGTTGATTTACATACACAGTTACAGGCTGTTAGATTTGATATAGTAATGTGATATTAAGTATTAAACATGGCCAGTCAAACCACCACCAAACAAAGAGCTACAGTACATTCGCCAAATGCAAGATTTAGCTTATGATTTCCTGATGAATGTAAGTCCATTTTCCCTCTCATTTTATTGATCGGTTTGATTAGATCTCAACACATTCTATTTGCAAGGAACTGACTGTTATTACAGAAAAAGATATCCAAAGTCAAAGGCAACAGCAGAGTCAAATGATAAATATATTTCGACTTGTCCATGAGCAACCACTTTCACATCACAAACCATTTGACAATTTAATATTAAAGGTACAGGTATGTAGGAATTACTCCCATCTAGCATTGCGGTTGTATATCTCAAGCAACTCAATCGTATTTTTCATGTTGCATTCGCGTGAAATTGGGCGAACGACAGCCGTTGCACGTAATGGCACAAACAAGCCTCTATGTAAACAAGTGGTCCGTCAGCACGAGGCAAAACAATACACGTGACAATATGTTGTCATGGCGATGTCGTATTGTTTTACCGGCTTTATCTTGACTTCTGTGACTAAAATGACATCTGGTTTGTTACCGACGGCCGTCTGCCCGACTGCAGGTGAATGCAGCATCAGTGTAACGCTCCATTCCTCCTCACTGCGTTACCGTGGTGACTTTTCACAGACGCCACCTCGACCTGAGCCGACAGCTCCGGTGAGTTTCCGTGGTTTCCTACGGTCACACTGCCACTGAACGTAAAAACATGGCGACACGACATGGCAGCCAGCACCGAGCTTACCTGCTCGATGTATATATGAATGATATGAACAGCAAATTCAGAGCTAATATATAATATATAAAATAATCGATTTTCGTGAATAGATAACAGGAGAATTTACACAATGTCCCTTTTAATATTAGCTTAAGGTGTTAAATGTCATATAGATAAGAACCTTAATTTAGAGGTAGGGTTTTATGTGTGATTGGTTTTTCCCACAGTACAGCATGGAAATGGTCAAATTTAATTGAAATTGAAAAGCATTGTTTTATTCAAAATAATACATCTAGCTAGAGTCTGACTGTGCGATGTCACTACAAAGCTACAGTTGTTGTTTTTTTTACAGCACAACATTTGTATAATGTAAAATTCAAACATTTGTAAGGATAAGAAAAACTGTCCGACTAGAGCTTGTTCTTTCTGTGCACTGTCTATCTATCTGAATGGAAAGCATATATCAGGAAGCAGCATATATTTCACAAATACACATTCACACAATACACAAGTTGCGGTTTCAAAACAAGGCACAGGGGTAGAGGGATTGATTATTGACTTGCATGCAAACAGGAATTTTAAACAGGTTGCTTGGATTCATGAAAATGTTTTCCTATATTTCCTGCTTCTTTCCAGCTACCTGGTTTCTCATGTGTATGTAAATGTACAGAATTTTTCCATTCTCAAAAAGCCATAAAGACGTACAGTATAGTACACCATTGTCAGCATGTAACAATGGTGGTTCTGGCCTTGCCTTTCTCTCCTTCCTCTTCAACATTAGACACTTATCTCCTCACTTTACCAAATATGTCATAGATTATCTATTCTTTATTTCCTTGCTCTAGTTCTTCACCTTATGTCCATCCTCCCCAAATAGGAGAGATGGATACTCAAAGCAGGCGTATAGGTAGAGGCACCAGTTAAGCAGTTTTACTTCAATCCTACAGGTGTGTCGCCACCAGCTGGCTCTCTTCCTGTTTCCTGTCTGGCTAAGTCCTCCACTTGTTTCTCTATCAGCCAGTCCTGTGTCCAGCTCATCGCTCCACTAGTGCCTGCCAGCTACAATCCCACCTGGTTCACTGCTGGCCTCAACAGTCCTTTTTTTTTTTTGTGATGCTCTAAAAGTCCTGTGTCTCCACGCAGCATTGTCCCATTTTCCCACATCTACTTAAACCTGTCCAGTCTGCCCAGTCTTCAGCGAACCAGCTACGTTATTCTGAGCAGGCATCTGTCTACCATATTTTATATCAGTACATGTAGCATCTCACTCTCCGCTGTTTCAGTTCTCCATATCTTTGCCTTGAATGGTGGTTGAGGTGACTTTGAAGGACTATCCACCCGGTAAAAGTGAAAACAGCTGTTACTGCAGCACCTGGCACTTCTTAGCCTGTGCTTGTCTTGTTACTGACAGTAATTGTCTATATAAAATGATTAAAACGTCAACAGGAAATGCTTCTGTTGTATACTAATGATGATCAATAATCATACAGGAGAGGATTAATCATATAAAAAAAGACCAGGATACAGTGCAGCCACAGAAAATGTAGTTTTCCTTTGTTTTTAAATTGCTTCTCTTTTTCCTCTTTCCTGCTGCTATGGTGTCGGTATCACTAATCACCTATTCTGTGAGGGTTATTGACAAAAATTAACAGTATAAGAGTATCTGCAGGTGGCATATTCCTTTCCTTTGCCCTCCCACTGCACAACATCCTCCATGAAGGATATTCTCATTAATTTTCACTGTGGAATTAGTTGTGACAGAACACACAGAGACCCCTCGACAAACAGACAGATGACCAGATGCACACGTATAGGGAGACAGAGGCGATGGAGAGACAGATGCAGCCGGATAGGGATGAGGAGAGAAGAGGGAGACAGATGGAAAGATGTAGATAGATGGAGACAGCAAGTCAGGGAGGATACTGGAGCATTTGGCCTTGCGCCTGAATCAACACGGAAAGCTGACAGCTATATCTGTAGGCTTTATTAACATGGAGAGGCACAAATCCATGCGTGCACACACATCCGGACTTGTAAGGGAACACACACACACACACACACACACACGCACACCAATTAGAAACTGAGTAAAATTCCAGGAATTTGTAAGCAGAGGTTTACATGCCACATGAAATGGACTGAGTCTCAGATTAAGCCAAGGTGTGTGTGTGTGTGTGTGTGTGTGTGTGTGTGTGTGTGTGTGTGTGTGTGTGTGTGTGTGTGTGTGTGTGTGTGTGTGTGTGTGTGTGTGTGTGTGTGTGTGTGTGTGTGCGCGCACACACGCGTGTTTGTGTGTGTGTTTGTTTACAGGCGGGAATTGGCACTTGTGTCTAAATGTGTGAAATCTGACATCCAGGTGCATCACTGATATCCCTCAGCAGATGTTTTAAAAGATAACCTTGTTGTGCACGCACGCACACACCACTAAGCCAAAGTAAACAAATTATGCCACAAAAGAACCAATATTGGTATACAAACAAGTTAATAAAAATAGTAACATAGTAAAAGTATGGTCAGGGCTCCATGTAGACTGATGTGTCCCCCAGCACTCTAATAAGCTTATAGCAGCATAGCTATAAAATGATTCAGAGCTACTGAACGCACTGGAGATTAGTCCAGGAACATGACCCACAATTTTTGCCTCTTTGTTGCGACACTCACTGTGGTGCTGATTCTGTTCCACCAGCAGTAGTGGAGCTGTCCATGGTACCACTGCCCTGGATGGAAAAGTCACCACAAGCAGGAACCCTGTACCTTTGTCTGTCTTAGCCATTGTGTTGATTCACTCTAAGAACAAGTATATCATTCATTGTGGTATCTGAAATTCCTGGAAAAACACTTCCTGAAACTATTACTATAAGTGTCATAGAAACAGACTGATTTATTGCTGCACTTATTACTAATCATGCTGACTGAGACTGACATTTTTATATGCTGGATTGGGTGTATAGAGCAGATGTAAAATAATTCTTTGCTTTATGCTAATACATGAATCAAACTGCTGTTAAACTCACTTTACTAGTTAAAATAATGTTGTAAACCAAGCCATCAATGAGTTTAAAGACTTACTGACGAAGCAAAAATGAACGGTATGAAGGATCTGTTGAAATGTATTTAGGAATGAAAAGTGAAACTGAGCAAAATTATACTATGAACATTATAGAAATACAAAAAAAAAAGATCAATAGGATCAAGTGCATGTGCGTGTGTGTGTGCGCGGGTAAGAGAGAGGGAGACAGACAGAGATGTGACAGCTGGTTGACACAGTGGGCAGTAGGATGAGTATTCTGTCAGAGTTGGCACAGGGAAGTGACATCACCTGTCACAATGTTTAATTAACACCTTGGAGTGTGTGTGTGTGTGTGTGTGTGAGAGAGAGAGAGAGAGAGAGTGTGTGTATGTGTGTGGATTAACTGGTACTGTGATGTGTATACCGGCATTTAATGGTCTCTCACTTCCTCGCTCTCTCTCTCTCTGTGTGCCTCCCATATTTGTGTGGAGTTTAGCATCACGGTGTGTGTGTGTGTGTGTGTGTGTGTGTGTGTGAATGTGAAAGTAGGTGTGTGTGTGTGTGTGTGTGTGTGTGCGTGCGTTTGTGTGTGTCAATGACAGCTGAGGTCACTCCTGGGGGTTTTAATCTGGACTCGCATCAGGAAGTGGGATGGCTTCAGCTGGTCTGATTGGAATTTCCGCCGGCAACCCAGAGGTTCACCAGCTGTACCAATGATACGCTTCCTGTAACTGTGCAAGCCTCTCCCTCTCCAACTCACTCTCCCCGACACACACACACACACACACACACACACACACACACACTAGTAGGCATGTACACTGACTCACACTCACGCTCACACTCTCTCTCGCTCATTATCCAGCAGTGAATTGGACCTGAAGACAGCTTCTGTCACACCTTGGAGTGGTGATTAGATTCTCCACCACTTCTTTGCTCGCCCTCTCATACAACCGAATACCTACTCCGCTATTAGCAGGCCACTGGAATTTGACTCAGTTGGGTTAAGTGCAGCAATTATGGCGATGGTTATATACATTTGCGGTTAGCCACAGAGCACTTCTCAAGGTCGAACTTATTTAATACATTCATCTACAGTACTGTATAACCATGAGTTGGTGCTTTATTTCCACTTTAAGTATCGTTTGCTTCTTCAGACTTCTGTCTTGTTCTTTCTTGTTATGAGGATGTCAAGTCTTTCAGATAAGGTGGTTCAAAGGTGTCATCCATTTCATGGCTATGACTACCAGGTATAACTTGTGTAAGTGCTGCAGTTATTTTATTTTAACATTTCCATACAAACTGTATGGTGTTTGCTCTGGTACATTATGCAAACCAGCCATTTTAACTATCTATTTATTTGCCTACTCTACCTGTGCTGAATTATTGTTATTCCTCCTCTATTCTGCTTGTTTGTCATCTGGTTTATTTATTTCTTGGCCAAAGTCCTTGCATCCAGCCCCTTGAGTCTTTTCACGGCCTCAGAAACTAAACTTTGAATTTCTATTTTTTTTGTCACTTCCCATCTTGGTCATTCAAAAAGTTCACTAAACACAATGCAAAGGCTCTTGGTGACTCTTGGTTGAAAAGAATATTCTGTGTTTATTATTCATCCGGTCAAAAGGGTGAGGGAAAGATATTTTTCATGTGGGACAGAGACTGTTCTGTGAAAGAAACATTTCTCTCCCAGTTTTAATGCATTTCACATGTTCACTTTTTCTCTCTCTTATTCATTTTTTTCTTCTTCTTTCCATCTTCCTGTAGTTTGACTACTTCATCATCTGAGGCCGTGTGACAGCAATACATTAATCCTGGCCCTGCTCACGCACACGTGGACGTTACACTTGAACACACACATGTGCACATACAAGCCCACACACAATATATTATAGTCACATACTGTAAGTACACTCAGAAATGCACAGAAATATTTGCACAGGCTCAGATATGAACACTAGTGCATGCGTATACCTTAATGCAAATATGCACATGCTCTCAAATATAAATGTACACACACAGCTGCTGGACAAGCACATAACCTGAATATGGGCGACAGATTTGGAAGAGATTCAATTCCCCCTCAAGCATATACATGTTCATTTTACAGCTACACAGTGACTGATGAGGAATGAAAAACAGCTCTGACATTTACAACATTACACAAACTTTAGTGCAGCAATGAAAAGTAACACAATCAGAAGATAGAGCAAAGTGCCAGACAGTCCAATACATTATCATAATACAACACTTGAAGCTTCACAGATTCATATTGCAATGGCAAGACAAGTGGCATCTGCCATATGGTTGAAGGTTAAAGTCACAGTGGAAGCAGGGCCGTAGCCAGGATTTTTGAAATACCGAGGTCATAGTCGTGGTGCGCGGGGGGGTGGCGTCAGAAATTTGGGGCAATTTTATATTAAAAGGCTTCAATCTGGTGCACTTTGACAGATAAAAACTACACACATCATATTAGATTAATGCCATTTTTTATGATATTATCATCACTAGTGATCATCCAGAGAAGACCCAACTTCACTGAATTCTGATGAGAACACACCACCTATTACAAACAGTAGACTAGCTCCTCACATTCGTAGCAGCCACAGAGTAGCAAAAATATTATATTATAAAGTTTAATTCCAGCTCGAAAAAAAAAAGTCTGAAATGCAATGTGAAGGTCCTGGTTGTTAACATAAAGATTAACAGGTTTCTAGGGTGAAGTGTGCACTCTTTTTTTACCATAGCTATAGCCTACTATTTTTGGGTGACTTCCTTCTGGAGCGTCACTTTGAAACAGGCCCAGGAAGTTTGTTTGCTTTTCCTTATAGTTACCACAAACATACATCTGACTGCTCCTTGTTGCAGCAAATTTTGGTTTGTGTTATAATTGGTTATTCACGTTGTTTAGCTATGTAGTATTTCACATTTCTATGCATATTTTTTATTAGTAAAATATTGGTGTCAAACTTCATTTCGGTTGTATGGTCTACTTTGAATGGGAAAATATGAAGAGGTCTAGGTGAAATCAAAATGAGCCAAAAACAGTTGTATTTGGATGGAGTGAATATTATGACACAGGCTATTAGTGAAATATAGCCTAATTAGTTTTTCAAAGGTCAAATTCCACCTGGACATACGTATCTCTGATAATAAAACAGCTGCAAAATTGCTCAGGTTCATTTTTTTAGCATCTACTTTTACACAGTTAGCCTACACATTACTTATTCATTTGCCTGATATCCCATGATTCAAAGGTAGATTTTACTCTAATGTGATTTTTGTTAGTATTCTTACTAGGCAGAGATGAAAAATTTACATTTTCTACTGTAGCCTACTCCAGACATGTCTGTAGTAATCTCACCGGTCTTAGCTTTCTTTAAATAAATAAATAAATAAATAAATAAAAAAGACTGAAATAAAACTAATGGTTGCCTAAACTTTACACCGCATGCTCTTTGTTAAATCTGTCCAACATTTTTTAGAAACAATTTCACAGTCTTTGTTTGTGAAATATTTGTGCTTGTGCACCACATATGCTCACATCTTGTGCATCTCCTGGGGGCTAAGCCCCCCCTATCCTTAAAACTTAGTGACGCCCCTGTCTGTAAACATAAAATTTATCATGTCACTGTGCTTTTCACATAAAGTTGATGGAAGAATGGACAGTGCAGTAGATGCCCCCTCAGTATAGTATCTGCAGGAAAGAGGTCTCTGCTCTCCCCCACTTAGCTCAACTAGTGCATAGTGCAGGACACAGACAGTAAACGGTGCTGAATTGACCATATTAAACAGCTGTTTTCTCCGCATACATGAGGTTCCGTCCCGAAATAATACAGCGCTTCAAGTGCACGTATGTACGAAACTTTTACAGTGTAACAACTGTTTGGAAAGAGCAGTTTATCTAGAACCAACCAACTCACCCAGTAGCCTTCTCCTCCATGCACGCAGGCTCCGCGACGCGCTGTATCACTCGCTTTTTCCGAATGAATCGCCTTTTTTCCCGCGACCAGTAAACAAACACCAGCGTACGTGAGGGCATCAATAAACAAGAGCATTATAGGCCTACCGGAATTGTTTGGACAAGAGAGGAGTCACTCAGTCACCTTCCATCTGTCCTCCCTAATACTTTGCACTTTTTTTTTTTTTCCATTCATTTGGCCGAAAAAAATACCGAGGTCATGACCTCGGTGTCCTCAATGGTAGCTACGGCCTTGAGTGGAAGTACCTTCATTTTAAACACAGAGCTTAAAACATACTCCAGTAACAAAAAAAATATCTGGCTCTAATAGAAACGAATAATAAAAGTTATTTTCTCTCTTGAAATACAAAGTCAACCATATCCTTTTAAACACAGTGTCAGGAGCACTGCCAAAGCCTCAGAAAAATAGTTGGCACATTATTCTTGTTACAGAGAAAATGTGTTAAAATTTTACTTTATACTGTCTTTTTTACTTTAGACCATTGACAGTGTAGCTTCAAACTTTTTAGATAGAAAAATGAGGGGAGAAAAAAAGTCCTAGCTGGGGCACAACTTCAATCCCAAGCTGCCACAATATAAGGAATTAAGCATAAAGTCAAACTTGAGGGTTTATTCACTCCAAACCACAAGGTAATGTCAACACTTCCCAACACACATTGCAGTGCCGTGAGACGGACAGCTTCTCCTGGTCTGGATTACTTCAGTGTAATTCGTTCAGACGGTTTTTGCCAGGAGCCAAATTATCCACAGAGGTGTCCTCTTTGAAAACAGACTCAGTGATAGTAGCCTGTAAAAACACTGAAGCAACTTTATTCAGCAACTCCACTGTACAGGGACGTCCTGCATTCTGGGCTGCATTTGTTTTGTCTTTTTCCCCGATAGTTTAGCATGCTAACGTCCAATAACTAAAATCCATCATGCTGTAGAGAGAGAACATACGTATACATTATAATAAAAAATTCTCTCAAAACTAAATTATAGGTAAATTTTGACATTCTGGCAGGTAACCATAATGCCAACACGTGCACATGGGGGAGATGATGTCATGGTGAGATAACCAAATGAAACAAAGCATTCATACAGTATGTTTTACATTCAAGTATTTTTCTAGAAACATTTTAAATAACGTAAGTTCACAACGCAGGTCAATTTTAATAGCATGTATGTATATAATTTAAAAAATAATTGCTGCAATAGATAAATACTGCAGAGGTTTTCATTTAGTTGTCCAATCATCAGCCCATCTGCAGCCCTCAGTGCCAGTTTCCAATCAGCCACAGGTAGCCAATCCCATCATGCATAGGGGAAAATGTGACAAAACCCTGTCTCCAATCTGTCACAGGTCCAATGCATTTACACACAAACACATCCACAGCTGATTTACTCTGAGCTGAATTTTTGGAGGAAACACGATTGTGAGACTTTGCACTTTGGTCGGAAACCAGAAAAACCACACAATGCCACAACAAGAGAGACTGAGAGGCCTGGACGGACCTGCATGGTGGCCAGAGTTTTTCAGACTTCAGAGCACTAAGCAGCCTCTCCAGTGCAGTTATCATTGTGCCTTTGAGCATTGACTTAATTAGCAGCTGAGCTCCCAGAGTCATTATCAAGGTGGGGAGAGAGTTTTTCAATCACTGTCCCTCCAGATTTTACTCACTCAGTCCAGGATTTGTGCAGCCTGCCCTCTGGACACAATCATGCTGCACTAACTCTGCTACTGCCTGAATAATATTTTTTACTTTGTAGTCAAAGAATACTGCTGCATCTGAACTCAGTCCTCAAGAGGGCATAATAGATTAAAACCCCAGTCAGTCGGTAATTGAATAGCAACATTATAATGAGAATACATGTAAATATAGATTTTATTTTGGCATGAAGGCTCTGTTTCATATCACTCCCCGTGAAGGCTAATTTAGAGACAGCAAAAAAAGTGAGAGCAGGGAGAGATCAATGCAACTCCCCCAGAGGGGAGGCAGGAAGAAACAGTAGGCTTTTAAAATATCTCAGCTCAGCTAGTAGCGATAGTAATATGGAAGCTAAGCTGACATATCAGCTGTACCAGAGTGCCCCACTTGTCCCGGCTAAGTAGCTTGAATTCAGATGATATTTAGGCACAATCTCAGCCATTGAAGACGACCAAGTGAGGGCACATAACGCCACCGAAGTAGATTGTTGCTTAGTACCACCAGTGGTACTCTACAGTCTGTAGTCTAACACAAGTTTGTGCATCTATTTAGACAGCAAAAAATGGTCTTTTGCAACTAATTTAGCTACAGTCAAACAGAAGCATTTGGGAGACTTGGTGTTTAAAAATCCATTCACATGTGGTTTTCTGAAGGTCTTAATTAAGATACATGTTTTGTTACTGTAGCTTCTGTCTTGTTACTTGTTTTTACAAGAATTTGTGTGAAACCTAAAATGAGAATGGATGAAACCTCACTGGGACTGTGGTTAAGCAGCATGAAAACATCAACAAGAGTTTATGGCTCTACATTTTCTATCTTGTAAACTATTGCGTAACGTCATCTGTGTGAGTATGACTGCTGTTTGCATGATACTATGTCTGATATGATTCTAAAATCATTATTATTCATGTCCCTTATCAATCTACACTTCAGTAAAAACAGAATTAAGAATGCTAATTTATTCAAATGGCAGATGTGGCTTATAGGGACAGCTCTGTATGTCAAAGTGGCCAAGCCAAAAGACTTGACTTGAGACCAGTTACAAACACTGTAGTCACTGCCAAAGGTCCTTCAGCCCCACAATACAATATTGATGTGAACATTTTGTGATATTGCAACAACATATTGTGATACATTGCAGTTAATTACCTTTTTGCAAATGCAAATGATGTCTCGAAAAGAAAACATCTGCTTTAAATGAAATAAATAAGGTAAGTTAATAGTAAATAAATAGTTAATAACATATGTTCTGTCTGTTCATCTCACTTGATTAATTCCTATATATTAAAGAAAACTTCAACTCATGCAAGGTCAAGACAAAGTCTGAAAACAAGAACTTAAAGATAATAACATAACACAAAAAGTCAAGTCTGAACAGATTGATCATGAGCTGCTTTTTTTTAGCCTCCACAGACCCAATTCCCATGGGAGCAATTTACAAAGTCTGGGAGCCAGCACTTCAAAAGCGTAAAGCCGAGCACCTTTCATTTTAAGTCTAGACCGAGGTACGAAGAACAAGCCCGGGGCTGTAGTTAGCCTGTAATGTAAAGGGGAGGTTGACCATGCAAAGCTTTCCATGTGATAACAACGATTTTGAATGGTATTCTGAAGTGAGCGATAAAAGAGGGATAGGGAATGAGACGGATAAAAGAAGGACTAAGGAGACAAAAGGAAAGAAAAGAGGCACATTGAAAGAGAGCGAGAGAGAGCAGGTCCTGGCAGTGAGCAGACAAATGGTTCTCAGAGCTGCTAGCTAGCTCGATAAAAGACAGATCTTAAACTATGTCCAAGGTCAACAGCTGACATATTTACACCACTATCACCACCATCTCTGTGTCTTTTCTGTCTTTTTTTTATCTCGCCTTCCTGCTCTATCTCTACGCGCCTCTGCCCTCTTTCAATCACTCCCTCGCCGCAGCACTACAGTGCAGAGTTTAATGCTTTTGGTGACAGACAAATGCGTTTTCATCACCTAGGCAAATACAACTGATCCATTAAAAGCTGTTTAACATTTCACTTTGTTGCGCATTTATAAGAAACAAATCCCACATTAATTTTTGTTGTGCATTATAACAACTTTAAACATGGTATCTCCCATTGTGAGTGGAAAAGTAGACATTTAATGTACTGCATTTACATTCTTAAAGGGATAGTTCACTCATAATTGAAATTTCACTCATTATCTACTCACCCTCATGTCGACTAAGGGCTGGGAGAAGTTTCAGAGTTATGCGTGGCTTCTCTGAGTTACAGGGGGTCTCGGCGTAGCAGTGCATGTGCATATAACGGTTGCAAATAGATACCAATTGTCTTCGTAACAAAAAGACACACCAAAAAACATCCAAATACCTCCATGCTGCTCGTATGTAATATTTTTTTATATTTGGATGTTTTTTGGTGTGTCTTTTTGTTACGAAGACAATTGGTATCTATTTGCAACCGTTATATGCACATGCACTGCTACGCCGAGACCCCCTGTAACTCAGAGAAGCCACGCATAACTCTGAAACTTCTCCCAGCCCTTAGTCGACATGAGGGTGAGTAGATAATGAGTTGAATTTGAATTGAATTTCCATTTTGGGTGAACTATCCCTTTAATATACAGTATTAGTGGTGTTTCCAGTGTCACAGTGTATGCAATTGATCTGAACCCACTGGTCGACTTCAGCTTCATTGTTATTGATCGGGGTTTTGATGTGATGATGTTACTTGTGGCATCCACAGTGGTTTCTGAGTTAATTATGTGGAGGCATGTTTACCATCGTCTTCTTGGATGCCATCCTCCTCTTTGGCTTGTTGTGACCCCTTTAAACCAATCAGGGTTTGTTTGCAGCCCCTTGACACGGGGAGCAAATGTTTACCAGATGTGGGATAGTAGCTGCCAACGAGATCACTGAGGTCATGCCCTAAGTCTTTCTGTGAATTTGAGGGATTTTAAGCAATCTGCTGTTTGTCAATGCACACAGTAAGTACCAGTACACCAGAAAGCAGTGATGAGTATTTTATAGGCAGATTTCAGCATTTTTAGGTTTACTGCAGTATTTCCATATCAAACTACCTTAAAGCAGATATCAGTGGAATGTTTTTGTTAATATAAGTCCTAAATAGTCCTATTTTCCGTCAGCAATCACTTACATGAAGTATTTCAGCCTAAACACGAGTCTCTCCGTCACTCTGCTCTGCTGTAACCCGAGGAGAAAATTTTCCTTGTGGGATACAAGTGTTATCCAATGAGGGGAGAGAACGGCATGAAGGGCTGTGTGTGCAGCCAAGGGATGCGCGTGAATGTGGTGACGTAGCACGAGGACCAATTGATGCCTGACAAGGGCGGGGGCTGCTAACTCATGGTGCGTTCAAGGAAACTCGTACTTTGTGTTTTTCCTTCCTGTGAAGTCATACCAGTTCGATCTGGTACGAGTTCACGGGTCGGAAGTTACGAGTGGCCGTTATAGTGACTTTCACAGACAACAGGACGGTAAAAACACGAGCTACGGGTTACCTGGAACGCTACCAAGTCGTAGTTGTGACTTGAAGCTGTAACTTACGGTTTCAAAAGCCTGCCTTGAACACAGCATTAGCCGAAACGGCCGTGCCGATGATATCTGCTTTAAGGACAAAATACGCTAATAAAAGATTCACCATTTACATTTTTTCTGGCAGTATGGAGAAAACTTTCAAATACCCCGAAAAAACCTTGATGTTGAGATTAAAGCTAACATAAATTGAAACTGGTGAAATGAATTTAAAGCCCTGAACTGTTTTATCCCAGAAGTGTTTGCTATATTAGAATTTTACTCTTGAAAATATTATCCAGAAAAAAGGGAACTAATAACAAAAATCCATTAGGAAGGGGAAAAGCATACGGTTATAGCAGGAACATGTTTATTATACTGGATCATCATTCAACCCCTTTGGATGGCAGATCCTTAGGTTTACAACCACTACTGCATCAGGAAAGTGATATACACATTTTAAGACACATTGCAAGCTTACAAATGACATTATATAGTATATATATGTATTTGTGCTTTCTGACAATAACAGTCTCATACTGTATGTACAACCTTGTTATAATTAGTCATGTGTGCAAACAGACCTGAATACAGTGGAACCCATGCATATATCTTTAACGGCAGGGAGTATAGTGAAGTATATAATCTACAGCTTGTGGCTTGGACATACAGCAGGGACACACAATATACACCCAAATCCCACACTCAGCACCCTCTCTAAGGAGCTCAACAACAGGCAGAGCAACTTTGCAGTCATATCTCTTCATTATGTCTTCATAATTACAGATGTTAAATGTTGCACTAATTAAAAACATCAGTCCCTGTCAAGATATATGGTGCCCTTTTGTTTGTCAGCTTTCTATTAATAGCTTGTTAAGCAATGTGCTTAATTGATTTCCCAGTGTGCTAATTGATTGCCAGGCTAGAGAGAGATTTGTTTTGGAAGGTAAACTGAGCTGATTGTCGGGGAATTTAGCAACCGAGACAGAGAGAGAGGCACAGACAGGGAGAGAGGAGGAAAAATGGCATCATCGTCACACAGGCAATTAAGACGGAGAGCCTGACCTCTGCTCACAATGACTGATTACAAGTTTACAGCTTTGTGACACTGCGGAACGTCTGGCAAATGTACTTAAACAAACTTTAGATGGTGTTCTACTTTTTATTTAGAAGTTCACAGTCTGAAGAGTTGTTTATCCATCTATTTCTCAGCCATCATGTGAAATATCTATAAGTCAGAAGCAGGAACCTTGACCTGAGTTAACAATAATTGATTGGAAACGTAATTATCTTGTTTAAGCAGTGAGGGTTTTAGAATTAAAACAGAATACACCCCCATCCTGTTTGTTGCAATGAGAGCTTAAATGTCTATTGGCGCTTTTCCACTACATACTGTAGTCACGGCTCGGCTCAGCACGGCTCCACTTGGTTTAGGTGCTTTTCCATTACAGCTGAGTTCTTCATAGTACATCCTCAGCGGGGACAGGGTCGTCATATTATGGCGGCTAATAGATGTCTCTGCTTAGGCTGAATCTGTGTGTGATACAAATGTATGTTTTTTGACCCCTTTTGGCAGTTGCATGTGCAGACTGTGATGTTTTCTGTCATTGATAAATCAGAAATGAATTGATAATGTAGAGAAAGCCAACATTTCAGAAGACTGTGCAAACTCTATGTAGAAAGACAGAACCGGCAGCAGCAGTGACACAGCAGACATGTAGCCACCTTTTACTCATTATCACTCACTCACATCCACAGTGACATACAACACTGTGATTAATTAAATTAATCCACTTGTTATCTTGTAAGTGTTGCAAACACAGTTATTAGAGTATTGCTTTGATATAATTAAACTGAGTTATCGGAGACTTTATGAGCATGCAAATGTATTTACTGAGAGTGACCCACTGACAGATAACGGGGTTTGGTTGTTCCTTCAGAGATATCTCACCATCCTACAGTGTGTTAGCAGTGACATTAAAGCAGATATCATCGGCACGGCCGTTTCGGCTAATGCTGTGTTCAAGGCAGGCTTTTGAAACCGTAAGTTACAGCTTCAAGTCACAACTACGACTTGGTAGCGTTCCAGGTAACCCGTAGCTCGTGTTTTTACCGTCCTGTTGTCTGTGAAAGTTCCCTATAACGGCCACTCGTAACTTCCGACCCGTGAACTCGTACCAGATCGAACTGGTATGACTTCACAGGAAGGAAAAACACAAAGTACGAGTTTCCTTGAACGCACCATGAGTTAGCAGCCCCCGCCCTTGTCAGGCATCAATTGGTCCTCGTGCTACGTCACCACATTCACGCGCATCCCTTGGCTGCACACACAGCCCTTCATGCCGTTCTCTCCCCTCATTGGATAACACTTGTATCCCACAAGGAAAATGTTCTCCTGGGGTTACAGCAGAGCAGAGTGACGGAGAGACTCGTGTTTAGGCTGAAATACTTCATGTAAGTGATTGCTGACGGAAAATAGGACTATTTAGGACTTATATTAACAAAAACATTCCACTGATATCTGCTTTAAACTGGCCATCAGTGCACTATGTACCTTTGTTAAATCCACTGAAGTATCTTACAGTCCTCTGATCCCATTAAATAATTCTCCATTTATTTCCTTTTGATTATTTTACTACAACGTATTGTTGCATATGGTATCATTTGATATTTAGAGCTTATTTAAATAGAACAGGCCTAAAGACAAAAAGGGTAAATCCATGCATGCTGTACTACACATTTACAATCTGCAAATTTAAAAGTTTACTTTTAGCTTGTGGTTTTGATTTTATATCAACTTACTTTATCTTCCTCCACATAACAACAGGCAGCAATGTTCATTGATTTTGTAGTTGATTTAAAAAAAAACATATGTCATGCAATATGAATTTCAATAAAACTGGTGACCCTATCACAACATTTTAAAATTAACCATTAAAAAAAACATCCATATTTTGTATAAGTAAAATATGAAACTTGTGAAAATTGGACAAAATGACGGAAGTCTAGCATTGACTATAAATGAAGGTTTGACAGATCACTAAGCCCCGCAGTGAGCCTCAGGCTATGCAGACCAATACAAAGTCCTAGCCTGCTGTGCTAATTGGCATGTTAACACTGTGTCTGAGTGTTGAATTAATCCAGTACCCTTTAAGATTCCCACTATGGGACAAAAAAACAAGAATGTCCATGTCATGTACAATACCACTAACAACCCCACAGTGGATTTAATAAAATGAAAAATACCACCTGTAAGTGATGGTGATTCTCAGTTTAAAGCTCAAGGTTCAAGGTTCCCCTATTGTTGCCCAAGGGTGAATTTGGTGTGTCGAGCATTCATCAGTAGCGTCAAAGTATAAAAACACCAATGAAGGTCATGACAAAGTGTTTCTGAAGACATGTACACACGCATTCACCCACTCACGCAAACTTTTAAGTGGTGCAGAAATGCAATGGCTGCAGGTGCAAAAGCATTCCTGTCTTGTTTTGTTTTGTTCTTCAAGCAGAGGCCACATACTGACAGATGGGAAGGTGTCAGAAAATGAATGGTCCATTAAGAATAGTTCACCACAGGCTACAGCTGTGAGGAGTAAAGACCTTAGGTGACAAACTCATCAGTGACTGAGTCTTGGTTGGACTCACTGTCATGTCTCAGACCTACAGTACAATGACTGAAAGATCTGTGGCGCTGTTCCTATACCTACTGACTTAGTTTGTACTTTGTGTAAAGAATATAAAATTAAGTGAGAATGGCTTCAGCCCTGAGGTGAGCCAGTAGTAGGGCATAATGAATCTGATGAAAATGCAGTTCACTTTCATCCTTTGAGTTCTGTTTGTTGAAAAACAAGTCCATTATCCAACCCATCAGGTTGTGACTCATCTCAAAACGCTCTCTCAGCCTCATGGCTAGAATGTGGACTGTGTTAAAGGTTGGAGACAAATCAATAAATAGCAATCTAGCATGGGTTTTGTTCCCCTCTAAATGTTTAAACAAAAGGTTAAGTAGGGTGATTGTAGCATCCTCAGCTGCCCTATAGGCAAATTGCATAGGGTCAAGGGCGTACTCATTTCCCTTCTAAGCTCTGCCTGCACAAGAATTTCAAAGGTTTTCATTACAACAGAAGTGAAGTTTTTATTGTTTGGGTGGGCATTTTGTTATGTACTGCACAGCAGGTCACAAGTTGTCTGATACTCACATGAAAAGTTGTCCAAAAGACACATACTACACCGAAAACGAGGTAGATCAATCACAGTCAGTGACTTGTATTAGCTGAGGAGATGCTAAGCATTCAGTGCTTTCATTCAGCACACTGTGGGTCTCTTCCAGTCTGGACCCTTTTAACATGTTTGATACAAAACACTTTAGCTTCAGTTAGTTTTGTTTTACAAAGTTCACTCGCCTCTAGTTCCCCTGTAATCTGTCCAGAAATTCACCTAAAATACACTATATTCCCTTACTTCTTTTTCGTCCTTCTGCATGTAAACATCCATGTCTGTTTTGGTACTTGGGACTTTATGTGCTCTTTGGATTTGTAGGGTCATGTTGAGTTTTAACTCCCTCTGTTACTCACAAGCAGTGTGCGAAATACCGCACTGGGAGCATACTTCTCCTCCTCAAAAAAAAAAAAAAGAAAAGAAAAGAAAAGCGGCCAATCACCAGTGCTAGCAGCAGGGGCTGCGGCTACGTCTTCAGAGCACTCGGCCTCAACTTCACTTTCTTCGGCAGAGGGTGGAGAGGAACGGGATCCTCTGTTCTGATAGCGAGTGGGCTCGACTCACAAGCCATCAGTTTGTGGTCCCTCACTGTGAAAGACCTTAAAAAATCAGTTGAAGATAGTGAAAACAACCATTATATGTGTGTCAGCTAGTCTTTAGGTTTGTCTCAAGCTGAATTTGCCAACTGTAGCCAGTCAATACTTTTTGTAAATACAGTTTTTATTGCAGTGTGCTTTTTTATATTCTGTAATATTTGTAAGGGGAGAAATTGTGGTCTATCCTTCCTATTCAAAACGTCCTGTAGATGTTTTTCTTTGCTCGTTGTGTTTTTTATGACTGTCCATCTGTCCCTAAGTGGATCCCTCCAAGGTCTTCTCAAAATTCCCGCTGTGATTTTTTGGACACTTCAATATAAACCAATTTACTTAGAGCAAGTGTCAAATGGATGGCCTTGGAAAGAAGGAAGTGTGGCAGAAAAAAGGGCAGGGAGGATGTAAAGAAAGATAGAGTGGGAGCAGTGAGAGGAAAAAAGGGGGGGAAATGCAAAAAAAAAGGGTGAACATATGAAGAAATGAAACAAGATAAATAAGCAGGTTGCAGGTTTTGTGTGAGCACATCTGAGCATTCAGTGTGTGTGTGTGTTTGTATGAGTGCACGCATCAGTTAGTGTCAGTGCGTCGTTCGCCAGGTCCGCATTTCCCACGAGGCCATGCATGAGCGGGCAAGCGGCGAGTCCCCAGGGACGGAGACAACAGCGGTTCCATTGTTGCAGCGGTGATATATTGCCAGGAAACCCCTGGGGGCAGGAACCACTTATTTAGACATCAAATTAAGGCTGAAGACACACGCACACACATACACACACACACACACACACACACACACACACACAGACACACACACACCACATAATTGGTGCACACATAGAAGATGCTTCCTGAAGCACACATACACACAAATTGATATTGATTTACAGGTGCACACACACTCGCACACACTCTGAAAGAACAAGGACATGTCGCTGTCTTATACTTTTCTCACATGTTACACACACACACACACACACACACACACATTCTCAGAGCAGTCTCTGCAGGAAGCTGAATGAGGACACAGATGCATTGCTGTGACACAATTGACAAGTGACGCCTGTTTTTCCTTGTGCTGAAGAAAACACAAATGTACACACTTAAACAAGTAGACACACACATACGCCACCATACATTGGGATAATAGTCACTTTTCCTCTTGCATCACTGTATGTGCTATAATTTCATATCTGACTGAGTGAGTGGTGGTTTTCCGAGTGCAGAGCTGCAGTCTAGTGAGCTGCTTTGGTTTCCTGGCTGCTCAAGACTTGCAGTAAAAGCGAAGGGAGGGAGTACTTCCAATACACTGAGCCTCGCTTTCAATATGGCAAATAAATTACTTGTGATACATCTAAAACATGGGACAAACCTGAACAGAGAGACTAAGAGTATAAATCAGAATTGGACCATAAATCACAATCCAGATTTTGACCTAATCTTTCTTCTAACATATAAACTGATAGCAGCTCTATCTGACTAATACTAGTGAGGAACTCTATTGCTACAGTAGATAAAACAAGGATCATATCTGCCTGACTGATGTTTTATTCATGCTTGTTCACTCTGAAATAGACCCCTCCCCACACACACACACACATGCACACAAGTCACCAGAAAATAATGGCTTTTTTTATTTTTATTTGAACTATTGGCTCAGTTTCTGACAACAGTAATCTCAAGTGCTAGTGGCAATCAGCCAAGTGTGTCTAACTCCTACGAGTGGTGTTCGTAGTTCCGAGTGTGTCACATGACCAGCAACTTTTAACCATGTCCTCCAGGCATCTCAGTGCACCCAGGGTCAATAACTCTCCTGTGCAGTCTCTCGTCCTGTGATAAGGATCTATTACCAGAAGGACTTACACCATCAGCTGGGTTATGTGTCTTGTTCTTCTCGTCTCTTTTAAGCATCATTTTTGTAGCCTTCATCCTGTCATGGCCCATTTTTGTTTACATTTATTACAACTAACCTCTCTTTTCTTTGCCATGATGACCTGACAGCAGCATCGTTACATACTGGAGCTAAAACCTTTGAAGGGTAGTTTGACGAGTTATTATAAAGGACAAGAGACGTGCCAAACTGGAGCTTGAATAACATGGGACAAGTCAGGGTCAAACTCTCCAATAGAGTTGACACTGGCATCAAGGTCTCTCCCTGTCTTACTCGGTCCTTCATGTGCCAGGGATGTGCACTGATTGTCCTTTGAAAAGCTGACACTCTAAAATTTAAACTTTAAAATGCTGAGTCAATATTTCCAGTATTCTACCAAAGTAACCCAGTTAATTCAGGCGGTATACATCAAATGTCAAATTGTACAGTTGCTTTGATGGTGAAGCGTTTCATCTGAAAACAGAAAATCCTCTTAAATTCCATACATTTTAAAGCTGGTGACAGACTGAAATAGAGCCAGTGTCATATACAGTAGGAAGCCCTCAGGACCTGCACAGTATGGCATCAGGTGTCAGCATCTGCTCTCCCACCACATTTGTAGGTCATGGTCCACTGTTTATGTGTACTTGTGCCACAACAGGTAGCTTAACTCCCTGATTCCTAACTGGTAATGTGACTTGGACTCCTGAGAACATTTTTATCTTTCTTATACACTATGAGCAACAAATAATGAATTATTATTCCATTAACCAATCTTCCTTTTTGTATATTTTTTTAGATACTCTTTGCACTCCTTTGCATGCTTTTAAATTGTAAACAACACACACCACCTATTATCTCTTAAGATAATAATTTTGGATCCAGATCATCCAGGTATGACTAATGTAATTAAAATAAAGTGCCAACATTCATGAATGTCAGCCTCTGTCCTTAATTAAGGAAACTAGAAAGACAGGGTGGTTATTGTGAATACTCATCTCCAAATCGTTTTTTTTTTTTTTTGTCTCACATCAGATGAAATTATCCTTCATGTTTATGTATATTCCTGTGATCTTCATCATCTATCTGTCAGTCACTTCTGCCACATTGCTCTGCCTATCTATATACATTACATCAGCCATTCATTGATTGTTTACCTCACCTGCCAGATCTCCATGAATACGCTGAAAACATATTAAGACGTAGGCTATTACTCCTTTCCATCAATCCACTCACCAATCTATTGATCCATTATCCTTTCATATTATGCCTAATCAAACAAGAAGATCCCAATAGATGCACAGTGGTGAGTTAGTGATGATGAGATGAACTGAGTGGTAATCAGATGGAAGGTGGTTGTTGTACCCATCATTTGATGAGCAATAGCGGCGCTGACAATGAGCTGTTGAGCACAGTGGCTGATAACCATGAGGCTCCTGTATTAATAAGTTGGTCCTGATGAAAATCAAGGAACAAAGTGATTGATTTGCAGTGTTACATGTGACTTAGGGGATGACTTAAACATCAGAGAAGTTTTTGGTTTGTAAGTTTTTTGTTTTTGTGGATAGGAAAACCATGTCTACTGCCACCTCCTCCTCACCAGAGGCTGACAATTTTTCAGGAATCCTTTCGATCACTGATACCTTTGGGATTCCCAAATAATTTTCACAAAACACGATTCAGAGCGGACGGGACAGGAATTGTAATTACAGTATGTCTGTTTCTATATGCAATTACAATGCAAATGCAATTTTCGTTATTTCAAACATGATGATGACAGTCTTTTTGTTTTCTGCTCTCCTGTTTGCTCTGGCCACTGCAGGACATTTGTGGATTGATACAGATAGAGATACAGTACAGATAACTTTATTTATCCCCAAATGGGTTAATCCAATGTAAGATGATCTCTGTGATTGACCACCATCAGAGCGATTGCCAATAGCTCAAGAGATATTTATACACTCCTTAGCACCTTTTTAGCCATCAGTATTAGTATTAGCAAGCAGTATTAGATATATTTTTAAAGGTACAGTTTGTCTGTTTATCTATTCTGTCTATTTATTGTCGTGTTGTTTGGAATGAATGTGTACATGGGCTGCTGGCATCAAGAATTTCCTTCAGGATTAATAAATTAATTTGGCTTGTAGTCACTTACTTTATATACAGTATGGTCACACAGGGCTGTACAACACAGGGCTCATTCTTTGAGATAGACAGGATTTCTTGTTGTTTTGTGGTGGGACTAGGATGGAATATAAATGTTTTCGTGGGGGGTACAGTAGATGGGACAGAAGTGAAAATCCACTCCCTTCATCTCCCAGCTTGAAGCAGAATGGAGGTGGGTTCTTGGCAGTGGTCATTGCCCGAGGAACCTCATCTCCTTCCCATTGAAAACTGACAGCTTCAGGTGGTGATTGCTTTATGTTTGTTAGTTTTGACCCTCTACAGGTCCATTCATTTGGCAATTTCTTTCAGGACCCTGTCATGCCTCAGCCTATATTGGTTTTCCACGCTGGTTGCAGGATGATGGGCCTTCTTCTTTGCCCCAGATCGCGATTGTTTGGAGTTGGCAAGAGTTCCTTTCAAGACAGCAATCACTCGAGTGCCTCGTCCCACTGCATCTTTTATTCCTGGCAAGCGAGGCCTGACGCTTTTACACAGCTGTGTTCTTCTGCTGCCTCTCGGACCCTCTGCACTACGAGTTCTGTTTGCTTTTGGCATTGGCTTTGGCTCTGGGCATTGTAAATTCATGCTCTAGCTGCCCTTGACAGACCATCCCAGCAATCTCCTGATGTTTCCAGCGTTTGTCTGCCTCCTCCTCTGCTTCCACTCAGTGGTATTGTTAGCATGTCTGACTTTCTCAAGTAGAAGCATTATACATGCCACAAAATGTGTTCATTACAGAAAGCCAGTAGCAATCACAAGCTAGAGCTGCTAAAAAATGCAAATGAATGATGATGTAAGAAGAGTGGACATTTGGCTGATTTGTCTGAGTTTGTCTCTCCGTCTGCTCTTGTCCTTCTTTTTTTGTTTGATTGTATTCATCAGTGGAATATACTCATCTGCAGTGGTCTGTGTAATTCCCAGTAGATGTCTTCCCCAGAAGTTGAAATAATAAATAATACCCCAAGGTCACTGAAGTTTCAGTGAGTTTATATCACATCTTAATAATAACTGGTTTCTACAGTTTAAAGGTTATAAAAAAAGGCTCATATTAATGTGGATGAATCTACGTTACCCACACTTGTTAATGGGTCCATTTTCAATAAATATATCGTTTTATCTTTATAGTTAGTGGTCGGCTCGCCCAACATTTCCTACTTTCGGTTTCGCGGACGCTGCTCGGCAGGTCATGATAATAACGCAGCCGAATCGCCGTTCGTGGTCGGAACTACGACGGTATCTGATCGTCTTCAAACCTACGACTTTCATTCTTGATCAATGAAAACATTCTTGGCAAATGTTTTCGCTTTTGTCCTTCTTGCGCCGGTCCAAGAATTTCACTGTGCATGTGGAGGCTCATGGGAAATGTAGTGTGAAAACACTTTGCTTTCCAAAACTCCTTGTTGTCCCTTTAATAATCATTCAGGAATTTACTCTAGATTATATACATTGTAGCAGCTCTGTTACACCACTACCAATATGACACACTTCCTCAGACAGTTTGTAAATTTCTTGCATTGTAGTTTAACCGTAGTAGATTAAACATCCTGGGAGGAAGAAGTGGGATGGCATCAAATAAACACTATAACCACTGGATTACTGTCTGCCTGAGTATGAGTGGAAGACGTGGGAAGGTGAAGTGAGATGGGAATTCTAGTGCACTGCAGGCACAGAGCTGTGCTTGATACTACAGAGGAGAATGAAGAGGTTATACCCATGTCACTTGGGATGAGAGTGGGAAGACGCAAGGATATGAAAGGCATGTGTGATAGATTGACTGTGAAGGTGAGTGAGTGAGGTGAAGAGATGCATAGTGGGTGATATACCCAACAGTGAGCACACTGATTGGATAATTGGATGACTGGACCTCGCCAGCAGTGCTCCCGTGGCGAGAAGAGAAAAAATGAAATGGAGAGCTGTGTGTAAGACTATGCTGCCCTGGTGAGGTCGGAAGAATTGTACTGCATGGGAGTCTTTACCAAAGAAATTTCATCTTGAGCAGCAATTATAAGGCACACACAGGTGCATGGCAGGTCGCTCCATCCCAAAAGAGAGATTCACACTCGTTTGCTCTTTCTGAGTTTTCTCCCTTATAACCGTCATGCTTTTTTTTCTTTACAGTATCTGAATCACGGGTGGAGCAGCATGGTGCCTCTGCGTTTGAACACTGGACCAGGGGCCTTTCTATATAGATTTTGCATGATCTCCCTGTGCTTACTTGGTTCTCATACCTTAATAAACTAGCCTTCGTTTTTCTAAGGAGGTTTGCATATTGCACAGAGGATTTGTCAGCCTACTTGCAATACCGTCTAGTTCCACCAAAAGGCTGCACCCCACGGTTGGGGAACCACTGATCATAGATAATACAAATTACAGGGGAACTATGTAAGTCTGGTCACTTTTCTGCTGATTTGCTAACCCACCTTCTGGCCATGTGCATTTGTTTACAACGAAACCGGTGAGAAAGCAATCAATCGAGCGGTACATAACGTTATATATACGATGTAACAACATGTATATTTGTGAAGTATTATATGTCATAAACAAGAAATTACGGGAGTTGTTTTAGAGGTAAATACAGAGACTGCTTGCTGAAAAACTGTCCCTGAAGGCAACTCGCATCAGCGGTTTTGCATGAATTTACCTCTAAAACAACTCTGTCTCATAACGTTCCATTATTATCTCATAGCGTGGTGAATGTGCAGGTCACAACTTGTCCACGAGAGCGTTTTGGAGTTGTTGGATTGTGTATTTGATGAGTTTGATGAGAGAAACCAAGAAATCCCATTAGCCTCCGTAGCATAGCTCTGAGCAGCTTGCGGCTCTGCTCTGCCGTTCTAAAAATAGCTTACACCGACAAATAAAGGTAACAAACCTACTGCTATGACTATAGCGATTATGGCAATGGGCCAATTTGCCAAAATGTTGAACTATCCCTTTAAAACTCTGTATTGCAGTCTAAATAACACATAGTGAGTTTAACTTTCATCAACAACTTATCAGACTGAACATGACAGGAGCTGGACTTTGAAGTCATATCCGTCACTCCTGTTGCTCACAGTGAGCAGTGGTACGACGAGCATCCTAAGTGTGTATTTTGAGTCTGTCTCACTACCCTGGACCTGTCGTTGCTTTAGCTACACTATAAAGAATTACTTCAAAAAATGCCGCAGAGGATTTAAGTTGCAAATTCAAGATCCAAATTCTAATCTTGACTCTTATTATCAACAGCACATTATAGGGCCTAGATCGGAGGCTTGACACGCAACCAGAGCCATACATTAAAGAGTTCGGCAGGGTGCATTAAAGCCTCATCACAGCGTCTATACAAATATGTGCATTTGCATTTGATTAAATATGCACATTTCCATGTATATATGTTTGTTTCTCAGAGACTGAGTTGTAGTTTCTGCTTGATTTTCTCCATTAGCGTGTGGTGGGTGTGTCCTTATATATGACTCAGCAATGCCAGCGTGTGTGTGTACAGTGTGATTGCCCAATTGAAGTACTGGCCAGAGCTGAGCAGGTCTATCAGGGTTGAGCTGATTCAGCACTTCACCAGGCACAGAAAGAGAATTACGGACTGGACACATGCGCGCGCACACACACACACACACGCACACACACGCACACACACGCACACACACTCTAACGTTCAACTGCCAACTCAACCTAAAGCATGCCCACTTATATGGACACTATCTCAATCTTCCACCGCGACACACACGATTACAGAAACTGCACACACACGTTACACTCATGCAAGCAGACACCACACTGCACCAGCACACACACACACAGACACACACTCACTTCTGGGAGCATACACCTAATGGAAATAGGATTAGATGTCGCACCAGTTATTACAGTAAAGTGGTTTGTAGCTCTTAGCTCGTACAGGTCACACTGTCCTCATTGACATGTTGTGTGTGAGTATGTGTGTCTGAAAGACAGAGAAAGACCTGCGTGTGTATGCATACACAGGCTGGTGTATCTGAATGCTGTGTGTGTGCTACATACTGTATCATGTCCTTGCACAAGTGTAAATGCCTCTGACTACTGTGTGTGTGTGTGTGTGTGCTGCGTTGTGCAGTGTGTACAACAGTCACAGTTTTTTCTCTCCCACAAAGCAAATCAATGTCTTACTGCATCATCATCAGAAAAACATGTTTTTTCTGCTTGTCTCTCTGCAGTTACTGTTATTTACCTTCAATTTATAAAACAAACACAGGCTGAAATTGTACAACTCAGAGTTGATCTTTTCTTTTTTACACAACTATTCTTACTCATTCTGTTGTTATTGTGACCACTCCCACATACTGTAACTCACTGTTGCACAACAGAAGTAACTACGAGCAGGTAGTAAAATAAAGATGCTCTGGTGGTGGTGGTGCAGTGGCTCTAAGAAGCAACTGGTGAACAGTTTAGGTGGACTATGGTAAATGGTAAATGGTCTGTATTTATATAGCGCTTTACTATACCTGAATTTGAAACGATACCCAAAGCGCTTTACAGTACATCGCATTCACCCATTCACACACACATTCACATTCACACACTGACTATATCAGTGTCTGGACTTCTGGCTTAACATACATATAAAATTATATAATCTGGTAAAGCACATGAAAGATATATATCTAAAACATCATATTAAATATATGGTGTTCCTGTCTGATTCCTGGTGAGATGTTGAACACTAATTAGCTTGAAGGCATATTTAGTAAAGTCATTATCTACATGTAACATGGTTCATGTGGAAACACGGCTGTCTGGATGCAGCGTGCTGCAGAGGCCCACAGGAATACTGACACATATGAAAGGTGTAATAACTGTGTGACATATTTGTTTGTGTCATTTTTGTCTTTTGTGTCATGCACACACACACACACACACAGATGCACACTGTATACAGTATATACAGTAAAGTACTGGTACTGCATGTGTCCTTAAATACCTTCTCACACAGAAGAGGCCTAATTCCAGAGTTAGAAACTGATCAAACTCTGCAGTTTGTGACAGCACTGCAAACAACTCTGCCTCATTAGGGAGAGGTATAACTTGTGTGTGTGTGTGCGTGCATGTGTGTGTGTCTGTGCGACTGTGCATCTGTGCGTACAGATTATCTTAAGGTATTATTTGTGTATAAGACAGTCTAGTTACCTATATTTGTGTTTGTGTTTAAGTTGTATCAATCCTGCCTTATGGATGTTCGTGTGTGTGAGTGCGCACACCGAATGGTTTGTGACTGTTTGCATGCAGTTACTTAAGAATTTCTTATATATTGAAACTTATAGGCCTTCGTGTGAGAATGAGTGTGTGTGAGAGAGTGAGAGAAAGAGATGGTGTGTGAATGTGTAAGGCTGTGTGTATATAGATAGGTGGGTGGATGGAGATGGGGAAATGTGTGTGTGCGTGTGCATGTGTCCCGTGGGGATAATGTGACAAAGCCTGTGGTGTGATGTGTGATGTAAACTGGGATCATTAGCCTAGCAGCAGCCACTGGCATTCACACACTGTCTACACCACCTGGGAGCTGATAAACACACACACACAGACACACACACACACATGCACACGCAAGCAAGAGAAATGTGCATAAAGATATGCACCTGGAAAGTAATACACCGTCACTGCAAGCTTACATCTACACACATACACACACATTTCCCATTACACATTACATACATTCAATCCCATCTCATCCCTTCCTGGAGCATCCCCCTTGTATCTTTATGGAAATTGACTGCAGACAGGGATTGGCTTTTTATGTGTGATTTATGTTGCCGCTCTGTGTGTGTGCGTGTATGCGTGTGTATGCGTGTGTATGTGTGTGTTTGTGTGTGTGTGTAAATTGAGCCCAGACAGGGATTGCGTTTTTATGCCTGTTTTATTGGACAGCCTCTATTGCTGTCAGGACCGGGTAAAGAGAAGAGAGGAGAGGGGAGGAGAAAAAGAGGAGCAGAGAGGAAGTATAGAAGAGATATATGGAAAAGAGCATAGCGACACAAAATAGCATGAGAAGCAAAAAGAAAGAACATGGACAAGGATTGAGAGAGGAGTGGAGGAGGTAAATGAGCCAGTGAGAAAAGGTGGCAAAAGGAAAGAAGGAGAAACAAACAGATTAGGACATATGGGGAAAGAAAGAGGAAATTAAAGTCAGGACAGACAAAGAGAGATAAAAAAAAAAGTAAAAGAAAAATGAGGAGGAGTAGATGGTGATGAATATAAAAAAAGAGAGTGCAGACAACGAGGAAAAGAAAAGAAAGAAAAGACAGAAGAATGAAAACACAAGAGGAGAGGGAAGACCATGAGGCGTTCGAGTGATCAATCCTCGCCTCCACGCAGGAGCGGCCCATTTTTCAGCCCCTTGTTTAGCAACCTGTGGCACTACACGGTGGAACGCAACACAGTGCGTTCCTGAACGACCCCTCCACCCTCCACCAGCCACCCAGCGCCTCAGGACAGCTGTGTGTGTGTGTGTGTGTGAGAGAGGGGACAGGCATGAATGTGCTTTCCCCTTCACCGTTTATTGATACTCTGCTTCCCTAAATACAGACCAATCTGTCTTTACTGTCACACTACACACTTACAGACACACTTAAAAACATGCTGTGCACACACACGCACACATGCACATACACACAGTGAGAGTGAGAAGCATAGAAATTAAAGGTGGTAAGATGGAGGTGAAAGGAGGAGAGAGGGGGATGCAAAAGGTGAAGAGGAAGATTAGAGAGGGAAGAGAAACAAAATTCAAAGAAAGGAGCGAGGACTCAAAGAAGAGAGAAAAGGAGGAGGGAGAAGGACAAGAGGAGAGGAAAGGTTCTTAGCAGGAAGTGAAGAGGATACGAAGGGCTGAGTGCAGAAAGCAAAGTGGAGTGATTGATAGGCAATCATCAGTGTCAGCCACACCGTCCTCTTACCCAACTCTCGCCCTTATTTCTCAAATTCTTTTCTTATTTTCCACTCTCTAAGATATGTCTTTCTGTTTTATCCATTATATCCTCTCTCTCTCTTCCTCTTCCTCTCTCTCTCTCTCCAGAGTAAGAGGCATTAATTTGCTTCAGTTGATTGCTTTGGAGCGTTTCATAGAGCAAACATACTCATCATGACTCTCCTCTCCTCTCCTCTTCTTCTCCCTTGACTCTTCTTTTCCTCCTCCTCCTCCTTCCCCCTCCAGTCTCTTTTCCTCTTTTTTTTTTGCATAATTTCCATTTTCCGTTCCTCACCCGTAAAAAAAAAAAAAAGCAACAGACACTGTTTATCTATTCATATTTATGTCTCTGTGCACTTTACTTTTTTTCCCTTCTTTTTAATTAAGGTTTGAAATATTTAGTGGCGCAAAGTAAACAATATCTTAAGTAAAACTATTTCATGACTCAACAAAGAAGACAAATGGTGAAAACAGCAGAAGGTTCCAGATCCGATATGGCTAACTATTTATTTTTGTATTACACAGTATATTTATTTTACTTCTTGATTTGTGTGACCACTGGGAGGCAGCAGAAACACCAGTTGCAGATTAAAAGACACTATCATTACTTTTTTAAGTTGTTGTGACCTGTGAGAAACCATTTGCTTATTTTCAAATGTAGTTTGTTGTGATGAATGTGTTGAATGTGATGACTACCACTGCACAGGCTGCGCTCCGCCTTGCACCGAGAGTAGACCAGGTTGGAGCTGGCGAGCTTTTGCATCTTGCACCGCGCCACAAAACTCAAGCCCGATGTTTCATCTTAGATGTGCAAGTGCATCACAATATAATGAAGCTCATATTAGATCTGACAAGGGTTCTGAAAGGACCTTATACATTCAGTTGCAATGTTATTGATAAAGTTAACTGTCCAACTAGTGCTAAGTACACAAACTGAACCATGAGCATAATGAGCCCTGAGACCAAATAAAGTTGTAACAATATCCCAAAATACCTAAGCCCCTGTACAGACTTTTCATTTAGTGTTGAGTTTGGCGGCCCCTGTGGACAAAAGCGACGGAATGAAGACTGCATTTCCCTCTGTCATGAAAATGTTTGTCTGGCCGGCGCGTGTAGATTTGTTTTGGAAATGTCGAAAAGAAGATGGGACTTGCTTTTTTTTTTTTTATCAACGTAATGTATCTATTTGTATCGTTTCGTCAGTGGTCCGACCCGACCATGCCTTCCAGAGGTATAGAATTAGACTACTAAATAGCGTATCTTCACACTGATGGGCTCATTTGCTGTTGTAGGTAACAGAGACACATCAGCAGAAACCAGAGACCTTTGCGTATTAAAAGCTCCGTACAGGGGCTTTAAGAAAAGAAAGTTAACATGAGATGCAGTTGTCTCACACCACAGTCTATCACACCATCACCTGTCCACCAGAGACTGAGACAAGCTGTTTTCGACAGGAAAATGTCATCATCATTGAGATGTTGTTCAAACACTTTGGATATTCAGTGTTTATCCTGAAGTTGGAGAGAAGGGTAACCATCATCCATTTATTTATTTCCTGGCAAGGGGCCCCTTGTTAAACAGTCAGTGTATAGCAAAGAAGGGAGCAGCTCAATACTGTTACGCTGTCAGAAGACACAAGTCTGTTTTAGTTGCTGAAGCATTTTGGCCTTTATTAGATGCTCCACAGCAGAGAGCTGACAGGAAAAGTGGAGAGAGAGAAGAGGAGGAGATCGAACTCACAACATGGATATATATATATATTATATTATAGGATATAACATGTCATATATATATATAGTGTATATTATAGTCAGCATCTTCCCTGTAATACCGCACCTTGTAGTTGCCCAAACCAAAGACACTGACAAGCAACCTATAGTTTTTCATTTTGGTGCAAGGACTTGTTGTTCAGTGATCAATGTGCTAAAGTTTAAACTTTAAAATTGCATAAATAAACTTCACCATGATACTTTTTAAATTTCCTTTTTTTTTTAGAAAAACACTTTCTACACACAACTCCAAATACACTGCAGGTGCAGGACTAGGAGCCTGACAATGTGAGAGGTCCACCAGACAAGACTGGACCTAACAGTTCCTCCTGAATAAAAGGCAGCTTTCCACGAGAACTGCAGTGAAACATGATGTTGGATAAAACAGGAAACAGGAACTTAAAGATCATTATTTGGCATTTTAAATGTGACAACCAGGGAACAAGTGAAGTACAATCAGTGACGGAGTAAAGATGATTACACTCATGAGGCAGAGAGTGACCATTTTAAGCCCATTTTTTCCTCAGAATGACAGAGGGAAAAAGTCTCAGTACTAATGATAATTGGGTACTTTTTCCTCAAAGTCTTTTTTTCTGATACATGTAAATGAAAAACACACACATCCTCTCTTTTGTGGGAAATTTTCCAAAATGTCATTTCTTTCATCAGCTGAGCATTTGCTTGATTGTTCCCGAACTGAGCACATTAGTGCACCATATAGAAAATAAAATAATAATCAAATTGGTTTTGTGAAAATGTCACACTTACGTAAATGTATTTCTAAAATGTAATTTATATCTACTTGCGTGTTGCGTGTCTTCCCCGTCTTAACAGTCTCACCCAATGGAGATGTGTTCTGACCCTCACAAAGAAAGCATTTTTGATACATTGAATAAAAGTTAGATTTGCATAATGGCCACTGTTATGCAGCCGCATCCTGTTATTGAAGCACTCTTTTGACAGACTGGGACAAAAGGAAGCTGCAGGGATGTAGGGACCGGGAGGAGGAGAGAGGGGGAGAGGGAGAAGGATGGAGAGAGTTAACAGTAAAGGAAAATGTATGGAGAGATAGGGGCAAGAGTGATGGGAGTAAAGGAAAGAAAGGGGCAAGACCAAAAAGAAAATACAGGGGGAAATGATGAATAAAGAAATAAAGACACAGGAGTGAAGAGTAAAGGATGAGAGAGAAAACAGTGGGGACAGGAAGGAGGAGAACAGACAAATATATCTGTGGTGCACTCCAGAGATGCAATTTTTCATTTTTGAAACTGATCTGTCATTATGACAATCAGAGAATCACTCATGTGTAGAATTTCCTTGGGGTTCATTTCAGGGAAAAGCTAAAAAAAAAGAAAAAAAGAAAAAGAAAAGCCATTGACAAAGACGAACTGTCCAAATGAAACTGTGACTGTTTCTGTTTCTGAACCTGCTGCCAATAAATTGATTTCAAGGAAAAACTGTAATCGATACTAGTTTTTCTACAGCTAATATGTGTTTCTTGGTATTCGGCTCGATGAATCCTTATCCTGGAAACCTCCAACTATGAAAACAGTCAAAAGCATTGGTATAAGAGACAACATACATCTCACTCCACTGTTTTATTATTCTAGGTTTACCTGGCTTTTAATAATTTTCAACCTGTAACCTGCACACATGAAGATTCACCGGTTGCCACATACATATTTTTTCCCCTTGTTGCTGGTTTTGGAGCCGTGAGAGTAACAATCTCTTTAAACTCATTGTATGCTTAACAATTCAGCTTAATATTGTATTTCCCGTTGATGTGGCTGACTGAATAACTTAATGAAGAGTAACACTTTCCAACACTTGTGATAAATGTGCACCAGCAATAGCATTTAAACTGTCCATTACCTCTTCCTGCCTTCTTTATTATCTCAAATCCTTTTTAATTAAGTGCCATTGTATCTTTTTTACTAATATTTGTGAGGAATCTTGTTAAACTTTTGTCTTACACACTAAACTTGTGCTCTGTCATTATCAGAAAACGACTGGCCTTGCTAGTTAAACACAACTCATTAAAAAAGCTGAGAAGTCCATTAGAGAGATGGAAATGAAAGTAATTTAAAGAAAGATGGTGTTAAACAGAGAATCAGAGAGACTAAATGAAATTTGTCTAAATGGATCCTTTCTTTCTCAGATTATTATGGACATTAATTTTCTATTGCAAGAAATGTCAGCGATGAGATTTCACTTAACTCACATTTTTTTAAATCTGCTCATCAAATTAATATTCATCTCATACGAGGTGTCAAACCTTTAAAAGGTACAAGAGAACAAATAAAAACACAAGCGAAGGTCAGGAGAGGTTGTTCAGGGCGTAATTGAGACTTGGACACACACACACACACACACACACACACACACAAGATAAGAACCATATACACAAACCAAAGGCAAGTTTATTTATGATGCATATTTCATTAATTTCCAAGTGCTTTAAATAAAAAAGAACAAGAAAGACGAGGATAGACAAATAAAAAGATTAAGAAGTATAAATGCATACAACAATCAAATACATAAATAAAAAAAAGCCAATGTTGCTTTAATAGTCAGATTACATTTACTAGCAGCAGTTAAAAGCCAAGGTGAACATGAAAGTCTTTGGCCTGTTTTTTAAAGTGAGCCAGAGGTCGACCACATGATTTTCTGGAGGTTTATTCCAGCTGTGTGTCGCATAATAAGTGAATAAGTGGGAATAAGTTTAGGTACAGATGTACTTTGGCTCTCAACCATTAAATATACAGTGTCCAAGATTTGCCACTAGGGAGCTCTCAGTCAAGATTAGTCAGTCTTTGATGCTATTGTGAGTTTATGAGTGATTATGGGAGTTTTGTCTTCCTTTCAAAAAAGAAACTGACCAACAGTTACCATGATTTTACACTTTTCAATGTGGAAAAGTGACATCTTATACCTTTACTACATACTGTACCCAGGTAAAGGGGATACAGAAAAGTCCCAAGTGATGTAAAAGGACAGAAATGTGTAGCAGGTCTCAAGTTTACTGGGAGTTTGTTCCAGCTATGTGGTGCATAAAAACTGAATTATGCTTCTCCACGTTTTGTTTTGACTCTGGGGACAGTAAGCCGACCTGTCCCAGACGATGAGAGGGGTTTGGATGGTTCATAAACCGAGCTCCGGATCAGAAATGTGTTTTGGCCTCAAAGCGTTTAATGCTTGATAAACCAACAGTGAAATTTCAAAGTTTCTTTCTTAAACACACAGGAAGTCAGTGTCCGTGACCTGAGAACTGTACTGACGTGATCTGACACCAGTGTTCAAAGCAGCTTGTTTTAATGTGAAGGTTAAAACTTAAATGAATACACCAAGGGTTGTGGCATTTTAGTATTTCACACTAAGCACTGGTTATTATTTTGTCTCTACACTACATAGACAAAATGATATAAAGAAGTTTCACTGGTGCATCTGGGAGGTATTTCAGGTATTCAGGAGGTATTGTGAGATATGATTTTCAATTTAAAGAAATTCTTTCAAGCAATAATGTACAACTTTTCTGTTTTCTACCCTTAAATCTATTTATGTTTTATGTAACTTTATGTCTGAATTTGACAATGTTCAGTTTTCAGTTATTCATTGGATGAAACAAGACAATTTTTGACAGTTTTTTTATTTTTAATCTTGTCAATAACTGATGATAAAAACAAGAATTAGTAGCTGTGGTCAGCAACACCTGTAACCACACTCAACTTTGATGTCACAGTGTATCGACAGGTGTCCGTTTCTACATCGCTGCACCAAGGTGAGATGTTAATCGACCACAGGTCAGTGAAAACAAGACTTTCCGCCAGTGTCGAGCTGATCATTAAAACCATTTCACCTTCAGCGTCCTCCGTCGTTTCAAGAACGAGCTGCAGAAAAGTGAGGCGCCGACTGAAACTCGGTGCTCAGCGTGACGTCGGCGATAAAAATTTCCAGCCTAAATCCAAAAACCCAAAGCCATTATTTTAACATCAAAACTCTCACTCTCGCGCCCTTTCCATTTACCGCTCCCTCTGTCTGTCACTCCAACTACAAAGCCTTTTTTAAGTATTTCCTTATCACTCTAATTCTCCTCCAAACCCACTGTGGTGACGAAATCATTCACAATTTATGTTTCTCCTGGCAGACCGCTGTGGCCCACCCAACTCCGACACATAATGGAGACAAGAGCCAGTCAGAGAGGGCTCCTATGAGGAGAAAAATAATTATCATACTCTGTCATGCAAACGCACACACACACACACACACACACACACACACACACACACACATTGACATTGATCTCTCTGAAATAGGACACAGTTCACTTAGCTGTAACAGTAATCAACCATGAGCTTTTTTCCCTGGGGTTCCCCGGATGCAGGTGCTGAACCCCACCGTGTGTGTGTGTGTGTGTGTGTGTGCAGCTCACAGTGTATATGCCATCGGTACATGCGTGTCTGTGTGCCTGTTTATGTGATTCCCCTGCCTTTGTATGTATGCATGCACGCTAACCTTGAAATCGTTCTGACATGATCTTTTTTTACAGGTATATTTAATCCGGGTATATCCTTTTCTTTTATCGTCCCCTCTTCCTTTCATCTTCCTTTCCATTTACCGCTTCACATTTCTTCTCTAGTGCCCCTCGCCTTTTAAATAATTCACTCAGTGAAGAGTCCTCTTGTCCATCTCTTCCTCTCTCCTCAGCTGCTGTTGACACTTATATCTGCCTGTCTACAACTCTTTTCTTCTCTGTGTATTACCGTTTATCTGTCAGCTTCTTTCATCCCCTGCCTCTTCACTTTCTTTCCCACTCAATCCCTCAATGTCACTCGATGACATTGTCCTGAATTGGCAGTTCCTTTTTCTCCCCCCCCCTCATGCTGCTAATTCAATTAACAAGATGCCATCTCCACAATTAAGCTTTCCAATTACCGCTCCATTCTCAGTCCGAATGAAAGTTGTCCGCTGAAGGTTTTTCTTTGTGCTGTATGTTGAATTGAAATGGACTTGCAGCCTGCGCGATAAGACCTGCTCATCATCATCAAAAAAAAGAGAGAAACTATTTTAAAAAATGTTCACAGCTCACTCTCTCTGATTGCTCTTGCTCATTACTGTTTTTGGAGTTCAGTCTGTAATAGTTAGTTCTTCTACAGTATATGCTGACCTTATTCAGATGTACCAACCTGTGGAAAGACGTAACAGCACAATCAGAGTTGGTCCAGTATTACAGTAGCTGCGGAAATGCCTCTGATATCCTCTACGAACATCGGCAAGTGCACAGTCTATGTATGTACCAATCCCATACCACATTTGCACATCTGCACGAAACAGCAATTTTCTAAGAAACAAATCTCTTTTTCTTTTTGCTCTAAAACAGTCGCCTACACAGGAAGCTGTGCTTTGCAGCTGCTGTCTTGGAGCGGAGAGGAGAAATGGATTTCACAACGTCTAACTTTGTGAATGTAAATATAGATTATATAGGAAATCCAAAATTGACACATTATATTCTGCAAACATAAGCAGTGAGTCACACTTGTTTTCCACTAGAAAGACAATCCAGTAAACATCTCTGTGGATGTACTTCTTTCATGGTCATGTCCCACACAGGAAGAAAATGATAAAAGGTTCAGATTTGTGCATTCACAAGCTCCATCACATTCGTCTCTTTGTACCACACTCTTCAAGCATCACTGTCAGGAAGTGTCGACTCGTCTTCTGTCTTCTAGAGGAAGTGATAAAACTTTGTCACAGAGTGGTTTGAAAAAGGGCCACTGATAATGTACAGGTGACATTATGATACTGTCATTATATCTGCCAGCATAATGTTACTGTGATTTCCATCAACCTTTAGCACCAAGTAAAATATGGCCCTTTATTACAGCTGTGAGAATCACTATGGAAGAGGATTAGGGACATGTAGATGTTCTTCTATCTGAAATAGAAAATAAACTACATGAAACTGGTGTGGTAGCATTATAACTAACACGTGAACATATTACCATTATCTGTGAGTTTGTCAGCATGATGGTGTTTATATTTAACTTAAAGGTAGAGTTGGAGATCCTGGAAAAACGGTTCAAGCAGGCCACATTTTGGACATACACGGTCCAAGCCCCTTAACTCAGACTTCCCTCTGAAGCCACGCCTCCAGAGCACAGAAACACGCAGCACTTGTTCAGTGTTGGGTTCACATCAACCTCACAGCACAACCCAATGTACAGTAGCTAATCCCAATGTAGCTAATCCCAACTCTAATTTTCCACCAGCTTTTTCTCATGGCTCTTTCACGTGAAAGAAAACACCTGACATCATAATAAACCACTCAGCATCCAGTTCAGAGCTACATTGGCACCTACCAGACTTCAGTGTGGTGTATCACTGGTGTTGTCTTTTCCACGGTCGTAACTCGTTAAAGACTCTGATCGCGCACACGTTTAATGTGGGAGAGCGGTACGAGCAGAGGAGGGAGAGAGAGAGACGGCAGCTTGATTGACACATCATGCCGTGGCGTTCAAGATGATTGGACGCCGTTTTTACAGGATTGTCCGTTCCACAGGTGACTGACTTTTTTCATTTTTGTGAAAAAGCCTCCAAGTTACCGGGTGTGAAGAGGATTTCAAACAAATGCTCCAGACTAAGATCTCCAACCCTACAGTACCTTTAAAGCAACACTACGCCATGGCAGAGGACCTGAAAACGTATGTCGATGTGATGTTTCAGTCTTAAAGCAGAAGTAAGTGATATATTTGTGTTAATATAAGTCTTAAATAGTTATATCTTCCGACAGCAATCACTTACATAGAGTGTTTGGTCTGAAACACGGGTCTGTCAGTCACTCTGCTCTGCTCTGAGCCGAGGAGAAAACATTTCTCGTATCCTACAGTTTTTATCCAATGAGGAGAGAGAACGGCATGCAGGGCTGTGTGTGCAGCCAAGGGACGCCGTGAATGTGGTGACGTAGGGACGAGGACTGTTATGGTGCGTTTCCATGAAACTCGTAACTCGTGTTTTTCCGACCTGTGAAGGTGTACCAGTTCGATCTGGTACGAGTTCACGGGTCGGAAGTTACGAGTGGTCGTTATAGTGACTTTCACCGGTAAAACAGGTCGGAAAAACACGAGTGGGTTGCCTGGAACGCTACAAAGTCATAAGTTGTGACTTGAAGCTGTAATTTACGGTTTCAAAAGCCTGCCTGGAACGCAGCATTAGCCAAAACGACCGGACCACTTACTTCTGCTTTAACTTTAAAATACATTTATATTTAAACTTGTTACGTTTATATTGTCATTTTAGAGTGTTGAATGTAGAATGATGATTTGGAGAAAGAATAATTGTTATTAAGCTTTCTTGAAGGTGTGAACATTTTCTGAATGCTGTATTAGAGTAATAGTCTCAGCAAAAAGACAGCTGACCAGTAGGGAGCCAGAGAGCTGTTATCACTCATTCAAATAAAAAACATAATGAAGTAGAACGACATGTCATTGACACAAATGCACCACGGGACTGGGCACTGTTGTTGTTGTTGTTGTTGTTGTTATTATTTTGGGCCAGATGAGGCAACGTTTACCTTTCAACCTTGATTATCTTTGGTGTTTGTCAGAGTAACGTTGTAGAAACCAGCAGCAGGTGCAGAGAGCTGATTAGGATCTGGCACAGTCGTACGGTGATGACTCATCAAAACACATGCAAGACGGGGAGGAAGAGGAAGCGGAGGGCAGGACCAAATCATCAGCTTCTCTCTCTATCTAGCCCGATCTCTCTCATGACTTTGTCAAAAGGCACACAGATTAAGAAAAAACAGTGCTAATTAAAACTTTTGTACAAAACTGAATCTAATTGAGCGGGCTGATTAAGTCGCTTTTCAGAAGTACGCAAGGCCATCGACGTGCCAGAGCTACAAGCAAGGGTAAAAACTGCATCAGCTCGGATTGGATGTGAGGTTGTCAAAACACGGCCCAATTAAAAAAGTTAATTCATTAAAACTTGCTCTACTTGTAGACAGACCTGCGAGATGACTGATTTATCTGATGTTTATTGCAGCACGGAGCCCATTCTGTTTTTCTTTTTTCTCCTTCTCCTCCTGAGCAGCTCCATGTCCATGCTCTGTCAGGAAGGGATAAGAAATGCTGCACTTCTCAGCAATTTAATGTGCGGTCTAATTAAAATGTTAAGAACATTACGGTCTCACAGACATGTAAGATTACTTAACTGATGCTTAGTTGTACAGCGGCAGCAATTTTAGTCCACCTTGGAACATTTATCATTTCTGTCTTATCGTCATGTGGCTTGAATTTTTACGCAGCAGCAGCTAACTTGGAAAGATTATACCAACACAATTATTCCTTGAATATTCGGACCACCAAGGTGAGAGCAAATATTTTATTGGAGTGGAAGTGTAGGAACACCCAGTTTGCTTCATTTTAATTGGGCAGAGCTAAGGACAGAGAGATTAAGATTAAAAACAAGTAACATAACACATGCACATTTGTCATCCATACACACAGATGGCAAATCTACAGTAGAAGAGCTTCACAAAAGAACCTGAGCCAGTGACAAAGAGCTGCAGGGAAACAACATAAGGAGGTGATAGAGGGAGACATTCACACTATAAATGAAAATATGAAAATAAATGTCAACATGAATCCCCCACAAAGGAGTCTTTACATGTCATGGATGAACTATAGCCAAAGCAAATGAACTCAATGCCTGCTATGAAGTATTTGACAACTGTTTTTATTTATTTATTTATTTATTTGACCTTGTCTTTGGCTATAGAGGAGGGTTGTGAGAAATTCTAGATATGTCAACAGTGTCACTCTGGGTGTAGTAATGTGTCAATGAAAGGCATAGTATAACATCCCATTCTCAATCTGAGTTATAGTTATTCCTCAGAATCGTTGACAACAGGGACAGTAGGCAGTAGCCATTGTCAGGCACCTTCTCTCCACCCCCAGTGTTTTCACCCAGTGTGTGGCCTTGATATCCACAGGAAGAATAGCTGATCCAACCTAGTGCAGGTAACCGAAGATTATTTTGGTAAATTCCACCGACTATTTAAACTCTTGTATATAGTTTTATACAGGCTTGATTCATAGTGTAAACATAAAAAATGGTAATTTTGACATCAACTTAAAAAAGACGCCCTGAGAGGTGTCTTAATGTGGAAGTTTAAGGTCCCATAAAGGTAGAACAAGTGCATGTTGAACAAGAACAAGCTGTTTGTATTGTGTTTGTCTTTACAGACCGATGGAAGGACTGAACAGTGATGGCAGTAATCGGTACACCTCAGTAATGAGCAAACAATGTCAGGATTAGAAGCCGCACCCCCACCACCACCACAACCCCACCAAGATAAAACCCCATGTTCTTATGCAATAGTACGATGAATCACTTTGCATAGGAGCATCAACCAGATGGCATCGATATGTTCATAAATGACCAGCGACAGCAGATGGAGAGAGAAGTAGTCAAGACAACATACTGTAGGAGACAGAGAGCAGCAGAGAGGAGCAGATGGAGAGAATTATTCAGAACAGGGCAAAAGGATCTGAGGAGATAGTGAGGAACATGAAGTATAGATCTTCAGGATCTCAGAGAACCGATGTAGACATAGATCTATATCATTTCACCAATCAGTTTAAGACTAGTGACTGTACTGTCATCCCAAGGAAGAAAGAAAGTTCTTCCAAGTTCCAAAGTTACAACTTCCAAAATTAAAAAGTCAGAAATTTCAAGTTTAAAGTCAAAAAGTAAGGAGAAGAAAAAAAATCCAATTTGATCAGACATAATACAGTCACAAATCCACAAGAAAAAACTAACAAATTAGCATGAGATCAGTATGTGGTGTTGACTGCTCCTCTCTCCATCTGCTGCTGCTTGGTCATTTGCAAGAAAAAAAAACCTCACAAATATTCGAGAAAAAACTCAGTGTTTTCTTCTTTTTTCCTATCAAGGAAGGAAAGACATGTCAGGTTAGAGGAGCACAGGCAGCACCAGGGAATCCTACAGCTACACCACAAAGGTCAATGAGGAGGTGCAGCAGGAACCTCCTCATATGTAAACTCAAAGCAGCAGGTGAAGTTTCTTCTTTTAACCTGAATGGAAAAAAAATCTCATCAGGCAGAAGCTGTACGCAGGATTTAATCTAATGCAAGAGAGAAACATTACTGAAAGAATGGTTTTGCTAAAAAAAAAAGACTTCAAGTTATTTCAGTCCAATCTGAAGTGATAACTGCTCCTTGGAGTTTTCCTAAAGAAGACAAAATTAAGATCTACTTCCACCCAAAACATAAAATCCAGATAGAGGCGACTAATGTGACCTTGTGACGTTCTTTCCAGATATTATCGACAAAATGTGCATTATTATATTTCAGTCAGGACCACTTTGTCAAAAATAATCTTTATTTACTTGCACAAGTTTTATTTGGCGGTATGGTACTGTTCTGGGACCCCCTGCTCTTCCACGCACTTACGTGGAAAGCCTGAGGCAGGAAGAGCACTTTCCTGCCCTTCATGAGCCATCATGAATGGCATAAGCAGGGAGCGCATGCAGCAAAGAAAACCCAGACAGAGCAGAGCAACCAACATGAATAGGCAATGACAGGAGGGGCTGGGGTGGAGGTGGGTTGCGAAAGTGCCAGCAGAGGAAGCAGGAAGGACGGTCGGGCAAGAGCAGCTTAAATACCCCGCTCTGAATGCAATTTCCCAATAGGGAGCGGACACGCAGAGTCAGCTGAGCCATCAGCTGATCTGTGCCGGTGATGACAGCTATGCTGTGAGAGCTCGTGGCCTGCCAGAACTAACGCTACGCTTGATTCAGTTCACACTCATGATGGTATTAAGCTCGACCTGTCCACAGAACTAATCTGTCTAAATCTAAGTCTAGGTGCTCATAACATGATGACAGAAACAGATTAGTTTAGATTCAATAAGGGACTGATTCAAGTACAGTTAAGTATGCAACACTGCCCACTTACTCTATTTCTGTTCAGCATCGTCATATTTTATGTTCTTTTCTCTTAATAGTGCATGCCACCAGATGTTTTCTCCTTTACCAACATCTTTGGTGATTCACGCAATATAAACACAACTTTCACACACTTAAACCCAGGAAAAAGAAAACTGTATTTTGCGGCGTGGCTCGGAGGAAGCTGGTGAGCCCGGTGCCTGATTTTTGGCGAACATCCTGTCTCTGAGGATTAAAGCTGAGCAATAAAAGCTCAGGTGTGTGCACTATGTGTGGATATGTGTGTGTGTGTGTGTGTGTGTGTGTGTGTCTACAGCTGCTGTAGGGCTGGATTGGCAGTAGGGGAGCTGGCTGTGGTGCTGAAAGCAGGAGCTCTGCCTTGTCTCTGTCCATGGTGCTGAAGCTGTTTTTTTTTGCCTTGAGGGAAGTTTGTCAGACAGCTTTTCCTCAGCTCATAAATCCCAGAGAACCAGTTGTTGCCATATCATAACCTAAGCCAGCACCACCATTCGGGGAACAGGTGGTGACTTGCCATTTTTACTTTTACTTCAAATCTTACTGTATTTAAGATGGACAGTTAATTTTGTGAATGAATTAACAAAAAAATGAATGTCTCTAAACTCAAAGCAACTTTAAGGACCAATGATGACTTATTTGTTACTTATTTTTCAACCTTGCTTCTGTTCTGGTTCGTGTTTGTTTGTTTGTTTTATTAGATCCCCATTAGCTGCCGTACAAGACAGCAGCTATTCTTCCTGGGGCAGAGAAAGCAGAGAAAGATGAAAAAGTTATATGTGGCCCAACACGATACCCTTTGTTTTCTTGTTTGGTTGCAAAGAACAAGAAGAAAAAGTCCAAATCTCCAGGATTCAAACTGTACGTGCCGGAGACAAAATATGGGACCCCCATTGTAATTTTTATTTATACTCCAGTCAGAGTTGCAGACTGCATTATCTTGTTTGTTCTTTATGTATGAGATGCAGAACTACCCAGCCTTTCTCCTCTTGCTGTCAGTCTGGTTTATGTGGAAGTCAACCTGCTGCTGTTGCCTGCCTCTATCTCCTGGCGCTCCTTTCAAAGCAGCTACAAATAATGATGATGCAGCCATAGTTTAGGAGATAATGCAGGTCGCCCACTAAACAGAAGGTCGGTGGTTCCATCAGTTTATGAGCATTTAGCTCTTTTTAGTGGTGACTAAGACAAGAAAAGTGCAATGCAAGTGCAATACCATTTACATTTACCGTAGGATAATAAATATAGTCATTTAGCTCATAAGATGAGAAAATTAGACTCTGACAAATAATCACTGCACTGGAATTATCTTTTCTCAAAACATTTAAGAAAATATGTTGTGTTTTATCCAAAAGGAAATTTTCATCGTGTGGTGTCTGCTGGGACATAATAATTTGCTGGCATGAAAGTGAAGCAGAGATGGACTATCATTAAATTGATAAGACGTCCTAAGATGTTTTCCCAGAAAATACTAATTTTTCACTTCAGACCATCTGTGTTTCAGAAATGCATAATGCATTTAGAGAAATTAAAACAAGTCTCACTTACTGAGTCTGGTTGATTATTTTCAGATTTACCAGAAGGTATGAACTGATATATTGCTTTATGTATTTCTTTCTTTGTCTTCCATTGTCTCGTGATTTTTTTTATTATTATTATTTTTCCCTGTAGAGCAGAGATTCATTTTTTTCATCTCCCTTTCCAAATATGACTCAATTCGAATTTTTATTCATCAAAGCTTATTCTGCCAGAAATGCTAAACGATCTGGCTTTATGAGAGCATGATGGAAATGTCCTCATCCCTCTCGTGCTTTACAGTTCAATCAGTACCTTTCATGTTAGACTGAGAAATACATTTCTCATTTCACTGGTCCTCAGCATATGATGTAACCATGGTAAATGAGCTTATGTCCTTCTTGCACCTCTCCTACCTGTTCTCAACAGAAACCGTGAGGGGATGAATCAGAGATTGTCCATTTGTCACAGTGGTCTCCACTTGAACTTGGGATAAGATTGTCACTATTCTGGTTCCTAGTTTCTTTGCCCATTACTTTGATTTGATTTGGATATAAAAACTTTAGACTTGAGACCATTTTAGGCTGATGAAAGATTGAATAGCCTCGTGTTTAAACCTTTTGACAGTGGAACTGCGTGTGTCCATGACAACCTTTTAAAACACATGTAATTTGGAGCCTTTTCACACAGCCTTTTCATTCAAGGAACTGTTTTGGCACTTATGTGTTGGCTCCATGTTTCAGGCCGAGAGGTACTTCTACAGTATAAAACATACAAAACGAGAAATATGAAAAAAAACGTATTATAACTGATACCGACACTATATATACTGCATCCTCACATCTTCACATTAACCCAGATTTCCCTTCAGATGGAAAATAAAGAATGAGATTTTAAAGCAGCTATCAGGAGAGCAAAAACAAAGCAAATAGTTAACTTACCATACATCCATCAGGTCATTATGCAGTAGAGGCACTGCTCCATATGGATTATTAGCGGTGGGAATCACCAGAGGTCCTGCAATAGAATGACGATTGCGATATTAAAAATATTGCAATATGCAGCAATATATTACGATTTATTATCTTTTTTCTACTGCAAATGATGTCTCCAAATGAAAACTTGGTTAGCATTTGTTTTTTCTTATAAGGTGAATAACTTCTTAGTCTGTTCAGATCAAATCACAGGAGAGTAATGCACTGAAATATCATCACCTCAAATGAACCCTATAAGCTGCTGGTGATACCAGACCAGGCTTTGGCAGGACAACCCTTGAGTGTACTGAAATGAGTACACATGTGCTTTATTGCTCATTAATTCAACTTTTCCTCTCAAAGAAAGGGATTATATTACAAAGTTGTTTATTCTTTGAAGATCACGCAGACCAACACACACAATGACCCACTCTGGGGAATTGGATTTAAGATCAAGTTGAAGTTATGTGAGGCCAACAGAAGGATGATAATAATAATAATAGATTATATTAATAAGAAAAATAATAAGAAACTGCATCTCTCACTCTAACTAAACTACTTGTACACACCCACACAGTTCTTAGAGGAGCTCTAGTGAGGCAAATAAGAGAAAGAGAGAAACCAAATCACCTGTGTGGGTGAACCAGGGGTGTTGGAGGCCTTTGATTTTTGGCATTTTGAGGTTTGATCGTGGTCGAACTCCAGGACTTTTACAGTGTCTTGAAAACATTGCAAGCATCTGACTGTCTGCGGCCATGTAAGTGTTGGCTTTTCTGTGTACCTACCTTCCACCAGCCTTTTTTCATCTCATCGTTTTAAGTGCCATGAAGAGGCCAGGTCATGAGTACCTTGGATACGAGGCTCTCTGTAGGGCTTAAGAGGCAGCCTCCTCCTCTCAGAGGCATATTGAGTTGTATACGAGTTGGTCTGGACCACTCATAACATTAGCGGCAGGTGTCCTAGACTGCTAATACTATCACACTGAGAGAGAAAGTCAAGCAGTGTGTGTATATGTGTGTATGTGTGTATGTGTGTATGTGTGAGTGAGAGTGAGTGATATACCTCATTGATTGATGGTGACATGCAGGGAATCCTGGACCAACGTGCTGACATGTGAATGTGTTTACAAGCATGTGATGGCGTGTGAACATAAAATGATTGGTAGTTTAGGGGTTTGTGGACAATATTCTTAATTTGGAGGTAATATAAACAACCGCAGTAGGTATGTGTGTAAGTGTGTGTGTGTGTGAGTGTGGTTCTGATCCTTAATATAATCACTCTGTGGTAGCCATGCACACACAGAGAGCACATGCAGGGAAATACACAGGAGTCTGTGGACTGAATTAGATGGCGGTGTGTGTAATTTACACATTCTGCAGGTCAGGTATTTTCAGATTTTGCTTTTGTAAGCCACTGAGAAATTTAATTTATTTATATTATGCAAATACATGTTGTTTGTGGAATCTTTTTTTTTTTTCCTGTTCCTGCCCTTTTGCTGCTCTGATGTTGAGGAAGTGAAATGTTTTTTTTGTTTGTTTTTTTTTCTCTCTCCTGTATGGAAATCTCTGGTGTTTACCGTTACAGGTGACTGGATTTCTTGTTGTTTATAATCACCTTTGTTTGCCTTCTGGCTCCCAATCTGCTGCAGGAAAGTTCAAAAGGGCATAAATAAACCACTGTTGGCAGTCTCAGGTATGTGTTTTACTGGTCTATGAAGTCATCATTCCACTCTGGACTTACTGGGAAACTACTACATGTACAATCCTTGTTCCTAAAGACAAATAAATGAAGATACTAGCAAGGTGAAATCTCTGATACCTGCTCTATTTATGAAGTTCCTTTTGATTCTTTTAATTCTGTTGATTTGATGCTTATTCACCCAAAACTAACTGACTGACAAAACTAAAATAATATGAGTTATACTGTCAGATTTCAAGTTTTGTGATGTTTGTATTTGTGAACCTGGGGAGCAGATGTAGGTTGGTGTTTGAAGCTGGTCTAACCAAAGTGACAGAAAGTGGAAGCTGGCCATGCAGCCCCCCACATGTCTAGTTTTTTTGACCCAGTGTCACTTTCATGCCGTCTGCCCCTCAGTGGCTCGTAATGCCCCTCAGATGTCCTTCAAAGTAACCCATGTCAACTGGCCCTGTGCCTGAGCCCCATATTGATTTTGTTTTGGTCACAGCACACGGCACAGACTCTGACCAGCCTCTGGCTCCGAGTCCACCAGGCTTCAACCGAGCAAACCCCCTGCTTCAAGATAACACTTAATAAGGTCACTGGTTCAATTATGGGCTACACTGGTTCACCCGGCAGGGCTCTTAAGATGTACCGTCTCCTCCTCTCCTTTCTGCTCATTAAGTTGGGTCTTAATGTAAAACGTTAACATTTACATACATATGCTGTCAATTACTGTCGAGAGTCCCTGTGCTTTTCAAGAGGATTGCCTTGCTTGATTGGTCACCATGGCGATACTGGTGGTGGAGAAGGTCAGTGTTTTAGGGTCCGGTACAATAGGACTGAGAGAGAAATGAATGCTTGTGGTTCATTTAACATCAGCAGTTACTTTGAAATTAGCTGCCTTGAGAGAATATATATAAGTGTGGGGTTGAAGCTAGTGCAAGTGCAATGGATAATGGGAGTAGTTTTTTTGTTGTGAGAAGAAAAATTAGCATTCAGGGTACTTAACAATGAAAAAAAATAAATAAATAAATAACAAAATACAGGAAGTGAAAAATAAAAACACTTATACGCCACATATGCCATCATCAGAAGGTAATAGTTCAGGATATGTGCAATATAAATTAAGTTATCAGGGCAACATACACAGCACTTACGCACGGATAAGATGCTACTTCATTTCATGTGCAAATGAGGCAATCTAAATGCAGTGGGAACAGAACGAGACACTGCTTCTGTTGTACTTTTGGTAGCAGATTTTGTACAAAAGGCCTCATCACTTTTATCCAGCCACACTTTTCTTCTTTGCTTTTGATAAAGCAGTGCCTGTATACACACGCACATGCACACGCACATGCACACACGCACACACACCGACAAAGCCATTCGTTTAAAGGACTAATATTTTAGAAGAGGAGTCAGACGTTTGAGTAGTTGAGGCTCCTTTTGCACAATCACTTTTGAAATGCTATCAAAATGGAAGTGCCACCGGAAGGGTCTCATTTCAAAATACCACAGATCCATTTTTACAAAACATAATAATTAAAAAAAGTAGTAGTTGTCTTTTAAGAAAGGCTAACGGGGTGTTCCCACCAAACGCGATGAACGCGATTGAATCGCGCGTCAAATGAAATCGCGTCGCGCTAGACGCTCCAGTTTTGACGCTGGTTCAATATGCAAAAAACGCCTCGTCGCGGCATCGCGTCGCGCGACGAGCCCGCCCAAACAACAACATTTCTCCCACTATTTCATTCTCTGGCTGAGATAACCACCGTCGCTGCACTGTTCCTGTCCCTGTAGATGGGAGAGGAACAGCGGTGTGGGTCTCTGGCTGCAGGAGGAGGAGGAGGAGACGGCTCCGTGAACTACTGTGTGACTGACCGCCTGTTGAGTGCTTTGGGACGGGGCGGCCGGCTCGCAGCGCCCGCTGGTTGAAAACAGCAGTGATAACGGGCTTTCAGGTCCGAATCTCCAAATCAGAAACGTTTGTAACAGCACCGGAAAAGCAACAGTGAAGAGCTGTGGCTTTGCAGCAGCTAATGGGGATCTGAATAATAAACTAAACTAAACCAGAAAACTTCTAATATTGTCAATAGACTCGCTCTGACTAAACTGCCAAGGGAACACCAGTACGTCCGTACGTCAGCACGTTGGTGACGATCTCAAACCTGATGTCGCGGCGCGTCTTCACGCGAATTCGCCGCAAAAGTTCAATTATTTGAACTCGAGCGATGAAGCGTCATCGCGCCGGGCGACGCGATGGAGGCGATTTTTCGCGGCCAACGCGTCCATCGCGTCACGCTATCGCGTCCATCGCATCGCCCGGCGCGATGACGCGACTAATCGCGTGTTTGCATTGACTTTACATGTAATCTCGACGCGCGATGAGGCGTCATCGCGTTTGGTGGGAACACCCCGTAAGCAAATAAAACCCTGTCCCATAATAGGCTGAATTTGAATAACATACTTGGGGAAGGATTTGTGGAAAAAATACACATGCATTTTAAGTTTTTTAATGCTAATGGGTGATGAAGTGTTCAAAACAACAAAAAAAAACGATCCCACCAACGTATCTCTCCGTTGCCTTGTACAGGCTGTGGGGTGTCACAAAGGCAGCAGCCGGTCTGCTGAGGTGATCGGCCGGTCAACCTGCGTCGTCATCCCGGGGGAGAAAATGAGCCGAGTAACTTATCCGCAGGTTTTTAGAGGTTTACCACCGGCTGGTTAAATTATTTTTAGGAGATACATGCTGGTCTCATTGATGAAATGTAACAACTGTGGCAGTAGCATTAGTTTGTTTGAATGAAAAGTGAAGCTACATGTGTATTGGACAGAAGAGCAGCGCTGGCTTAGGGCTCTGTAGCCTACAGTATTTACAGAAAACACCACATTTACATCAATAAATAAATGTTTTACAATGAACCGATGAGTCTACATTAAATTTTATTTTATTAAGTTATATATTCATGGATACGGTACACGGCAAAGATACTTATACTCTAAACCGTCTTTGGTTAGGGTTAGAGGTCAGGGGTGCATTGCATTGTGGGATACAGTTCACAGTGTAGACCATAGACTGGTGTAGACTGGTCAGATGCACGCTGGAGATATTCTCCGAATCAGTACGACATCCAGTAATTTTTCACATACTGCAGATTTTGCTTTTGTTTGCATAATGCATAGGGTCGTACATACTACATTTTGGCCAAATCAGTAGGCTATGTACAAGCAGTATAGTATGCGGTTTCAAATACAGCCACAGTGTCACAGCATCACCAGTGTCACTAATGAGTCCTTTTTCTTGATCCTGCCCCAAGTTTGAGTTACTCACAGGACAGATTGTTAGGTTTAGTGACTTGTGCCAAAGGTCTTGATAATGTGACTCCCATTAACCCTTTGTATCAAAGGCATCAATCCAGCTTTAGTTAGCAGGGAGCCTCAGTGTCCTGTGTCTTTTTCTTTGTGTCATGTGTCCCCAAGCTGTTGAATTCCTCTGTTCCTTTGGTGTAATGTTTTTTCCCCCACATTTGTTCTGCTACTATAGCAATGGAATAATTTCATATAAGTTGTGGTTTAAAACAAGGCAGTTGTAGCTCATTCGCTGCACAGCTGCCAAGATACCACAGTGCAATTACCGGGCACAGCGGGGAGTGCAGTTTCACTTTGAAACACAGTTTAGACAAATCTGCATTCCAAGTAAAACACAGATACCTCAAGTGTTTGAGGAAATTGTCATTAAGTGTGTACCTAAACAGATCCAAGAGGCTCAACATATGGCTGCTGGGGAAATGGAATTAAAAAAAACTAATAACTGTTTTTTTTGTTTTGTTTTTACTTTTATTTAAAACTAGCCATTACAATGCAAGAGAGTGAGTCTGCGAGTGTGAGTGCAGTGAGTCCGACAGAAAGTGAGGGACAAGTTAAAAGGGAGAAGAGAAGATGTGAGGAATGTAGCGGATATAATAAAAGAGAGGAAGAAATAATTATCATTTCATACCACATCCTCTCTCTCACTCTCTCTCTCAGCCTTCGACACATGGAGTGATGAGGTAACGGTGGCCTTGAGATGAAGCTGAAACGGTTTGCTTAACTAACTAGTGGTGAACACACACACACACACACGTTTATACATCAAGGTACAAATTATAAATGCACCCTCATCAGGTGAAATATACATGGCAACACCAAGGACACATGTAAACCATATAAAGCTGTTTACACATTCATAGCCACAGTGTTGCAGCATCACGCATGCAACACGCAACCACAGGCACAAACAAGCACATGCCTAAGCAATTAATCCTATATTAAAGTGCAGCAGAGCTGTAAGTGCAGCTCAGTGAATCCAGCACATTTCTCTGGCGACGGTTAATTCACTAAAGAGGAAATTAAACAAGAAATGGACAAGAGAACGGATGAATAAACAGGATATACTGTAATATGAATATTATTTTCAATGCCAATGACGCCGCTTGAGTAAGTGCCATTCAGCAGGTTTTGTTTCTTTCATAAAACTTCTATCACACGTAGGTGATACACTATATAGTCAGATGCTCTCTTTTTTGTTGTTGTTGGGTAGCGGATGTTTTTCACACAACAAAAGAAACACAAGTGTGTATTGAGGGAGCAGATGCAGCTCTTTGGAGGGTGATGTGTGTGTGTTTGTGTGTGTGTGCCGACTTCCATATGTTTACTTCCAGTGACAAAGCCCTCTGGTGGTTGTAGGAATTATAACGGGAGTAAAGAAAGAAGGTGGTACTGTAATGTGGAGTGACAGAGTCTGGCTGAGGAAGAGGTCAGAGGGGATCGATGAGTCGACAGAACAGTTGACTGTATCACAGGTGGTCAGCGTTGATTCCCTCTCTACTGCATCAGTTTTTTTGTTTCTGATACGACCAGTGGTGGTTCGATTTTGTGTGGTGCCCAGGCTAAACCCAATTAATACACTATTGCACACTTGTAACCGAATACAGTACACCCACGTGGTGGTGTGCCAACTAGTTTATTATTCTTAAATAATATAGTGACCCCACCGGCCTGTATCCACATTATTAGGATCAAATTGTGGTTTATTTGGTCTCTCTTTGTGGTGGGACTGATTTTACTCTTTGCATGAGGACAGACATAGATAGAAAGATAGAAAGTGCACCATTTCATAGATTGCCCACCTGCCTCCCCATCTCCCATATCTTCTGAGACTGAGGGAGGATGGATGACCCTAACCCATCATCATTGACTTTCTGTGCAAATGAGCAGTTGAAAAATGATTTAACAAATATTTTCACACATATCAAAATCTATCTGAATGTGCCAGTTCAATAGATTTTACCACTTGTTCAGCTTGTATAGGCATGTCAAAGCTCTACTAAAACTTACAAATTCATCCTTTGTTGTGTTGCAGCGCCACTACAGGCCAAGCATATGTACTACAGCGTATTGAGTCATTTTCAGAAAGACACAGCAACTGTATGGTTAATATGCACATCTGAATATTTGCTTACTTATCGCAAGTCATACTGTTATCGCACATGGGACATTTTGCTGACAATCGTGCAGGCCTAGTGTATTTTCTAACTCTGCTTTATAATGTTGTCCAGCCAACGTGGGCATTGAAATAGAAAACGCATCTAGATGTTATTCCTGAGGGGAATGGAGAAACAACAAATGTTGTTGTGTTAAATGTGGTGGACCTGTGTGCTTCAACTCTTTTTCTGGTTTTCACTGATCAGAACATTTTGTGCTCCTTTTAGTGTGAGTATCAAGTTCCCAACAAAGACAGTAGTTACAGTCAACCTACATTCTACCATTAATGGCCTCTCACCATTCACTACAGCACATTAGCATTTTTATTTAACTGAACCTTGCAGAGAAAGGAGTTTTTGATTTGCTTTCACATTGATTTCTCACTGCCCCCCCTCAGTTATCACTCCCACCTCTGTGCTGTGCTGCGTGAGTTAAGTGCTTTCTTATGGTGAGTGATTAGGCCTGAGCCCAGCTGCTAAACATAGATGCCGTATACAGTAAATGCTATATTCACAAAATCTGTTTCATGTGAGTTGGTGACTCGGCTGGTTAATGGTGCAGTTGACCGGTTGGGGGGTAAGTGGAAAATGTGGTTTGAATTTACAGTAAAAAAAAAAAACACTGATGAGTTCCTGAGGGGCAACAATACTGGTAGTGCCCCATGTCCAAATCAACACCATGGCTAAAGAGGCACTCAGTGTTAATTCAACAGGCCGAGCGTCTAAACAGAGAGTCATAGTCTGGTTTCTGTGGTTAAAGGGACAACAAGAAGTTTTGGAAAAGCGAAGTGTTTTCACACTACATTTATGAGCCTCCGCGCGCACCGTAAAATTCTTTGACCGGCGCAAGACAGACTCATGTTTTCATTCATCAAGAATTGAAGTCAGAGGTTCGAAGGCGATCAGATACCGTCGTAGTTCCGACCATAAATGGCGATTCGGCGGCATTATTGTCATGACTCGCCGCGAAACCGAAAGTAAGGAAACGCTGGTCAGCTCGACCAGCATTTCCACCACCACTAATAATAACAAAATAACGATAGAGACAAAACGATATATTTATCGAAAATGGGCCCATTAACAAGTGTGGGTAACGTAGATTCATCCACATTAATATGAGCCTTTTTAATTGTCGCAGAATTTTTGGTTCTGCCGACGGATAAAACTCCTCGTTGTCCCTTTAAATCGGCCAGAATTGCCACTGTTTGTTTTCTCCTTGTCTTCTCTTGGCTGATCTGAAGTTCAAGTCGTCCTGAAGCTCTCAAGTCCCAGATAAGCTTGATAGAGTTTTATTATCTGTGCCTCCACTGTTTTATGCAGATTAAGTTTATCTAGAGTAGATGACTAAATGGGAAACTCATAAATTTGTACACACCAGGGGAGAAAATGAATGGGTCCTCGGGGCAAACTGAGATTTAAAGTTCATAAAATGTTTCTGAAATTTTTAATGAGGAGCGACCAGGGCCCCTGTTATTATAATGTCTCACCCATCCCTCTGTGGCCAGCAAAGAGTTTAAGTACAAGATGAGATGAAAATGTCATGGGTAGAGGCTACAGTCCAAACTGCAGTCGGCCCTGGTTTGCATCCTGCATTGGGTGGCCCTTTACTGCATGTCATTCCCCCTCTCTCCGCCTCAATTTCATGTCTCTCTCTTGACTGTACTATCCATTAAAGGCATAAAAAGCCCAAAAATGTACTTTGAAAAAAGAAAATGTCATGGGTTTTACCTTAAAGATAATTTATCTTGACTTTTAAAACTCATTTTAAAAGTTTCATTTCCTTTTTATTTTTAAAAAAGACTTCCTGTCTTTGTCTTTGTTCCCTCCTCTCTCTGTCCCACCCTAATGTGTTTCACCTGAGCTCGATCACCTTTGTCCTTCTTTTGTATTCAAGTCTCTCTCTTCTCCTCTGTTTTGGTCAGTTCATCCTGTTTTGTTGGAGTTTTGTTTTTTGTTCTTGGGTTTATCTGTTTTTTCCTTTTCCTGCTTGATAGTTTGGTCGACCACCCTGGGTGACGCATCACCTGTGCCAGTGTTGGGGATCCCAGCCAACAAAATACTGTATCTTCCTGGCTTGATGACCCTGTTGTATTTCCTCACTGTCCCATTCCTCAGTTTCCTCAATTCCCAACTCCGTCCTTTTGCCCTGAAACAAACACACTAAGACCAATCTGTACTGGGCATCCTGTGTACAACTTGCTTGGGTTAGCATTTATAGATAGATAGATAGATAGATAGATAGATAGATAGATAGATAGATAGATAGATAGATAGATAGATAGATAGATAGATAGATAGATAGATAGGAGTGACATAATGACAAACCACTGTATGAGAAGACGCCTTGCAGCCTGGATATGCACATAAATACACACACACACACACTTTCCCACTCACAAACACACGTTCGTCTCCCTTGCTGAAGGGTGTGATTGCAGCGATTGCTGTGCGGCTGTCAGATTGCAGGGCAGCATCCGTCTGGAGCCTCATGCATTTTTATTGCATCTTAGCTCCTCTTCCTCTCCTTTACAGTACAATACATCTGCCTTGTACTGCACATATTGTACATCATGTTGAACATCTCTAGTGTCTTTGAAGCTGCATTGACTTTTATGTTTTGATTATACTGTATCTTTTCAATTACGTAACAACTGATGTCCAGGTTTGCTCGTTAGCTTAGCTTCCAAAGGTGCAATAGCTTCTCACAGTTCAGGATATTGTATGTTGACTTTTTAAGCGCAACCTTTAGATTATTTCTCTTTGAGATGGAGCAGTTACTGTATGCAACAGGGTGACATAAGCATTTAGCTAAAAGTCTAAAGAAGAGATGTCACTCATGTTACAAACAAATTAAAATGCTTCCATGTAAAGTGCTCTGTCCATCTCTGCTGCGGTACAGTGGCACTTTGACACTTCACAGCCAACAGCGTGACAACCATTACTCTGGTGTTTGGACAGGGTGTTGAAGTTAGCTTTATTTACTGTTCACTCATTTGTATAGCAGTATGGATTTCCCATCAAAATATATGAGGCAAACAACATACTGGCAGCCTCTGGTTATGAGTCTTTATAAGCTTCATGTGTCCAACTAAGGAATTAAAACAATGATAGAGTCACTTTGTCTCATTGCAAGAGAGAAGTGAGAAAAATATGGGAGAGAGAAGAGGGAAGGAGTGAGATGGAGAGGAGAACTGTATCATAAACCAGTTTGACTGTATACGCCAAACAAATCAAATGTATAGTGCTCAAATCAAATATGTGCAAATCCCTGTAATAGCATTCGTGCTCCACAGAAAAAAAGAAAATGTAAACCAGAAACACAAGGCATAAAGGACAACCATTAAAGGTCCCATGACTAAATTGCACATGTATTCAGAGACCAAGCCTTTAAATGAGCGGTCAAGACTTTTGCAACTTTGTGATGTCACAACTAAGCAGGCACCGCCCCAAGCCTTGCCCACCTTGTCTCACTATAAGCTTGCAGGATTTGGTTTCTCTGAGTGTCTTCCTGAAATCTGCTCTATATTTTTACTCAGAAAATAGTCAGCCAATCAAGAGAGAGGAGATGAGAAACAATCAAATATCAAAAACATAAAACAAGAGGCAGTAAAGGTGTTAAATACAAAGCCTTTAAATTTACAGTGAAGGTTGGTGGCAATTGTGTTTTCATATACAGTAGGATGGACTGTCAAGAGTTTGCTATAGTGTTTATGAGTTGTATGATTTCAAGCCAAAGGTGTAAATGATGTAAATTGGAATTGTGACTATGTGAATGCAGCGTATTCAACCTGAATGGTCTGTTTATCAAAGCATTTTTGTACCTCAACAAAGCCAAGCCTTAAACATGGTAATGGTGAGACATAAAATTGTCATTGCAACTATTTTAGATGGCTGTTGCCTTACAGCAGGAACATCAAATCAGAAAAAGGCACATACAGGTTGCAATGATGGACGGTTTCCATGCTTATTTTTAAAATGATCCATTCCATGTTTATGTTCAGGTGGGATCTACATCTCTTTGTCCACACTCAGAAAACACAATGAGGATTTGACTGTTTTCAATCCAACTGAAAGTAGGAATGGACATTTCTTTTGGAAAAAACAAGCCTGTAAATAAAAGAGAAAAGTGGTTGGGTCAGACAAGAAATCAAATGCAGCAGAATCCAAACATATTTTATTTAACCCCCAGATTTCAGGTTTAAGAGACATATACTGTTGCAATTTTATTGGCCAGAGCAACAGCGTCTGCCATCTGCTATAAAAAAAAATCAGCTGTTTGATACTGAACTGAAACTGGCTCTGAGAAACAAAACAGAGCAGACCGTTTCCTTGCAGCCTCAATGCCTGTCTGTATGAAACACAGACATATTACTAAGCAAATTGATGGAAAAGAAGAGGAGTTGCACTCTCACCAGTTAGCAAAGTATTAAAGTACTAATTTTATCTCTTTTTTTCCTCCCACACATCATGTTTTGTATCTGCAAGTCTTTGAAGAGCTAAACTGGTCATGTAATCATCCTTGATGCAACAAAATCACGTTCTTGTACCTGCTTCTCTTGATCAAAAAACACATTACAACAACTCAAGGTGAAGTTATTTCTCTAAACTGAAGATCTGCACCACCAACCCTCATCTGCATCCAACCAGCTTTTCAAGACTTCACTAATTATGTGTCTCTGAACAAGTTCGGCGCAGATTTCATTTTAAGTTTTCTCCAAATTCGTCTTGAGACTGAATGCATCACAGAACCCTACCATAAATCAAGTAATTCATTTCTTACCTCATTACTGAGATGTCTGGTTATTCGCCAGGATGTGAAATATGGACACCGTCCTAAATTATATTGATAATTCTATTTAGCACCAAACCATCACTAGACTTACAGTAGTAAGGAACCTCCAACACAGAGCCCAACGAAAAAACAAACTTCAAAACTGATATTAATGTGGGCGGATCACACATTTTGGATGCAGTGTGTACTGTACATGTAGGTAATTGAATTCAGGATGAGGAATTAAAGCACTGCCATTGTAATGATAACCTGTTTATCAACTGTGGTCTCTCTCATCCCAACTGAAGCTCAGATTACACTTGCAGTGTGTGTTTGTGTGTCTGTGAGCATCTCTTTCCTCCCTGTCACCATGGTGTTGCACTTCAGTGACTGACTGATTGTGTGCTCTGATTGGATCCTGGTTGCCAGGATGTGGGACATTAGGTCTATGATTGGTGGATTGAGACTGAGAAGGTCTTTTTTTTTTCTTTTTCTTTTTTATGACTCATCACAGTTAAATGTTACTCCAAGAATTTATTTTTCTCTTTAAAATTAAGAAGAAAACCACTTTTTAAAAACTTTATTCCACTGGCTTAACACACGACTGGACCAGGACTTCAAATTCAAAGTCCAGTAAATGAGCGACAAACAAATCATTGCCTCTTTAGCAGTTTTAGTCATCAAAAACAATTTAATGTCCAAAGTCAAGCAGCAATTCACCACACCCCGGCATCTAGTGGCACCCAGACGACATGGCATCACTCACAATACTCCTAATGACCCCATTCGCGAAAGAGATTAGTTGCAAATGAACTAATCACTCGCGAGTTGCACATTGCTACAGGGAGCTGGGAAAAAAATTGGGTGAATTAGTAAGCAGTTACGATGATGGAGAGCAACTGACAGTTAGTTATGCAGAGAGAGAGATTCAAAGTTGTGTTTACCCGACTGTTTTATGTCTTCTCCGCATGTCTTTCTGCTTCGATGAGAGAACTTTCCTAGGGCTTAATGAGTTTGGAGCCTTGGGCGTTTTAGATTGATGTGATCTGGGTTGAGGAGGTAACTTTTAAAATGTACTCTGGTGCAGCGTAATCATCGGCGTAATCTATCTAGTTACTGTCAACATGACACAGACTATTGTTTAACTTTGGTGCACATGGAATAGATTGAATTAATTAGCTGAATTAAAGAGAAACACAACATGTATATGTGTAGATGATGTATGATTTTAAGAAGTGGAGTGCAGTCCAAGGAAGTATCATATAGCAGCAAGTAGTGTTCTGCACTATAGCAGTCTTGTCTTTATTTACTTTTCTGAATCTACTGTAGTGTTATTTTTAGGCTACTTTACACACATATATCAGTTTATTCTATTTTTTTTTTGGTGGAGCAACAGAATAAAAAAAATCTTACAGCACAACAAGACACACCTATTGAGTACTTGACCAAAGTCGGTTTAAGTGGTCAAAGTCAAAAAATTGTCATAGAAATTTAAGTAAGTCATCTACAAATTTGCTCTTACAGTAAGTGGACCATAAATCAACCTAGTAGCCTATAGTTCTGGAGCTGTTGTTCATATAATGTGATCTTCATTAGCACATGGAGTTGGCCAGTTGAAGTTATAGATGTTCACTTTCTAACACCAGGTTATTGTTGTTTTTTGTTAATGTATTCAGATAAAGTTCAGATGTGAGTGTTTCACTTCCATAATGAAGGGAGAACATTGTTCACTAAAGCTGTGTACTACACAGTAGCTACACCAAAGCGACAATGTTGCGTGCCATTTGCAGCGCTATCTGAACCTAACCAGTGCCCAGTTTGACTGTCGCGGGGCTGAAGAAGAATATTTCGAACTTGCGCTGCAAGCTAGTCGGAGCAACAAGTCCAGTCATTCTGCCACGCTACAGGGCTGTACAGGATGTCACGTCATTTCATTGCCTTTGTATGTAATTTCGCCGCACCACAAATGTAAGTCGCTTTTGATGCGTACACAGCTTCATAACGATCATGAGATATGATAGAAAGACAATGCAGTGAGGTTTTTTTCTTTCCGACCATCTTTGCTCCTATTTCCAATGTCAGGAATGATATTAGTGATGATATATAATGAAAGAATAAAGAATATCACAGTAACACTGACTGTGGCTCTCTGGATCTTTAACTTTACAAGTTTGAGGATGAAGGAGGCGTTCCAGGTCAAGGACTTCCCTCAGCTGAGACTGTTTTTACCGAGAGATGTCTGGAGGCTGGGTGACAGCTTGGTTAACACACACACACACACACACACACGCACACTGTCAGACTCTCCTGCTTACATTCTGTCCAATAGTCGCACACAGACACACACAGACACACACACAGCAGCAGCAGAGTGGTTAGTGTGGCTAGCACTACCAGACCATGTGCTACAGTGTTAATCACACCTATGAACATTAGCACTACAGCACAAGCCACCGTTACAACGCATGAGTAGCCTACTGTATTCACACACACACATACACACACACTCACACAATCACACACATATGCAAAAGCATGAAAACATTGACAACAAAGGCTGATTTTCCTTTTTCAGTCTGTTTATCCTCATTAATCAGGTTATTAATATTCCAGTAATTATTACACAGCTTGAAGTTGAACTTGCATGCCATTTTGTTTCATTATTTACAGACTTTATTACTGTATTATCTAATTCACCAACAGTTGTTAATCCAACACCTCTGATAATTAAGGAAGCACTTTGAGCCTTTTGGGGATAACACCGTCTTCATAGTTCTCTCCTCAAAGGGAAGTTAAAAGTGGATGTCAACACATCTGATGTTATAGTTCTGATGTCAAAGCTGCATAGCTACATTTACAGAGGGTGCTATACTGAAAGGTCATATTGTTCATATTTCATTATAATTGATCTTTTCTCAGATCATAGTTAACTTAAAATGTGTTTACAAGAGTTGTCGTGTAAACAAATATACTAATTGAATTAACTTCTTGTGTAGCGCCACATTCACACAGATTTGTGCTGTTTATATCCACATTTACTGGTAAACAGTGTTTGCCTTTCTTACATATTCACAAAATGGGTGGATTTTTTTTTTTTTTTTTTTTTTACTGTTTTCTGACACTGAATAGACCAAATAATGAAGAGATTAGTCAAAAACACAATTAAGATACTAATTGTTGATACAGTATGTCAATTTAAACAACAATTTAATGAGAATTAATAATTACAAAAAATAATTTTTAAAAAATCGTAAATAGATCTCTCCTGCATGAAGTTGGTACCTAATATTTAGTGCAAAAGTTGCTTTAATCTAAAACTGAGGTGCTGTAACATTATAATTTCAAACTTTTCTGCTTCAGTATTGAAGGACAACCTGTTTGTTGATTTGCTGGTTTACACTTTCTGTAAGCTCTGTCTAATACAATTTTCCTACAGTTGAGCTGAGGAGAGAACAGATCTCAGCACAATCACATGCTGCAGGTTTCTATTACTGTAGATTCATTTCAATATTTTTCATTTCTGCTGCGTAGCAGGTCTCTGTTGGCCGGTTGGAATTTACACCGATTCGGTATGCAGCGTGGCTGTGTTTGTTTCATTGTCCAAGGCACGGCAATTATTAAAACAGGAACGGCTGTGATGTGTTTTCTGATTGGAAGCTAAAAGATTACAGCCGTGATGAATAATAAAATCAGATGCCACTAATGTGGGGCTTTTGTAGAATGGCAAATTATGGGCTGCCCTGGGACTGAACCAGAGCAAAGACTGACAGTTAGTGGGCTGAAAGGGGAAAGTCACGCTTTAAACATGTTGTCAAAGAGGTAATTTCCACATGTGACGTGTGCTTCCTGAACTATTTCACTGCTTTTCATATCACAAAAAAAAATAGAAAAGATTTGATAACCGTCTGGCTGAGCTTCAAATGTTCAGCAGAGCCGACAAACAGATTTATATCTTGCCCCCCTTCTTCTCTCAAAAGCCTAAATCTGTTTGTCTGTGTTAACAATGTCACTTCAACTTTTAATATTTGAACTAGTTCAGGGGCACTTGATTTACCCCAGCAGCCTGGAACAGCCGCCAACGCAGACACATTACTGGTGAGATTAAAGTAAATCAAGCACTCAGGTTTCTGCTGTGTTTGCGCTAGGATCAAGCAGCAGGGAAGGAATGGAGCGCTCTGTCTTGATCAAGATTCAAAAGGTGTGTGTGTGTGTGTGTGTGTGTGTGTGTGTGCACATCGTTGTGTGCATAACGTATACTTTCTGCGTGACGAGGTTGAGACCAGAACTCACCACCTCCTCCGTGTAGCCCACCGCTCTCGTTCCTGTCACTCTATTGAAAAGTAAACCCCAGTACCGTGAAATAATCTTTAAGAAATTGACCTGTTTTGGTTGTGGAAGGCCTCTGTAAAGCCAGCCTCCCCGCACCCGGAGTTGAAAAAGAGACGGCTGAACTAAATAAAAAATCCACATCCCTTCACTTCACATCATGTTTTGACTCAGAGACTAAATTTCACACCCAGACAATGCCAGCGCCTTTCATATACATTTACAGTAGCCTGAGCGCATAAAAGGCTTCTGATTGGTCACAGCGAGTGAGACCAACTGCTCCTGGACTTCACTCGAGCTGTAATATCGCCACCTTCCAGGTGTGTTCACATACATATATGTGTGTGTGTGTGTGTGTGTGTGTGGGTGTGTTTGTGTGTAGGTGCACGTGTGTGTGCAATGTACGGATCAATATATCGCTGAGCCAAAGCCCTCTATTACCCTCAAGTGGCCAAAGCGCAGAACTGGCAGGACTTACCTGAGAGGTACAGGAAGCAGCTTGAAGAATGACATTGTGAATCTCTCTCTCTCTCTTTCTATGTGTGTGTATGTGTGCACTTGTACTTGTGCATCCACACTTATTTGTATGTGGGTCTTACTCTTCTGTGCCACTGTGTGTGTTTGTATGTCACGCCTGCTTGCATGTTCCTATGTGTATATGTGGAAGTGTGTGATATTGTGTGTACGTGTATGTGTACTGTATGTGTGCACACCCCTGCCTCTTATTTAAACTTGAGATTAGCGGATAGAGAAGGAGCGGCAGAGCAAAACGAACAAATATACAAACTCTGTGGTGTAGAGCTGGAAGTGGTGGTACAGGTGTGGAACAGGGGAACGGAGGGATGAGTTCAGACCTTGTATTAAAAAAGAGGCTGTATGGGTGGACGTCATGTTGCTTCAGGTACATGAAAAACGACATTTAATGTTATCAAAGTGAGTTTGAAGGCTCATCAGAGATCATCAGAAAGGATCTTGCAACTCCTTTGGCCCTTCATCTTAATGATCATGAGGCAAACGGTGAGGGAAATGCCACCACAAGTGGACTTGTCTTTTTTTTTTTTTAATTCAGTGAAAAAATGAATACTTTGACTAGAGTCAGAGTTAACTCTAGGCTCATATCCTCATACATTGACATCTGATGCTGGAGCCTGATTTACTCCATAAACAACATTAGAAGTAATATAGTAATATATATAATATATGTGCAACACATAAGTGTTGCACATATCTTTATTATAAAGACACAAATGACCACCCTAAGGAATACATGTGATCAGGGATGTCATTAAATTCACAATGTGTGCTACAACTGAAAATATATCTGCTATGTGAGGGCAGAAGAAACACAGATTTTATTTCAGGATGTAATCAACTGCAAATATGTTTTTCGATGAGCCAGTGCTGCACTTTGGCAGATGATGTCGCATTGCGTTCCAGCAAAAGTTCTTGAGCCAGATTCAACTTTTTTCACTCAGTGCTCAAATTCAGCTTTTAACTGTTGTTGTACACGTATCATCAATCATCAGTCAATCTTGTTTTCATTTAGAGCCGTGGTTGTGGCTGTGCTGCACATCTTGCAGTACATGAGGAGTGGCTCTATATTAGGGTGTAAATGTACGGGGAGGCAGCAGAGTCTCAACAACATGGGTTTCCAGCCACTTGTTGTTATGCACACTTTCAATTTGTGAATAAAATACAAAAAAAAAAAAAAAAACTTGATCGTATATCACCAAAACATGAAAAAATCTCAGAAAATTGTTATTTGGGGGGATTTTCCTTCACTTGCTTCTCAGGTGTTGTTTATGCACATGGAAAAAAACTTATGAAAATGATTTCGCCAAAATGAAATAAATATAAATGTTCTTGCTCCCATGCCATGATATTGGTATAACCAGATCATTGGAGTAAATGTCACAGGCTAAGGACAATTTATTTTCAAAACCTCATGGTTTCAAATTTCATATGGAGAATTGCTTTTTAGTTTAGTTAGTGGAGCAGCAGTGAAATCAGGACTTTGGCTCTTTCCAGATCAATCTGGCAATAACAGGAATAATGTGTTGTGCTCTCCAGAGTTGAAGTGAACACACTGACTATGACAGTGGAAGCAGGTCAGCAGTCACCCACAGATGAAGAAGATCTGTGCGAATGTGGAAGTCATTCAGTCTTGTAGCACTGGTGGTGACACTGGCTTTGGGAAAAAACATCCCACGACATCTCATCTCCACACACTGGATGTCAGAGTGCCATCAACTAACTTAACCAGACAGGGAATTGTGATTTTTTTTTTAGTTTCCTGTTGGACACCATAAGCATAAGTTGTGTGTCGTCCCTTGAAAATTTGAGCTAACCTTCATTTGTATGGTATTTATGATATATTTTCAGTTAGGAACAGATTCTATATGATCTGCATTGTGGCATTGTATGCATTTAGCCATTGCCATTAAGCTAGTTCTTACCTTTGATTCTGTGTCTTGTGAGCTCAGTTAAGAGGTCAATGCAGCATCAGAAAACAGTATTGTATGTTTTACCCCCCAAGCTTTGCAATGTGTGCTGCACATGGCTATGCAGCACACATTGACATGACATCCCACCTGGACTCTTTGTAGTTATTCCCAGTTTTATTTTTATCACTAGTGTCTCATCAGCCAATTAGTTCTCTGTGTGGATATAGCCTTGTCTCCCCCCTTTTCAGCTGCCAGATTGTATTTACACCACCAGTTTGTTCAGCTGTTCAGCTGTTCCAGTTTCTAGTCGAGATTGTCTTGTGTGTGACTTCTTTGTCTGTTGCTGATTTCTTGCCTTTTTGTGTCTGGCTTCAAAGTAAAGACTTTTGAACTTGAACTCTTACATAATCTGCTTTGTGCTCCTAGGTGTGTGCCTTTCCAGGGTTTAAGATTGATGCTGTTGCCTCCAAATTTATTATAATCTCTGGATTATGTTCTGAAAATAATTATGTATCCTTGTGTATTGAAACCTATATTTCCTGTTGTGAATGTCTCTTTGGGGCCTGGAGAGATAAACCATAAACCATGCAGATCATTCTGTAACAGATCAACAGAAATGAAATAGCTGTTGTTGCTTTTGTTGAGCTCAACTTTGTCGCAGTTGTTGTGGTTGCTGCAGCAGCATCTCCAGTTTCTGGCTGTTTATCTGTGTGCGTGTTCCTATACCTCGTCACCAACCTTAATATTCCCATTCTAATTAATTTAAAAGCTCCAATCAAAATGCCCTATGTAAAACACCGCAATCAGAATCACCAGACAAATTTCAATCATATGTAGATGGTAGTTAAATGAATCATGAATCAGGCAAAAACAAAAATACTTCTTTGTACTAATTGAACCTCACTCCCCCAAAAAAGGTCAAGGCAAAACTGGTCTTCTGCAGAAGAACAGAACACTCACTATATATAATAGGAATACTGTAGGAATATAAAAAGTAACAATTGATTCATGCAAGTCCTTGATTAAACGTGAACTTGCCATCTTGTGCTCACCTTCGCCTCCTCATTGCTTCCAGAAGGACTAAGCATGCATTGTTATCAAGCTGCTGCTTTGTTAAGAACAACACAATAACAGCTACAGCAATGAATAGATGATGGATTTGTGTCGGTTTGTGCTGATGACAAAGACACGAATCAAAGAATATCTACTCGTGCTTTTATTCTGAAGTGCCACGCTTTTCTGTGGTTGGAAGTGTTTGACACAGGTCTGTGAATTTGAAGCATCATCTGTTCAACTGTTGAAGGTCGGCACAGCTGTTAAACATGCAAGTAGGAAGCAGCTCTCTGGCTCACGATCACTGTTGGGCATGTTACTTTTAAAAAGTAATTAGTTCTAGTTACTTTATCCAAAAAGTAACTGAGTTAGTAACTGAATTACTACATTATAAAAAATAACTTATTACCAGGAAAAGCAACTATTGCTTTACTTGTTTTTATAAAATATGTCAAATTACCCCTAACCTCCCACGTTTATCTGGGACTAACCAACTCACTCAGTATCACTGCCTGTGCGGAGGGATACCGAATGAATTGGTTAGTTCCAGATAAACAGCTTTTTTCCCACGAGCTGATGGACTGAAAAAAAGTGTATATGTAGGCCTACACTGTATTATTTTGTTACTTCTTGAGTCAAGTAACGGCGCATTTTATTGTCAGTAATGGTAATGGCGTTATAACGGGGAAAACGGTAACTTTTTTAGATTAGGCTACTTGTTACTGAAAAAAGTAGTGCCGTTAGTAACGCCTTTATTTTATAGCCTAACGCTGTTATTCCCATCACTGGTCATGATGCTATCAAGCTAACCAGTTACCATGCATGCTAATTATTAGCTGCTAGCTGTTACTAGCTCAGTGTAAATCGCGGTGTGATTATTAAAATAACTCCGGGGGAAAAAAAGAAAAGTAGAATTGTGATGTGAGGTGGATCTATTTTTTCCCACCGCTAATGTCACACAGCTGTTCTGCATCAGCGCATGTAAACACCAGACTTTATTAAATTACATGTGTAAACAGTCGACCTGAAATATTCAATCTGAATGATTTCAATCAGAATGAAAAACATGTGCATGTACGCACAGCTTGTGGGTGTGTGTGTGTGTGTGTGTGTGTGTGTGTGTGTGTGTGTGTGTGTGTGTGTGTGTGTGTGTGTGTGTGTGTGAGTGATACAGGTCACAGAGTGTCAACAATGGAGAGAGATGAGTTCCACATGAACGGCTCACCACCTCTGCTGCTCTCCTTTCTCACTCCATCCATCCATTTTTCTCCACCTTTCCTCTGTTGCCTCTCTCTAAGTCTCCCTCCATCTCTCACTCACCGTCACTGTTTCTCTCCACCTGTTTCTCTGTCTTTTTTGTTTCTCAGGCTACCTACTTTTCTTGTCTTGTCTTCTATAGGCCTATTCTCTGCCTATTTTACCTCTCTCTCCTTCCATCCTCCTTCTTCATCTTGTCTGTTTTCAGCTTATCAATCTTTCACTCCGTGTCTTACAACTCTTTTTCTATCTTTTGGACCTTCTGCCATAACTAGGTCTCACTTTGTCCGCTTTTTCCATTTTTCTTCTCATTTGAAACCCCACTCTCTTTTATTGATTCAATCCTTCTCTCTTGCTCTCTTTCCTCATCCATTCCTATCTTTCTATAATGTCTTTTACCGGCTCTCATCTTTTTGACTGAACCAAACAAGTATGGTCAGTCCTAGAAACCCTAATGACTGACTTTACTCCACCAGTCAGCTGAAAGTCACATGACTCAAATGACAAGATCATGTCATTGGTCGACCAGCCAAGTGGATTTCCTCATTGGGTGCAGGTTTGCATATGGATGGGAAAAGGTGGATAAATCAGAGCCTGAGCTGAATTTCTGTCCAAAAATCTTGTGAAAATGTCGTCAATGATGAATTATTTTGTATGCACAGCAGCAGCAGGATATGGAAGTAGAGCAGGCTTATGATTATAAATTATAGTTTTTGATTATAAGGAGGCATGAGCATTAAAGTTAACCTTAGGATGTGAAGCAAATATAACCTTTGAAAAGTAATCAGAACAAGTTGATTCATAAAAAATCCCACGAAAAACTAGCCTGACAAGCCAGACTATATCATTAAAATGTATAGTCTGGCAACGACCGGTAGACCTCGGCTCAATCCAGGGGGCGGGATGAAGGCTGTCTTTCAAACGGCCTCTGCACGCAATAGGGTAGCGCTATGACCAGTCAGAGCAAAGAGCAGGATGACGTTAGCCTGACAAGCCAATTAAAATGTATGTCGTCATCGCGTTAAGCCCGCCCAACGACTCTCTAAACAGATAGAGCGCTGTGATTGGTGAACACAAACAGTGTTTGAGACTCAAAAAGTTCCTATGGCTCGTTTCTAGACCCACCTACAGAGCAAATATATTTGCTGCCGCTAGAGTGCGTCTAGATTTCTAGGCTAACGAAAAACAAGTGGGACCCCAAGTTTAACCATGTTTGCATTTGTCTTATTCATCAATTCATCATCCTCAGTCAGAAGTAAAGATACAGTTGGTAAAGGTCTAACATCTTATAAGTTGAGACCAAACTTACGACCTTGGTGATCGCTCTATCAAAAATGGTTTTGCCAAAGTTTTGCCAAATGGACTGTCTTTGTCACAACTTTAGATGAATTGTTAGCTCATAGAAAAAGAGAAATCTTGTCATGTTTGAAAAGAGATGAGCTGGTATTGCTCTGAAAGTATAAGGGTTGGCCTCCCTGCCACAAACACACCTCTCTGCGCTCACTGCAGTGCAACTGGACATGAATGAGCCTCTACTGCAGCTGTACTGAAATACTGTATGAACAGTGCCTGCAAAAATGTGTCTCAGAGCCAAATAATGGTCTTTGTTGGACTTTCAGGAAACCACCTAAGGCTCAAACCCACATCTTCCAAGCACTCGTCTCATAAAATGTCATTTGACTCAAGTGTTTATGTGAGGAGACTTCAAAATTCAGCGCAGCACCTGAGGATTTGAACCTAAGACCTCAGAACTGAAGAGCGGTCCTCTTGACATCATGAGCTATTTTACCAGCGACACTTGACCTTCATATGTTGGATATAGATTTGACTATTTTGACTTTCCTTCAAGACACTGCACTTCAGCTTCCAGGTGGAAATCTTCACCTCCAAAGTTCTCAACAGGTCTGTGACTCCTTGAGCCAGATGGAGAGGAGCATTTCTACCTGCGTTTGGCCCTAGTCCACCACACACAGGACGACAGCAGACAGACAATAACAGACGGAGAGAGGTAGAGGTGGAGAGGAAAAACAGCCACGCTGAGCGAGAGATGGAAAGAGCTGTAGAGGGAGAGAATAGAGGAAAGGGGAGAAAATGGATGGATGGAGTGAGAAAAGACAGAGGTGGTGAGCCATTCATGTGGAACTCATCTCTCTCCATTGTTGACACTCTGTGACCTGTATCAGAGAAACACACACACACACACACATACACACACACACACGGTGCTTGGCGAACAGGTTGGAGCCGACACACAAACATGCAGCCAAACAGCAGAGTGGCTGAAAGCAACTGCAACAACGCTCAGTTCAACTGACAAAAACAAAAGCAACAATACATATTTGATTTCTGTTGATCTGTTTCTGATGCTTCGTCATGGTCAGAGGGTCGGTTTAGAAAAAAAAAAACTTTCTGTCTGCTCCATTCATCTGCCCAGACACCAAAGAGGAGTTCATAACAGGAAGCATTTCTTTCAAATATTCGAACGCACCACAACACCAAGTAATTATGACGATACACAACATTATATCAAGCATTGATCTGTTTATACCATTGATCTGTTTACACTGGAAAGATAAATGATAGCCTCTGCCTTGATGATGTGTTTGTCATGTCTGGAGCCATTTCTACTGAGCTTTTTTTCATCATCAGGATTCAAATGTGTATTTTTATGTCATACATTTTGTCCTTGTCCTGAAATACTCTCCACGCAGCTGTTTGTGTCATGACAAGGCTAGATGAGGCACAAGCACCATCAATTACTCTAAGAACATAATCCCCTGAGACAGAGTAAACACCATTAGCATGTTAATGTTGACGGTAATAACAATAATGAAAAATTAAGCAACTGACTTGATGTGAGTAAATGCGTATTCTGTAGGGAGGCAGCGTGGTCAGTGTCTGCAGCACAGCCACATTTCAAGACCTTAAATCACTGTACAACAATGATAAACGAGTTTGGTTTATGCAAATTATCGCACCAATTTTTGGTGAGTGAAATGATAATAACATGTAGGAAATGTCAAATTGTCAGAAACGGAAATCAGTTCCGCACAAATGTGACATTTTGTGTTAAGCAGAGACACTACAGGTGAATAGGGGGAAAAAAATTCACTAACACATATCACCATGAAACTTCCCAAGTTTATCACTTAGATTAACACTCCTATAAATTCTGTAATATTCGCCTATCCAAGGCGTACCCAAAGTAAATTGAATGCTGTTCTTGAACTGTTTGGAGAATATGGATGGGCTTGGTCTCTTTTGAAAGGTATCACTCTGAAGTTTTTCCCCAAACTGAAATAATCACTATAAGTGCTACTATCATTGAGTAATCTAAGTGGGAGCACACTGAATTAGAATGTTTTTATTCTCGCCTGAATTTTTTTGTTGCAATCAGATGCCTGAAGATGAGTGTAGCTGAGAATTTTAGCTGGAAAACACAATGGGACTACAGCATGAAGCCTTACCTGGCCCCAGTTCAAATTTGATAACAATCCTGCTAAAAATGAGTATTTTACACATGTTTTTCTAAGTGTATATCTAGGCGTTTTCCTAAAGTTGCCATTGACAAACAATACATGCGCCAAAGTGCAGCTTTTGCAAAGTTACGCATGAAAATGGCGGTGCTGCCTTTTCCCAGGGACCGTGAATGCAGCACATCGTTCGTTTCGTAATTTCATTGGCTATTCAATGCTACAGTTGTCATCGGGATCGGTTTCTATTGGCTGAAGCCATTCAGCGCTGTCGGAGGGGATGTTCCTCATGAGACACAGCCACTCATTCGCTATTGCAGGCGGCAGCCGGAGAGAGGGAGCTTGTGATTGGTCGAGTGAGCTGTCAATCGAAAGGTCAGAGGGCAGCGCCATTTTGTAAAGTGAAATAAACATTGTTTTCATGTAAACGCCGGACTTATGAGGAGAAATAAACGGATTTACTGGATATACAATGCGTAATTTCATAAGATGCAGCAGCGGGATGAGGTTATCTACCGGTACAACCGTGTGTTTTGGACTAAATACTTTACTGGATTGGATTTACTGGACTTTTCTGAATGTAACGACACCAAGTTTGTGGGGAAACCCTGTGATCCTGAGCCTGCCCTGACACAAATCGTGAGTTATATCGGCTTTTTACGAACTTTGTTAGCATGTTTATAGTCTGATTCGAGTGTTGCTGTGATGATTATATTTAGGAATGGTCGGCATATCTTTAATCACAAGAGTTTTAGCTTTCCAACGATATGTGGCATGACTATTTCAAGTGACTGGTGACATCCTTTATGACACCTCCCTGATTAAAACCCGGCGGGCCGTCGGAATGGCAACAGGTTAAGACAAATATTTTTTGTATTACATGTTTTGTCAAATTCTATGTTTAAATATGTAAATTAGGCAATATCTCATGAAATACGCGCTAATTTGCATACATTTCCAGAACGAAATCTGAACAATGGATAAAGCTACTTTCAAAATTCTTGTTTTATTTTGTTGACATATTAGAGTCAGAAGTGTTTACAGAAGGGATTTTTGATATCTCTTTTTATCACTCTGTAAATGAGAAAATACTGTCACCAGCCCTAAAAAAAAAAATCAAATTTCACCCTGTTTTTAGGAATAGAACGTTGTATAAATCAAGCTTTGAATGATGTATCAACAATCCCCTCTGTAAAAACCTTCAGAATATAGAAAGGGATCAAACTGGAAGGTTTGGTGTCTGTCTGTAAGTGCTGTTGAAGTGTAGTAGTAGTAGTAAACCTTTATTTTACCAGGCAAGAATTGCTAAGAGTACATTCTTATTAAGGCAATGGCCTGGTAGGAGGTGAAGACCTCCTAAGGGGCAAGGAAGTGGAGATTTTGGGCCCCAGAGTATGAGGAAAAACTCATTTTGAGAAAACGGCCTTTAAAGACTTAAAGACTTGTACTGTAAAATTCCATAGATTGTTAATGTCAATCGTACTTTTATGATTGGTTGCGTATACAGAGGAAATGACAATTTTTGGAGCCTACATAACTGTTCAGGAGAGAGAGAGAGCTTTACAATGACACCTGACATGACATGGGTCAGTCAACAGGGACAGCACAGTATGTCACAGTAACATGCTAACTTTTGGTGAATTTAGGAGAAATCTACTGCCGAAAGAGACAAAATGAAGTGAAGTAAAAACCTTAATGTGGATTTTCTGCCATTTCTTTGGACTTTTATGAAAGAATAGCTACATGTTAAGGAAGAAAAATAGCCCAAAATCTCTTTTTGCCTGTAGTGTCTCACCAAAAATTTTAATGGAAAAAATGGAGATGGCTGCTTCCTTTTAATGCAATGTCTGTATTCCTTGTGTTTTCTTTTTTCCTATTTAGCTCTTGATGTGTGGCCTGTTTAAAATGGAATCTCAGTGGAGTTGAAGGCAGGCTCACTCATTCAGACGCGCCCACACACACTCTTAGGTAAATCTCACACAGACAAGGCTTTAAAAGGTTTAGGAGTGTAGCAGCACTTATACAGATTGCCTCTATCTCTTCACTATAAAGGCTCACACACATACACACCGTCTCTCTCTAACATTCAATTACCTCCATCTATTCAATATACAAGCCATACACACACACATACGCACACACTCACATAATCATTCAATTACACTAAACTTGCTTTATCGATTTTCATTCACAGTGGCATGCACACTCTGTTCAGCCACAGTGTGTGTGTGTGTGTATGTGCTGTAGAAGTGCTGTCGAAGTGCTTTGGAGCATGAACACAGGTGGTGTGTGCCTATCTTACATCTCTACTTTTCTGAGGACCAATTTGAGTTAAACACCTTTGGAGGTGAGGACATTGTGTGTGGTCCTTCCCTCTTCAAAGGGCCGGTCGAGGATTAAGACTTGAAGGTTTGAGGTTGGGATTACTCATCTGGTTGTTAGGGTTAAGGTGGATTTTAGTTTAAAACTTGGACCATGGACTCGGGCCCAATCAATATGGTGTTTTTGGAGCTGATGCAGATATTAGGGAGCACATAAATGCATTTTTTGGCAATCGTCCCTCATATATGGTTTAAACTTGTATTGGATGCACAACACTTGACTGTATAACAATTAATCATTTTTTATTTTTCAAAACAGCATCAATGTAACACTGTAGCTAGTAAACTCTTCGAAAATGTAAATACATGAACCAGAAATACTCACATTTAAGAAGCTGAAATCAGAGAATTTTGACTTTTTTTCTTTTTTTCTTTCTCAAATCGATTATTAGATTATCAAAATAGCTGACAATTAATTTAATAATTGGTTATTGTTCAATTCATCGATTAATTGTTGCGGCTCTACTTTTCACACATGCTCCTGTCAGTCCTACGGTGATGTGTGGAGCTATATGAAAAAACCAAAAACTGAACAAACATCACGCAAACATTATTTCTCAGTGGGCCACTAATGCAAGGACCTCATTTCTAAATTAAACCCAGCCAGTTTGTCAGCCAATTGACCTGCAAAGTCCACACCCGTTCTTATCAGCCAGTGCATACACTGATACAGATATACGTATGTTTGAGAAAGGCTCAAATCAAATCATTAAATCAGCCATTCCATTCATTACTTGGACCTGAATCCAACTTCAGACCTTATTTGCTGCCTTTCATTCCTCCTTCTCCTCTGTCCTCATATTTCCTGTATCTATCTGCTGCTGTCATGCAATGAAAGCAACTGACAAATTAATAATCTTAAAGACAACCATAAATTGACCAATCACAGCTCATGCTCCAGATTTCACCTTGCATGGTAACTTATATATGTTCATAGACTCTTTCTTTTTATAACCTGCTAGTGCACAAGTTGAGCGGCTGCAGTGTTTTTCCATTCCCTGTTCATTTGACCCAGACAGTCATTGTACTGACTGTACAGACATTAGCTGCAAGGCAGAGGTTTTTTATTTTTTTTATTTTAATTAGCACATTTCAACAACAAGGCAATTCAAAGTGTTTTATATGAGACATAAAACATCATTAAGCGGAGACATTAAAGAAGCTCCAGACAGTATGAAAAGAAAAACCCTATATAGCTGGAAATGTTCTCAACAACTGCACGGTCCTCTGTTGTGTTTATGATACAGCTCAGTCTGTGACTCATCTCAACACGTCCCGCTGCTTCTCTTCATATCTCTACATACTTAATTCACACGGCACTAAACATAACTGGAAATTTCCACTTGTACTCTTGTCTACAACTTCTCAGGCACTTGAGCCACCTTTAAAGGGATACGACAACATTTTTTTTCGTGTCTTAATTGCCTCACTCCTTTCGACTGTGCGTGCAGTAACAAGGGAGATACGGGCAGAGCTGGCGCACCGCTAATTAGTTTAGCTCAAATGCTGGAAGTGCATACAGTAGGTAGTGTTAGCCTGCCTGCCGAGCCGAAATCAACAGTCAGAAGCTGATTTCATTTTAGCTCTAAACTCTGTAAATATATCACTTTATCGACATTTCAAACATTTTTAGGCAAGAAATATCTGTTTAGATCAGCAGTGTGTCGTTAATTTGTCTAAATACCAGGTATTTACAATTTTGTTCTGACAAATTCGGCGCTACTCAAGCTAGCCGTTGTGACCAATGCACTTCCGGTTACTTTCACAAAATAAAACACCCATTTCCCTTATAGAAAACCATGACGATAGAATTTGTGCTTTTACTTTGAAATAGGAAGCTAACCTACCCTTGATGTAGCTAGCTTGAACCAAAATAAACCGTCTTAGCTTGAACCCTCCGTTTTGACCGATCTCGTCCCATTACCGGCATTTGACCGCTCAAGATGCCTTACCGGAGAGTTTTGTCAGCTCTGAGACGAAGATCGGCCCGCCGGTTTCCATTTAGAGTTGCTGAAGAGTGTCTCTGATGACTTTAGGTGGAGGCAGGCTAACATTACCGATACACAGCGTTTGAGCTAAGCTAATTAGCGGTGCGCCAGCTCTGCCCGTATCTCCCTTGTTACTGCACGCACAGTCGAAAGGATGGTGTCTATCTGCTTGTCTGCTTGACTCGGGAGTGAGGCAAGACACACAAAAAAAATGTTGGAGTATCCCTTTAAAACTCACTTCCTCTTGTTTGGGCTGCGTGGTTTGGTACTGCATTATTTTGTTGAAGATCCTCATAAATGCAAACCTGTGTGAAGAGCAATGTGTAATGGGATGGTATAGGGTACTGAGTAAACAATTGTTTACATCTTCTTATGTGTTTGTTTGCCTCGTACGGCCTGTGCACCGTTCTCTCTTCCACACACATCTACACACACACCCTCACACTACACAGAACAAATTAAAAGCCAAGAAGCAATCACGAGCTGGATGCTGACACACACACACACACACACACAAGCATCAAGTGACACCAAAAATCAAAGAGTAACCCAAGCCCACATGAACACACTCAAACACATCGGGCTATAGATTAGGTAGATCATTTTAGACTACACACACACACACACACACACACACACACACACACACACACACACACACACACACACACACACCTATTGTAGTTGGCATTTCATGAGGCCCAACTGTCCCGTGTCCAATGTGTCTTGATAAAGCTATTACAACCAAGTGTGTGCGTGCTTGTATGTGTGTGTGCATGTGTGTGCGTGTGTCTGCAGGTCGCTGCTCTCAGATCAGGTCCTGCTCAGCACGGTTTTGATTTCCCCAATGAAATCACCAGCTGTACCTGCACAACATGAACACACACGCACAAACACACTGTGTTTGATTGGGGCTTTTTTGTGAGTCACATAACACAAACTGTCTATTTCTCCATCACAGCTGAAGCGAAGGGGAAAATATCTGCTGTGGTGGGTGAAACAACCACAATGGATTTTTCTCTGCTTCCTCTATTTTCTTCTTCAAATGTCGCTCACCATGGTAACATGGTGACAAATTAAGCAAACTAAACAAAACAGAGTGATCTGGTGGCATTTACAAACGAAGGAAAGTCAATTTCTCTGCGCATTGCTGCAAAATAGGTAAATATCAAAGAGTGATGCCTTACATTATGCTTTTTACTTTTCTATTAAACTTCCTCTAGCTTCATTTTTTTTTGAAACACTTTGATTGCACAGCCATGATCTGTGCAGAATCCATATTTCTTTAGTAACTCGGTGGCTTGTTTCCTGCAGCATGTTTGTCTACTACTGTATACTCTGATCAATGGTTAAGTGTGTGTGTGAGTATAAATCTATAACTTGTTGAGATATTAACTTTATGCGTCATGCCATGGTGAAAGAACTGGTTTTCTTTCAAAAGAAACCAAACTTTTCTAAACTAATGTTTACCAAAAACACAATGGAGCAGAACCTTTTGAAACCAATTGTTTTAAGACAAACGATTTAGTTGGTCTGATCTGGAGCCAGATGTCATTTTAATTACACTGTCTTTACATGGTTTAAAGCAGAAGTAAGCGATATTTTTGTGTTAATATAAGTCTTAAATAGTTGGTTATATCTTCCGACAGCAGTCACTTACATAGAGTGTTTGGACCGAAACACGGATCTCTCAGTCACTCTGCTCTGCTCTGAGCCGAGGAGAAAACTTTTCTCGTATCCTACAAGTTTTATCCAATGAGGAGAGAGAACGGCATGAAGGGCTGTGTATGCAGGGACGAGGACCAATAGATCCATGACGAGGGCGGGGGCTGCTAACTCCATCAGCTGACAAGACGTTATGGTGCGTTCAAGGCAACCTGTAACTCGTGTTTTTCCGACCTGTGAAGTCGTACCAGTTCGATCTGGTACGAGTTCATGTGTCAGAAGTTACGAGTGGCCGTTATAGTGACTTTCACAGGTAAAACTGGTCGGAAAAACACGAGTGGGTTGCCTGGAACGCTACAAAGTAGTAAGTCATGACGTGAAGCTGTAATTTACGGTTTCAAAAGCCTGCCTGGAACGTAGCATTAGCCAAAACGACCGGATCGCTTACTTCTGCTTTAATCATGTTTCAAGAATTCCAGGGCCATAAAAAGTGAAACATTAAATTGAAAAAGTTAGAGAGCTTTTGTAACTTTGTCAAGTAAAAGTTTAGATATGTTGATTGTGCCACAGCGGGTTGTTCAGTTTCAGGGAACATGTTCAAACCAAACTCCAAATGCTGCTGGAAATACAGCTGCTAATAAAGGGCCAGGGTTGGTTTCAACAAAAAAATGGAAATGGTTCATTTGTCCATGCATGTTCTGCTTTTTACCTGGATCGACATCACATGTAAAAATGCCAGTGTGGCTATTTACACTTGGGTTTTCAGCTTTACTGGGCTGGACTACTTCAGTCAGACACATGGGAGAAGTTCTGGCTGACTCTTTGTGTGAGCATGTTTACTTTATTTTAACCCACAACCTTGGTCTTCTTCCCAAACCTAATCAGTTAGTTTTGTTGCCTAAACCTAAACAAACTGCAAATGAAAAACCAAGATAGTAAATCAACTAAGTCTAAAAGATATGTAAAAACTCTCTCAACTCTTCTTCATATGGACTGTTGCTCTTTATACTATCTCACCTCACTTCAAGCCTCTGTGCCTCTGTATGTTTAATATGAGCTGATGGCAACAGATATTCAGAAAGCCACCCAGCATATGGCTCTGGTTTAACAGCACCTTTACTTTTTATTTGCTTCGAGGTACACTGTGGAGATTCTGACTGCTAGTGGCATTTGGAGTAATGTTTAATGATTGAAAGCTAGTTTTGAAGTGTTTAAAAACACTTTACAAATGTTTTTTAGGAAAACTTATTTGTTTGTTTGATCCTCTAGGATTCACACAATTAGTTTTTTTTTTCAGGGAAACACAGAAAACACGAAAACTCTGTAAGGAATATTTGACATCATTCTATTTCTCCATACTGTGCATTTTCATACAACTGTACATGCAGCAGCTTTTGCATCATCTGTCTCTTTTTGGGCAGAGGAATCCCTCCTTTGTTGCTTTTAGTTGAGTTTCCCCCTCACACCGATCTGACAGTGTCAGGACAGGGTGTTGTGCAGGATACAACAGGCAGGTAAAGCAATAAATAAATGCAAGGACAGATTGTTGAATCATTCAACAAAGTTGTCATCGCTTGAATGCCAATCTAGGCAAGGACATCAGGCATACTGATCTTGTATATAAACACATCTGAATATGTTAATAGATGGAAATGCTTCAAATGCTAAAGTGTGTCAGCGCACACACTGCTGCACCCTATAGCCCACAATGGGACCACGGGGTGCAGCGACTTTAACAACAGTAACCTCAGATGCAGCTCTCAATGCCAAACTGGGTCAAAAACTTCCAATTGTTCTCGCGGGTTAAATACAAGTACAATCGATTAATAAGCCGCGGCAAAAATGAGGCCATCACATCTGTATATCCAGCTGTAGCACCGGACGGGGGAGGAGCTGTGACCTGATTAGAAACAATGCATTGAGCGAGTCACGGAGCGAACGTGTGCTGACTTCCAGAATAACTTTAAGGTTTGAAAACAACTTCATGATGTGGCCTTCTTTTGAAAACTTCCACGTATCTCATCAAGGAGAAGTAGGGCAGAAAATCACTAAACAACAGCCACAAAGCAGGAGAAAGAAAGAAAGAAAGAAAGAAAAACCCACTGCCGGCTGCACTAGTTTACTCACGTAATGTCAAGTTTTAATACCTTTTGGGCGGCGGTCGCAGATGTTGATAAAAGAGAGGAGAGAGAAAAAAAAGAGCCAAACAAACCCCTCAGTTTATTTGCTTGTTTGTTCGTAATGATAGGTGTTGAGTAAAACCTGAGGACAAAGTAGTCGGGCATTACACCTGGATCCAGCTGAAACCCTGCAGTGTGTTTCTGCCTGATTCCTCATGTTGTTATTTAGCTTTGTTGTTATTACTTTTCTTCCCAACAGATGGATCCAAAAAACAGTTGAGCCATGGGGGAGAGAGAGGGGGGGGTGCAGAGAGGCAAGGTAGGAGAAAGAGTACATAGGATCAGGGAAAGAAAAGCTAAGGTGACAGAGGAGGAGGGGACAGTAGAACCGCCTGGAGGAAACAGAGGCAGAAAGGCGAGAAAAAGGGCTCAGCTTTGTTTATAACACCCTCCAACTATTATTAGTGGATAGGTGGGGGGGCTTCACCTGCTTCAGGCATGGTATTGTATGCACTGGTGAGCTGCAGTGCTACCTGAGGGTGTGTGTGTGTGTGTGTGTGTGCATGTGTACATATGAGTCAATGTTGAAAAGGGTCAGAGGACGTGTTTAAGTATAAGGTCTGTTGTTCCCTGCATATGTTCATGGATGTTGGTGTTTATAACCTTTAGGGATGTCTCGTGTGTGTGTTTTGGAGTGATGGAGGCACTTGGATGTATTTCATCAAGCCGAGGTCACACAAAGTGGAAAAGTCCCACTCCACCAAAATGTGTGTTTTTCCTATTTGGATGTTTCAACTTCACAGTGGAGAGTGATGGAGTTTGACACAAGAAGGCTGTTTTCTTCTTCTTCTTTCTGCTGCGAAATGCATTAAAGCAGAAGTAAGCGATCCGGTCGTTTTGGCTAACTTCCTGTCAGCCAATGGAGTTAGCAGTCCCCACCCTCGTCCCTATGTCACCATATTCACGCGCATCCCTTGGCTGCACACACAGAGAGGACCGCCCCTTTATGCCGTTCTCTCTCAGCAGAGTGTCTGACAGACCCGTGTTTCAGACCAAACACTATAAGTGATTGCTGTCAGAAGATATAACTATTTAAGACTTATATTAACTCAAACATTCCGCTTACTTCTGCTTTAAGTTGCTGTGTTACATCTTGGTGTGCAACTTCACGACATCACAACTAAAATCGCTATGCAATACACAGCAGACACAAGGGTAATATGGAAATGTAAAGCCTCCAAGTGCATGTACACATTGGTTTTACTTAATATTTTAATTGATTCTACTTCTTATACTAGTAGCAGTATGATGCAGGCCTCACATCGAGAGGGTTTTGAGCTTCATGTTCTCCCTGTTCTCTTTGGGTTCACTGGCTTCCTCCCACAGTCCAAACACATGCACTAGATAGGAGTCTCTCTGAATTGCCCGTAGATGTGAACGTGAGAGTGTGAGGTTGTTTCTCTGTATGTCAACCCTGTGATTTACTCTGCCACCTGTCCAGGCTGTAACCCACCTTCGCCCTTTGTCTAGTGGGATTGGCTGTGATCCTACATGTATAAATGGAGTAGCCGATGGATGGATTACATTACATTACAAAAACTCATTTTGTGGACACTTTAGTGAGTGAGGGACAGTAGTGAAAGCACCACGTAGGCTACTCCATCTATTTCAAGTGATCAACTGAAGAAGTGCATGAAGAGTGGAGCAACATTTCTGTCCGGCAGTTAAACTTTTGAGTTGAACGACTGATTAAATTACTTTTGATTTTCATTTGCTTGTTGTTTTATTGAAGGACAAAAAGTATTACAGGTGAATTAGTAATTAATCTCTGTAGATGAAGAGCTCTAGATTTATGATAACCCAACAAGGCACAATATTTCTGCTGTATTTTGTTACATAAACATCTGCATGCACTTATCTGTATTTATCAAGGCAAAGAAAGTTATAATTACCTTGTGTATGATGAGGAGAAAGTGATGAAAACAGTTTTCACACATTTTAAAGAGATTCAGCAGTTACACAACTAAGAACAAGAACATTTCCATTTTAAATAACATGAATATTACTGTACATACACAGTCATAATGAAATGATAATCCTAGAAAACAGACATCAGTTGAACAGTTCCTGTTTTTATACAAAATGAATCATGCGGACGTGTCTCCTCCTCCTCTTCATCTCTCTCTGCGTTTATTTGTCTGCCTGCCTTCCTCTGCTCTTTGCAGACCCTGCAGCTCAGTTCAGGAACCAGTTGTGACAATGCAGAATCTTTAATTGTCATGTGAGGTGACCCATTGTTTCACTGCTGTCAGCGCCGTCAGCCAGCACCAAAGGGAAGGTGAAGGAACAGGCAGGTAAAAGAAGTAGAGCAAGCAATAAGTATAAAACAATAAGATCCTACTGCAGGAAGCCTGACAAACTATTCATGCAAGCAGAGACCAGTAAGAAGCAGACGGACAGGTAGCCAGCTCCACTGTAGAGAGTGGGAGACTGTACCGTATAACCCAGTGTCTCCTGATTTTTGTTTTTCTGGTGATCAAAGGTTTGTTTACGCTGCTTCAGAGCGACCCAGCAAATGAAAGAAAAAACAGGAAATGGAGCAAAAACAAACAAACAATAGAAATAGGAGATTCTACGTCAAAAGTGAGAAAAGAAAATGACAGGGAACCGACATATAATAATTCAGTGATGATGTTCATTAGTGTCACTTTTCAGTTGTTTGTGCGGTGGGATGAAACAGATCGCCTTACAATTAACCAAACTGTTTTTGGAAAGTGACACTAAGTGACATGAAGCGTGAGCTGCACAGCTCACACACGTGTCATGAAGCAAACGCCATGCAGCCTCATTTCAAAGTCAGACTCTAACTCTGATTTTGTCCTTAGAGCTGTTCATACACTGTTGAATAAAGATTATAAACCCATTTGTCACAATGATGATCTGATCTTAAACCACAGGCTATAATCACAAGAAGGAGATACTAAAAGGATGATGAATTCTGATAAGTTCTGTGAAAATAAGGCCAGTTTAGTTTGTTGCTATGAGCTTGAACTATGTAACACCACACTTTGAGCCAGATACACAATTTTATTTATATTTTGTTTGTATTTTTTTATATTGCACAATCCTCTTCTTTCAATCCCCTGATGCAGAGCAAGGTGGAGTCAGTGGAGCGAGATTTCTGTCGGAAGAATCACGCACACACTCACATATACTATATATACATAACCAAAACACACACACGTACACACACGCACACACACCTAAGCTCTATCTCCTCGCTTTGATTGTCAATGAAGGGGCTTCGTGACAATACATATTTCTTAGTTCTCCGCAGCAACATCAGATGCTTCATTTTGTTGTCAGACTTAGTCGGCTGCGCCGCACCTTCAATAACACGGAGGATTTTCAGTCAGTAACAGGAGAAGCAGGAACAGTCAGCTAAATGTGATCTTTTATTTCTGTTTACTCATCTTCAGCTTGATATGGGTTTATCAGCAGAAAAAGAAAGCCTCTTGGAAAAAAAGAGCATATCAGTATTTGATATCAGGTTTTCCTGTCCTCCACAGTTTGTGATGCTGATAGAGAGAACAGCTCACTCTGATAGTTAGAAGGCACTGTTGTTGCTTGATGTGTGTTGAAAGCAAACATTTTTGAAGTGATCTCATGTTCATTTGTCTTTTGAGTAGCAAGTGGTAACTGATGGCTCATTCATGCCTGATGACTCTCTTCTAAACTTGTGGTTAAATGAAGAGTGTTTTAATCTGACAGGTCTGACAACAGCAAAAACAACAAAACAAACCTTGTGCTGTTTGAAAGGCCCTTGAGTATCATGTCAAATATAGTGGTTTTATATTCTTGGAGAGATATACCTACTTAAAGGGGAGCTACGCATGGTGGCTTTTCCACTGTTTTGCTAACCCTCCTCCCAGCCATGTGCATTTGTTTTCAACAAAGTCATGGAGCGGTGGATAAGGTTATATATGTTTTACAATGTGTATATTTGTTTAGTCTTATCTGTCATAAACAAGAGATCACGGGTTATGGGACCCGTTTGTGCTGTGGTGCCGCTGAGACGAGATCTGGGTTGGTTTTCAGCCAAGAGACGCTAGGGTGAAGGCAGAGAGCCTCCATTCTCCCTGTAACAAGTTACAAGTCATTTACTGTAACCATCATTATTGCTCCAAAGCTGTTTAATGAAGGTAAATACGCAGTGTTAAGGTTAAAAAAAAAAAAGTTTTTACCTTAAACTTTGAACACGCAGTGCAAACTATGTACTATGATTTGTGTATAACCAAAGGTTAACAAGGGCAGCAAAAACATGCATGTGCAAACAAACATCAGATTGCGATTATTGGGGAGATATTGCGATTGTGATTTCAGTGTGAATGGTGATTTTTGCCTCATCATTTTCACTATAAAAAGAAGAAAATATAAAATTGATGAGTTTTGTTGGGCCTTGTACCCAACAAACATGTCCCTCTACAGTACTGTATGTGTTGAGAATATGATTTATTAGTCAGAGCATCTCTATAGAAACACAACACACCAATAATGCACAACAATATATTAAAAAAAAATCCTTGACCAATAATGTTTTTTTAAGAAGTCAGGGTTCACATACCTTTTCCAGCCTGCACTGTAAATGTTTGAATGACGTTCTCAGTATGGTTGATTAGTATATTAGTATATTATTAGTTAAAGCAGAAGTAAGCGCAATGTTTGTGTTAATATAAGTCTTAAATAGTTATATCTTCCGACGGCAATCACTTATATAGAGTGTTTGGTCTGAAACACGGGTCTGTCAGACACTCTGCTCTGCTGTAAGCCGAAGAGAAAACTTTCCTTGTATCCTACAACCTTTATCCAATGAAGAGAGAGAACGGCATAAAGGGGCGGTCCTCTCTGTGTGTGCAGCTAAGGGATGCGCGTGAATGTGGTGACGTAGGGACGAGGGCGGGGACTGCTAACTCCATCGGCTGACAAGAAGTTAGCCAAAACGACCGGATCGCTTACTTCTGCTTTAATGCAAAGTGATGACCTGACCATTTTAGGACAAATTTATACATAAATTGGAGCATTTTCAGAGGGCGTCTTGTTGCCAAATAATCCAGAGTGAATTCTGCTATGACTTTTACTCAACAATGCAACATTTGCACATTAATTAACCACAGAAACAAACAAGTGGAAGCGGCGACAACATAAACAGTAATCATCATTACTGGGGGTAAAATTAAAGCCAGTCAGTTTCCCTCTTCTTATGCAGATGCTCTTATTTTCCAACCACCATCGCCACCTCGCACAAATCACCGCGTGGCTTCTGTCTGGCAGTCCAACCACTAATCCCACTGCTTTTTCTCTCCATCACACCTCTCTCTGTTGTTGATTTAGCTGCATGCTGAACTACAGGGAGCACAAGAGAAACCATGATGATTCACTCGAGCGAGAGAATAACACCAACTCCTAATCTAAAATAAGTCTATACAGCATAGGAACAGAGCAGAAATAACAGCAAACACGAAAAGACACAAGTGACAGAACAACACATCGAATGCACAATGATGTATGGACTGTATTTGTGTGTTCTCATACAGTATACACGCTCTCTTTGTTGTTTGACTGACAGCACCATCAGGATCAATCAGTGTGACACTGACCAATCAAACGCACTTCACACACATGCACAGAATATATTAAAGGGATAGTTCACCCAAAATTCAAATTTCACTGATTATCTACTCACCCTCACCCGACTAAGGGCTAGGAGAAGTTTCAGAGTCCTCCGTGCCTTCTCAGAGTTAAGCGGGGCTCCGTGCAGCACTGCATGTCCGACGGTAGCAAACAGGGCTCACTTTTCTTCGTCCAAAAAGACACACCAAAAAAACATCCAAATACCTCCACACAACTCTGTCTGTAATGTCCCTCTTGTATTGAAGCCCCGACATGAGAAATTGTTCCGAAAAAAATTAAATAAGTCTATATTTCAAGCTTGTTTGTAGCGGAAGCTCCCAGTGTTTCAGTTCAGTGCTCTGCCTGTGTCAGTGCAAATCTCGTGCGATTTGCACTGACACAGGCAGAGCAGACTTATTTCTTTTTTTGGGAACAATTTCTCATGTCGGGGCTTCAATACAAGAGGGACATTACAGACGAGCACTATGGAGGTATTTGGATGTTTTGTAGTGTGTCTTTTTGGACGAAGAAAAGTGAGCACCATTCCTAACCATCATATGGACAAATACTGCTGTGCGGACCCCCCCTGTAACTCAGAGAAGGCACGGATGGCTCTGAAACTTCTCCCAACCCTTAGTCGACATGAGGGTGAGTAGATAATGAGTTCAATTTTAATTTTGGGTGAACTATCCCTTTAAGATGAATACACAGTGATTGGAACTGGAAACCTGCCCAGTGCCCACACTTCTCCTGATTCGCATTGTGGCACAAATAACTTGTTGGATCTCTTGTTTCTCAAACCACTAAACTATGAAATTACTGAAGTAGTTGACTAACCAGTTGTTTATCAACAGCTGTTTAGCATCTGTTCATATTTTTACAACATCTGTTTCCAACAGAAGATCACAACATTTTGGGAGGTCAGATAATCTTGATTGTCACTGACTGACTGACGATATTCCCACCACTGGTCAGCAGAGCTCTGCCACGGTCGACTGAGTAGGAACTGCAGGGAAGTGAATGGGTGCTTCCAATACACTGAGGTTCGCCTCTCTAGGGGAAAATAAACAGCTTTCATTACATCTATCTTTAAAATTAAAGCTTTGCACCATTGGGGTTGGAGTCTGACCTCTATTGTGCATCTTCCTCTTTGTCTCCCTCCATGTTTCCTCCTCTCACTATCTCTCCTGACTTTCTCTCTGTGTTTATTAGTGTGTTTATTCGTAAAAAGCTCTATCTTTGTCTTTCATTCATGTGTCTTGTGAATTTTCCGTTAGAAGTTGTGATTTGACCACAGGCGTCCAGCCTCATGCCAGGTTTTGACCTCGTCTTTTCTTAGTGGGAAAAAATACATATCTTTGTTTTCTATTTTGGAGCCTGTTGTTCTCTTACAGTTTTCACAGAACACAAGATTTTGTTGTTGTTGCTTTCCACTTTAAGTGCCTGCTGCCACAGTCGCTGTTTTTCATAACCCCAAGATCGCCACAGACCACTGACAATGCACTGCAGGAGTGGGGGGGAAAAAAACCCATCAAAGGTGTGCTCGAGAGAAAAACAACTTTTTGTACCTTGTATGACGTGTTGAAAAGCTTTTTCAGAGACAAGGCAGCAGGCAAGGCAGTGTGGCATATTTTGGCCTTAAGTATGTAAAGACATTATCATACTGATTGTCAAATAATATGATAAAGACGCTCTCATCCCAAAGAGACAAACAGAACAAAAGAGAGAGAAACAAACAGAGCAGGAGCAACTGGAAAAGGAGGGGGGGGTTCTCCTCCATTAAGATGCAACCTGCTCCTCCTCCTTTGGGAGTGCAAACAAGTGGGCGAGGCAAAGAGAGGAGGAGAGGAGGAGGAGGAGAAGGATAAATGAGAAGAGGAGAAAATGAAATGAGAGGACAGGAGAAGACGGGCTGGTTGTGTTGATCAAAGTCTGAATATTCACAGCACTCTCTGCTCCGAGATTAAATACTAATTACTCTCAACAGCTGCTCAATGAGCTCACTAAGACTCATTATCACAATGTACTACATGTGTACCACTTTAGGAACACAGAGCTTCATTGCTAAACAAGACGTCCACCAAGAGGAAATAAAAGCAGCACCGTCAATGGGCACAACGATTCCTGCAGGAAAGTTAAAAACTTTATTGTGGATCATTTGTTGAGACCTCCAGGAGACAGACAAGGCTGTTTGATTAACTAAGCAATAAATGTTTATCTGTCACATCCACCAGTGATTATTGAGCAGTTATTGTGGTACAGATGTGTTAGCGCCATTGCAGTTCTATGGGGGAAGCTATCATAATTTTTTTTTTTTTAATGAAACATCGTACCGAAACCATTTGAACAAACAAACTGAGATTATTTTTAACATTTATGTGTTTTCATTTCTCAACAGAGCTACACAGGAGCTGCTCTTAATCACATGAAGTGCAACATACTGTACATTCACATGGATGTGTGCAGCTAGAGGGTGACCTTTAAGCTTTGCAAAGTCAGTGCTTTGTTGTTGACATTATGCTGTTCAAACCATAATTAAAGCTACAGTTTGACATTAGAGGAGTTTGGTTTATTGCCAAGGGTTAAGGCCATTTTTTCAGGTGGAGGATTGGGGGGGGGGGGGGGTTACAGTGAAATTCTGCAATCCCCAATCCAGAATAGTGGTCCATGCTCTCCCTGTGAGACACGTTCACTGACAGCCAATTTGGGGCTTTGGGGGCCAAATTCAGACACTGTCAGAAATTTAGGAGCAAGTTTTCACAGTGTGACCGCTGCTGCTATAAGAGCCCCGCAGATGGATGACATGAGCTGATGACTCCCAGCCCCCAAATACTTTTTTTTCTCTCTCTCTTTACATCATGGCGTGATGGTAAAAAAAAAAAAGAAATCATAAAAGTTGAGTTTTTGGCAGAATAGTTTTACTGTGCTGCATTCAATGACTCTCCTCTGAATGAAAGAATGAAGATGTGATGTAACACATTGGTAGGAAAAGAGGGAGTAGCAGGACAACACAACTCACAGAGTTCAAAAGTGTCATTTAACATCCAGGAATTAGTTGTAGCATTAGTCAGTTCGTGGTAACATTGCATGGTTGAGCGGTTTGGGAGTTGTAGCTGTGTGTGTGTGTGTGTGTGTGTGTGTGTGTGTGTGTGTGTGTGTGTGTGTGTGTGTGTGTGTGTGTGTGTGTGTGTGTGTGTGTGTGTGTGTGTGTGCGTGTGCGTGTGCGTGTGTGTGTGTGCGTGTTGTGGGAAAGAGGTGCATTCGTAATGCCAGTGGGCGGGGTGTTTCTGTTCCAAACCAGAGTACAGGCTGGGAAATGAGTTATGAAATCCAAAACTCTCAGCGAGCACTTGGTGTTGACTCATTGGTGCTGATCAACAACAAACTCCCACAGACTGTATTTCACTGTGGTCATTTTGTGTTGTGTGGCAGCACAAATCTTACTTATTGCCTTTGTGAGAACACAAACCATCTCCCGAACTACAGCAGTGCCGCTTGTCTTTCCTCGAAATCCCTCCTCGCCATAACTCTGCGCACTAGTATCCTGATGCTGCAGAAGCACCGTAATAACATATAAATAACAATAAAAGAACGCGGCAGATGGTGGCCGACCCTGTCGCACAACTGGGTCAGCATGTTGGGAGAACGGACCAGACTGCACAGTGTTTAGCACGGGCAGAATGAGACACGGTGCAGCTGAGATGGATGATGGAAGCTGAATTTGCACAATAAAGGCTGTACGAGCCTAACATAAGAACAAAGAGGGCAAAACAAGCTGAAAAACAAAGCTCAGGAAGTTACCCGGCGCTAAAAATATCATCAGTATTCAGTGGGGGATGGCTGTCCGGCTAAAACATGTCCCCACATCTTTCTGTTGTTTTATTCAACTGAATTAGCTGCAGTTTATCCTGCTGGTGTGACAATAAGTATCCTGAGTGCATAACAGGTGGAGAGAATCATGTGCATGTGTGTGAGTGTGTGAGTGCAGTCGGGGTGTTGCTTTTTGTTTGTTGTCTGTGTGATTGACAGTCGGGCAGCATGAGAGTTGACGGTTAATCAGTGCGTCACTTCCTAATGGGCTAAAATGTACACACACACACACACACACACACATACACACACACTCCAGCACACACAAGCTCAGCTAGGAGTATAATTGTCTGTGATTGCATTTGGATACCCATCCACACTCATGCTGATTAGCATCATGGCGTCAACGGAGAGAGGGAGACACTGAGAGAGAGTGAGCGAGGGAGACTTATTAGCCTGCACAGTTGTCTGCATATTGCTATTAATAAGAAATTTTAGCCAATTAAAGTGAGTCTGAATCCACCAACTAACAGCAGCCCAATATATTTGGAGGGATGCATCAATGTGTGGACTAGTATTGGGATGCTCTTGCCTAGTAACAGACTGTGTCTAAAATCTTTTCTCTACTATAGTACAGCACTCACTACCAAGTTTAAATATGCAGAAATGTTTTGCCAAATTTATTGTTGAAACTGTGTGGACTGTTATACAAACCAATGTTGTGTCTGTGATGTTAAACACAGGTTCCTGAAGAGAGTGGGCTCCTCTCCTCCAACTAGGCGGTTCCTTTCTCCACCTACCTCTGGGCTAATATGAGAAAGAGACGGTCATCGACATAGAGGCGTGTGCCGAGCCGTGGCTTCAGTGCAAGCTGATCTTTGGTAAGCAAACGCTCACCCATCTGTCACTCAAAGTGGCAAACCAACAAGTTATAATAAGATTCAAATGGGTGAAGAACCCAGAGGAGAAACCAGAACTCACTGGACAGATTACATATCCCATGATGGATGGATGGATGGATGGATGGATGGATGGATGGATGGATGGATGGATGGATGGATGGATGGATGGATGGATGGATGGATGGATGGATGGATGGATGGATGGATGAGAGGTTAGTAAGACACCAAACCTGTTTTTGAGACCAAGTTAAAGGGATAGTTCAACATTAGTCATAGCAGTAGGTTCGTTACGTTTAGTTGTCAGTGTAAGCTATTTTTAGAACAGCGGCTCAGAGCCGTGAGCTGCTCAGAGCTACGCTACGGAGGCTAATGGGATTTCTTGGTTTCCCTCATCAAACTCATCAAATACACAATCCAAAAACTCCAAAACACTCTGGTGGACAAGTTGTGAGCTGCACATTCACCACGCTATGAGATAATAACGGAACATTACGAGACAGAGCCGTTTTAGAGGTAAATTCATGCAAAACCGCTGATGTGCGTTGGCTTCAGGGACAGTTTTTCAGCGAGCAGTCTCCGTATTTACCTCTAAAACAACTCTGTCTCGTAACGTTCCGTTATTATCTCATAGCGTGGTGAATGTGCAGGTCACAACTTGTCCACCAGAGCGTTTTGGAGTTGTTGGATTGTGTATTTGATGAGTTTGAAGAGGGAAACCAAGAAATCCCATGAGCCTCCATAGCGTAGCTCTGAGCAGCTCGCAGCTCTGCTCCGCCGTTCTAAAAATAGCTTGCACCGACAAATAAAGGTAACAAACCTACTGCTATGACTATAGGGATTATGGCAATGGGCCAATTTGCCAAAATGTTGAACTATCCCTTTAAACATGCTCTGTCTGCTGTGTAGTTTTTTTTTTAACATGTGAGTCACTTTTGGAGCCAGCCCTAATGCGGCCATTGGAGGAACTGCAGTTTTTGGCACTTTGGTGTTGGCTTCACTTTTCAGCCCTGGAGATTGATCCTTAGGAGACTCTTGACTGCCCTGTGCCAAAGTCTTGTAGAAAACCTTCCTCAGAGGAGTACAGGCTGTTGTAGCACCATATTAATGCCCATTTATTAAGACTGAGATATCCAACAACAAGCCAATATATTTCGGTGTCATTCTTCACCTTGCTGATAACCACCCATATGCATATTTCTTTCGATATACAAATGTTGGCAGGACTGTGATTTCACCGTTTCCACCCTGAAGATGCTGTTGGCTGTTACGTCAACAATACATTTTGCAGTAAAGTGTGCAGACTTCCATGTTCACCCAAATTAAAGCACCAAGCAGGTCCTTGTGGTTGATACTTACGTAAATATGAGAGGCATATTTGTTATGTGAACGTATCGTCTCGTGGCTGAATTATAGCAGATTATTATTAATAAGCAGATCCTGCACGCGGCATCTCTGTGAAAAGATAAACAGTGTTCACTGCCGTCCCTGACGGTAGATCACATGAAAAGACCGAGGATGTCTCGCTCTTTCTGTGTACACAGATGGTAACAGAGGAGGAGAGTGAATGGGTGAGAGGGAAGGAGGGCAGAGAGGAAGTGCGGAGAAAATGGAAGCGGGAGACCGAAAGATGAGAGTGGGGAGGAGAGGAGGAAGGATAGTGGCGAAGATGATGAAAAGAGGGAGGGAGAGCAGCGAGAGCAGTGGGAAGAGGAGAGCAGAGAAGGAATGACAGCCATAATGTGTCAGCGTGAGTGACAGCCACGTATGAATATTGCATGTGTGATTAGGGAGCAGAGAAGATGGGGCTTAAATGGCTTGTTAACCAGGGCCCCTAAATACTGGCAGAACCATAGCAAGGAGCAGGGGAGAGGAAGCTGAGGACGAGAGGGCGGCGCCGATGTACCGACAGAAACAGAGCTGATGAGCGAGGGAGGGGGAATGTAAGAGGGTGGAGGAGAGATAAGTTAAAGTAAAGGGACAGAAAAATGACTTGATCTTTTATTAGCTGATACAGCAAGACCTGGAGACGGCAGCAGAATGAAGAAAATGAGGGAAAGCTGCCTGATCATGGAAGAGAGAGATGTTCAGGTTGTAGAAACATAGAGAAAACACAAGAACCATCTTCAGTCGATCTCAGACATGTGCATCAATCAATGTGCTTCAAGATTCGCTCTGATATCAAACCTTGTAAAGCACAAATCACTGCTGAACAATAGATAACAATACGTTTATATATGATAATGCTATGATGATGGTTTAATTTGCTTTATGATCTTAAACAACCTGGTTAGCTTTAGGGAAACATAATCTGAGTTGAATTAGGTGGTAGCTCGATGTTGCAGTGGTTAGCATTGTCACATCACAACAAGAAGGTTCTGGGTTTGAATCCAGGGCTTTGGGCTTTTCACTGAGTGAAGTTTGCATGTTCTCTCTGCTTAGCAATATAGCTAATGGATGGATGGATGCATAATGAACAGTTTTGAAACAGGAAACAAGCAGACTAGAGGGTTTGTAACATGCATGCAAAAGTTGAGGCTCATATAAATGTCTAGTCTATGTAAATCTATCAATATAGTGTCTGTAATATCTATATAAAGTTGTTTTTCATCTATTCATACATTTCTAAATGAGCATATGATGCCTGGGGAATAGATTACGTTTGTGTTTCAGTGTTTTAGATTCTTTTCACGGCCTCTAATCCACAAAGCTATGCTGTGCTCAAATGCTGCTTTCTAGGAAAAAAAACAAAAAACCTTTTCTCTTTTTTTTACTGAGTGTTGGGACATTTTTATATATATATTTTTTTATGTTGCTGCTTGTTTAGTTGTTGTATTTGTGTCTTTTCAAGTCACATTTTGGATCTATGGTCTGACTTTTCAGACCATAGATCCATCCATCATTTCATTTGATTGATTAAAGCAGATAACAGCGGCACGGCCGTTTCGGCTAATGCTGTGTTCAAGGCAGGCTTTTGAAACCGTAAGTTACAGCTTCAAGTCACAACTACGACTTGGTAGCGTTCCAGGTAACCCGTAGCTCGTGTTTTTACCGTCCTGTTGTCTGTGAAAGTTCCCTATAACGGCCACTCGTAACTTCCGACCCGTGAACTCGTACCAGATCGAACTGGTATGACTTCACAGGAAGGAAAAACACAAAGTACGAGTTTCCTTGAACGCACCATGAGTTAGCAGCCCCCGCCCTTGTCAGGCATCAATTGGTCCTCGTGCTACGTCACCACATTCACGCGCATCCCTTGGCTGCACACACAGCCCTTCATGCCGTTCTCTCTCCTCATTGGATAACACTTGTATCCCACAAGGAAAATTTTCTCCTCGGGTTACAGCAGAGCAGAGTGACGGAGAGACTCGTGTTTAGGCTGAAATACTTCATGTAAGTGATTGCTGACGGAAAATAGGACTATTTAGGACTTATATTAACAAAAACATTCCACTGATATCTGCTTTAATTGATCAATTTATTAATTCAAACTCTGACACAGTTTTTTTTTTCCAGCAGTTAAATTTAAATACATTTATGTTGAATTCATTGCTAAATTTTGAGAAAAAGTCTGGTAAAAGCTGGTTTATAGACATTGAGGTAAATCATGCAAAACCACCAGTATTTTTTTAAATAATGGCTTATAGAGATGTGTTGACAATAAGACTTGAAACTTTCACTTTAGCCAAGACACCGTGTTATTAATTCTCACTAATTGTTTGCTGACAGTGAACAAAAACACTTATGGCAATGAATTATGATTTTCTTCTTATTGTTTTTATTGTTCACAGCATTTTGGACAAGTTTTTGGCTCTTGTTTGTTGTTTGCAGCATCTCAAACTTGTTTTTGGCAATATGGAGTTTTTTTCTCAGCACTCTCCACCAGTCCCTGGCAGTACCAGAGCTGTGATTGGGCAGTGCTGGGCCGTGCTAATCGAAAGTGGCTGCATGCCCGTTTTGGCACCGTGTCACATATCAGCGGAGCAGCGGACACTTTCTCAACTCCAGATTCATGCTGCAGGACATTTTCTGGCAGAGAGAATTAGCTGCCCAAGCCAGACATACACGCACATGGGCACACAAACACAAACAACACACAGACCCACACACAAACACACACTGTCACGCAACGCTCATAAGTGCAAAAATGTGTAAGCAGAGAGGACAAATGAGACACAGACTTAGTGGGGGTGGGTGGTTTAGGTGTGAACATGTAAATGACAGGCGTATGGACAAGAATAACCAGCCAGTATGTTCCTCTGCTTCCCTTCCCTCATTCCTATGAATAAAATATTGACGAGACTACTTAATACACATGACGGCTGATTTGGGTAATTTGCAAATGACAGATGATTTGCTTTAATTCAGACCTTTTACTCTCTTCAGTCTTAGGCCCACTTCTCTTCCTGTTTACTACAAAGTTTACTCCAAAGTGTTGGTGTTTGGGCGTTGTTTAGCTCAGTGGGTAGAGCAGGTACCTCATATGCAGAGGCTATGGTCACATAGCCACAGCGGCCCCGGTTTAATTCCAGCGGTGGCTCTTTGCTGCATGTCATTCTCCCTTTCTCTGTCTCCCTGTTTCCTGTTTCTCTACAGCTATCCTATCAATTAAAGGTATAAAAGCCCCAAAAATATTAGTAATGTTCAATAACATGTGATGCGTGTGTGTGTTCTTCTGTCTGTTGCTGCTGTGGTAACAATGTAATTGTGTCTTTAACTTTAACTTAACATGTCGATAGCCTGTTTCGAATTAGTCATCATTGGTCAAAATGGCTACACAGTAAAAGCTATAAATCACCATTGCACTGGTGTGTATTGTCTGTAAACTTTTTTCTCGTAACATTAACTTCAGACTTCATTGCATGCATTCACTGCAGAAAGTGACAACACAATGGAAAGAAAACTAATTTTATGTGTGTTGTAGTTATGATAAGATTTATGATAAACATATGATGTGTCTCTGGAAACACTTGAGTTGTGTTGTGAGTTTTTGTTGCAGCGTGTTCATGTGTTTGCAGGTGTTGTGAGTTTTTGATAAAGCTGTTTCCTGAATCCGTAGCGTATTTAGGCGTTTTCTGAAGTTGCAGTGCGTTGAGCTACGGGCCACCGTAGTTTTTCTTCTTTTTATCCATTTCATGACGATTGTTTTTCATTTGTTTAGTGCTTCGGAGGTCCTCTGGTAGCCATGGCAACCCTGTGTTTAGTGTAGCAAGGCAATGAACTGTGGGTAATTCCCTTTGGCAAAGCGTGCAGAAATGTGGACTTATGGAAAGTGTGCATAAAGGGCTCAAAATGTGTACAAGAGAGCTCTTATGTGCTGGATGATTTTAGAGTGGGACAGCCCTAAGCCCTCGAGGACTTAGTGGGAAGGCGCCTCAAAGTCTCAGAGCCCATGAGGGTGGACATTGGGATTGGGCCACAGTCACAGACTGTAACCATCACACTTCCTCACTCCCATCTCAGACTCCCTTTATCCTTTGGTGCATGCTTGTTTATTCATTAAATGCCTTGAATGTTTATGAATGTGAGTCTGTGTGGACACTTTAACCGTTACAGTCTGTAAAATCTCTCCACTGTGTTTCTCTTCAACCATAGCTCTTTAAGTTTCTGCTGTAAATGTCAGAGCGATGTTAGCTGGACTGAGCCGATCTCCAGTGGCCAGTTTGACAATTAAAGCAGCTCTTTAATGACACAGAATGGGCCCTGGAGGTTTTGCAGGCTGGAGCTCACCTTGGTGTACACTACATTTACACAAACCCATCATCATCATCATCACAAGTGAGAAATTGAGACTTTGTTGAAGGTCAAATCTAAATAATGTGAAAATGACACTGTATGCCACGAAAAGCTGGCTGTTTAGTTAAAACTAGTGAAACTAAGTGCAATACAATAGGTTGTTGTGTATCATATAGTGATTGTGTTTTCAGCACTGTCAATAGCAGGTTACTATAGATGTACATCAAATAAAACAAAACAACATACAGCAGCTTTATATCCTTTGTATAAAATCTGGATTGTCTGTAGGACAGCAACCTATTTATGTTGTGTATTACTTACACATTTTTATATATTTAATAATATAATAATGATATAAGTATATGATAACGTAGCTGCAACTGAGACATTAACTTTAAGGTAACAGTACATTAGTACAAGTGTCTCGAAGGGCAACATTTAATGACTTCTATTAGCCTAGAAATCTAGACGCACCCTAGCGGCAGCAAATGTATTTGCTCAGCAGGTCAGTCTAGAAACGAGCCATAGGAACTTTTTGAGTCTCGAACACTGTTTGTGTTTAAATGTTCAGTTATGATTTTCCAAGGTGCATTATGAGTGGTCGCAGCTCAACCAATCAGAGCAATGAAACCCTTCTGCAGTGTGTTTAATATTGTAGCAGATTCTGCAGACAAAAACGTTAATGGAAATGCTTTAAGCTGCGCTCCTGTGTCAGTCTTCATATTAGATAAATAGTTGTGACTGACCCAAGCCGTCTCAGGGGGGATAGAAATCTGTCTGAATGGGAGGGTGGTGGAGGGTGAGGGGGGTGCAGACCCAACTGTGAGAGTGAATAAACATGAGCTTACTGATCGGTCTGGTCTCCAGGCTTCTCCTCTGGTGGATTGAGAGAACATATAGTGTGGGAGACATGCCAGAGTGCAGACAGACGTATGAGCTGCATCACATGCTGCTACACTCAAAAAAATGAAACATTGACTTTAATTAAATTTATTTTGTCAACAGGTTCCACGTAAGTGTATTATGTTAGTTTAAAGCAAAAATGATAGGTTCATTTAACTTTATGTATTTGTGTTACGTTAACACAATGTGAATTGACCCAACTAGATAAAATTACTTCTGATCAACAAGAGATATTTAAGCTCACCCAATCTAATTCAGTTATGTTATATGGACATAAATAATATATTTACAAGCTACATATTTTACATTTGTCCTTTAAACATAATAAACTTAAGTTCAATTTATTAAAATAGGTTTTCATCCAATTTATTTTATACTAATTAGTGTGACCTAATTCTAGTTTGTCAACAGGTTCCACACAAATGAATTTAGTACACCCAACATATTTTTGTTATTTCCTTTATTCACCAATATACATTCAACATTTTGTTGCCACTTGGTACAAAATAATACCCCATAAGACATTATGGTGCAGCATGGTTCAACATTAACAGTTGTAAACTACCATCCAACTGCAGTCCAACAATACAACAGGCTTGCAGTTCTTAATTTTTTTTTTTTGTAACAGCATAATAATTAAACCATAACACCTTCTGCTGTCAACTTTTATTTTAATATTGTGGAGGGGTGTATTTTCCTAACATTTTAGGTCTAAAAGAAGGAATTGCTCCTGTTTTGCGGTAGTTGTGTCTGTCCCCGCATCGCCACGGCAACAATGAATGGGAGCGGATGCAAGTTCCGCTGCTTAGGCTGTTTACATCCCTCAAAGCCACAGACAGCGTCAGATGGAGACTTAAACATGCACCCAGAAGTTTATTTACTTCAAGCAAGCCGACATGTTTGTAAAACTAGATCTAATTCAAGTTGACGCTCGGTGTGTTCACGTGCAGTCGGAAGCTCCCGCTTGTGTCATAAACACAGGAATATCAACTCTTGACTTGCTTCAAGTGTAAATTTTTTTCCAGACAGCGTCAGGTGGCGACTCAAACATGCGCCGAGAAGATTTTTTTACTTGAGCAAGTAAAGAGTTGATATTCCTGTGTTTATGACACAAACGGTAGCTTTTCCTACTGCACCTGAACACACCGAGAACGGCAACTGGGTCTCGTGCGAGACTCCGGGAGACTTTGAATTAGATCTAGTTTTACAAACATGTTGGATTGCTCGAAGTAAATAAACTTCTCGGTGCATCTTTGAGGAGCCATCTGACGCTGTCTGTGGAAAAAAATGGCAGTTTTGAGGGATGGAAACAGCCTAAGCAGCGGAACTTGCATCCGCTCCCATTCATCGCTGCCGTGGCGATGCGGGGACAGACACAACTACCGCAAAACAGGAGCAGTTAAACTGAAAATCTTCAGATTCCTACTTTTAGACCTAAAATGTTAGGAAAATACACCCCCGAGTTGAATTTGCCCGGAATTGTCCTTTAACAGATAACCATTTTATTCACATTCGGCATCCAGATCAATGTTTGGTTCATTCATACAGTTTGTTCTTGAGCATCTGTACCTTGGTTGAGAGTCTGCCAGCATCCAGATGAAGGAAGAGCTTCTGAAGTACAGTTCCTTAGGATAACTGAGGTTCAGTGCTACACCTATTAAGAGTTCACATGCAGAGGCGACGTCTCCCAGGTCATGTAGAACTTGAACATCCTCGATCATTATTCCATCATCAGCTGGAGGAGTGGTGGTGGCATCACCTCCCTCGACTTTGATGCTGTAGATGCCATGGGTAACTTGCTCAAGCTCCCTCTGGACAGCAGCACCATCAGTATCCTTTACATAGGGGAGAAAGAAAGGACACAACCAATCTATGAGATCACAGATTTTGTAGAATTCCAAAGATTGACTTTTGCCTTTCAAGTTTCCCTTAATGAAAATAGCACGATACTTAAAAAAGTGCCATTTGTGTAAAAATAAGCTAAAGTAGTGCCGAGTGATTCCATCAAAGATTCAACTCTGAGAGATAACTATGACCTGGACGAACAAGAACCTTCACAGACATTTCTAATATAGACTCAACAAGCATTTTTTTTTAGCAACAATCTAATGCAATCCGATACAAAAGCAATGCTATAATTTTTGCTAAGCTTATACATTTTAAGTTTTTGTTTACATTGCGTCAGAAAATGTTCCTAAGACTTTGCCACCCTCATGTATTTTAACAGGGTAGACACAACACTTTTCTTACTTATTTAATAATAAACAAAGTAGAATTATCACCTTTCTGACAATGTCAGTAAAAATTTAACATGTATAAGCTTAGTAAAAGTAGAAGTAGAGCTGTTGTATTGGATTACACAGGTGTGCCTAATATAATACTCTGTGAGTGTATTTAGATTTCCGAAAAAGTTTAAACCAACTGATTCCATGCAAATTTTAACAAAGTAACATGATTAATTATTCAAGATTTTATTTATTACAGGTAGAAACTAAACAATTAAAATTACCAATCAGGTATTCGTTGAAGAGGATGTTCGGGTCTTCATTCAGGTGGAAACAAAGTGCCCTGAGAATCCACTCCTGTCTCTTTTCAACAGTTTCTTTCTAAAGAGAGAAAAACATACAGAAATATTTTTAGGACTTCACATAGACACACACTACAATGAATGACAAACTTGTTAGGAAATGAATAAAATAATGCAATATTTATACAATACACCTAGCTATAGAGGTGGTGTTTAAATATCAACACAAAAAGGCACACACAAATGCTGTTTCAAACAACCAAATAAATAAATACATAAACTAAGTAATTTTTCTCATGTAAACATGACACGTCTTTTTCCGGTCGGTCGTCATGGAAACGTGTCACTCATCTACAGTTTTGACCAGAGTGGAAACACACGTGTGTGAACACGAACCATACGAGTTGAAAAATGAAACAATGGATCATTTTCACATCTGATGCGCACCGATGTCTCGAAGCACCATGAAACAGCTTGTAGCGCTGCTCCTCCGGTTCGGTGTTCACCAGCTCTGACTTGTAGGGGACGACGTGCTAACAGCTAACGGCTAGCAGCTAACGGCTAACAGCAGCTGACTGAGCCGTGGGCGTGGCTCGGTTTACGTTAACGGGGATAGACTTGGTGCAGTCCTCGGTCTTGACGGTGAACCAGCGGGTCCGATGAGCATGCCAGCATCTCCGTGACATGTCCCAGTATGAGTAACCGAGCAGCCCAACGTTAATTTGCTGTTAAAACACGCAGCATTTCCTTTCCTGTTTCACAATAAAAGCCCCCCAAAAGTTTGTTGATGGAAAACTTTTAATATGAAGCAGGGTTAGTCAACGGTCAACGTAGCGTTAACGTGTGCGACTTTAAGCTAGTAAACGTGCCAGACCCTCTGCTCTCTAAAACACAAGCACAAATATAGAACGAGTGTTGTATCACAAACACAGTTAAATAATGCTCAGTATGAATGAAATGAAACAATAAAATGTCCTCTTACCTCTTTTGACGACAAACCGTTGGCAACTTCACCGCGAAAATCAAGGAAGATTTGATTTGTTTGCGCATGCGCAGTCTGAACATTTGAATCCTCTTCTTACCGCCACCTTCTGGATGTAATTAGTATTTCAACATAATTCACTTAAATTAAATAGTTTGTGATTAACCAACACATAATTATTGTGTACACATAACGAAAGACACAATTACATTGACTTTATTAGAAAAACATATTTTAACTTAACAAAGACATGTATTTTAAGTAAACTGAACACATTAAAATAATATACAATGCACAACCCACCCCGTTCACTTTTTTGAGTGTAAGTTGTAAAAGCCAAGAAATCACAGTTTAAACCCCCTGAACATGCACACACGCGCGCGCACACGCACACACACACACACACACAACTTAGACTCACTTACCATTCAAACACATAGCTAATGTCCGTGAAGGTTCTCAGTCATCCAGGTCATCTTATTCTTGTGGAGTTGTAGTAAAAAAGCAACTGGACTGTTAGCATTAAGAGCTGTTTATTCACCTGAGAGAAACGTTGTTAGTTAAAGCAGAAGTAAGCAGAATGTTTGTGTTAATATAAGTCTTAAATAGTTATATCTTCCGACAGCAATCACTTATATAGAGTGCTTGGTCTGAAACACGGGTCTGTCAGTCACTCTGCTCTGCTGTAAACCGAGGAGAAAACTTTCCTTGTATCCTACAACCTTTATCCAACGAGGAGAGAGAACGGCATAAAGGGGCGGTCCTCTCTGTGTGTGCAGCCAAGGGATGCGCGTGAATGTGGTGACGTAGGGACGAGGGCGGGGACTGCTAACTCCATCGGCTGACAAGAAGTTAGCCAAAACGACCGGATCGTTTACTTCTGCTTTAAGTATCAAACTTCACCAACATCTGTCTCCAGAGGTGGAAAGTGACACCAATGTTAACTCTTGTCCATTACACCTTTTCTTCTCCTGAAGTTAGCATGCTAAGCTCGTCTTAGCTGTTCCAATTTCCACTTACTGCACTGTAAGCGTCTGATCTGTCCTGAAGACACATGCTACTGCAAAGGATGCCTTACAACTTATTCGATTATGAAAACAAGCATGCCATTAAGCATAAAGCACTCCTTAGTGGAGACTTTACTAGACCATATAGGAGGATATTGCATTAAATTCAATAATAATGTAGCTCAGTCATAATCTCAATTCTCCATACTAAACAAACATGCAAGAAATAGTATTCATTCACTTAAGATTTAACAGTGGAGGATCAGATTTTTGTATTGCTATTTAGCATATCTTCATATTGCAAGTGCACACTCTCATCTGTTTTATCTGTAGGTGGGATAATAATCATAACCTGTCAAATGAACCTTGCGGGAACCAAATTTATCTCCCAACATGGGAGACGAGTCCATAAAATGTGATTTTGCAAACATGCGTTTGTCCCCTGCAATGTGATGAATACAAAGTGAATACATAGGACACACACAAATACACACACACACACACACACACACATTTCATCCTCCTGCCAGAAATCACATCTTTTGCAAAGACCATTTTTGCATTTAGCTCGACTGAAAGCTAATGAAGTGGCATAAACATGATCTTTCACGCCGAGGTGCTCCTTCTTAGATGCACAGGCCAGACAAAATATGAAGATCATTCCACATGACAAATACCTTTTACCATATTCATCGCACTGTCAGGACACACACGTCATTTCTTTTTTCTTTTCTTTTTTTTGATCTTTTGTGTCAGTCTGCTGTTGTGCATCTCACAAAAGAAAATGGGGCATGTAAAAGGAGGAGGCATCGGCTATAATGCATATGTTTGTCATGCACTAATCACATTTTTTATATACTGGTAACAACAGGTTTAAATTCAACCACTAGAGCTCTCATTTACATTCAGCAACCACCACAACATATACAAGTCCACAGCACAGTCAGTGTCTACTAAAATCTACATTAGAAACTATAAGTGTAGTCGTCTGCCAGCTAAAATGAACCCTAATCTTGTGATATACACTTTTGAAAACAGATATTCAGATAATATAGAGGCAGGGATTTCTCCTCTACCAAATACACACTATATACTCTTATAAAGGTTGCTATAGCTGCGACATTCTGAGGAAAAAAAGAGCAAAGGACACGACCTTTACATTCAAACAAAGGCTAAAGACTTAATGTGTCTCCAGCTGATGATTCAGCATCACATACCTTTGATAAATAATTATTATAATGCAGCTCTCACAGGACTTTGATGGTTAAGCTTAAACACGACATGACATTTCCAAGTAAAATCCTGGATGCTGTAAAAGTTTCTGAGCCCTTTTCTAAGAAAGAGTGGAAGAGCGAACAAGAGAGGATGAACGAGATGAAAAGAGAGATGAGGATAGAGAGAGAGAGAGAGAGTCAGGTAAAGCACAGAAAAAGATACCAGAGTATAGGCAAATGGAAAAGACAGTTGGAGGGAGAAAAGGGAAAAGTTATATAAAAGTGCTTTAAGGAGCTTATCGCTCATATGATAATCATCATTCAATTTGATTGGTTGGCAGATAGAAGGTCAAGAAGGCAGCTCCTCATAATTGTGCCTCCCAGCTCGGCCAGACTGAGTCTTTTCAGGTATCAGGTATCATGTGAATCTACAGTATGTGTGTTTGCGTGTTCTTGTATTTCTATCTTTGTGAGGTCCAATTTGAACTACTGACCTTGTAGGACTTTTTTGGCGGGGACATTTTGTGGATCTCTGTGTGTTAGTCCAAGGGTAATCCTTGGGTTTAGGGGTTAAAGGTTGGGTTATGGGTTGTTGTTGTTGGGTATATGGCACAGACATGGAAATATGTTTGTGTGTGACAGAGAGAGACAGATAGAGAGAGAGAGGCAGGTAAAGAATGAGATGTGACATTAGGTTCAAGTCCATTCTAAGCTGTAGTTGACATTATCATGGATTAAATAAAGCTTGTCTGTGCGTGAGGACTTTTTTTGGGCGGGGGGTTGAGTTTCCATTTTTCCTTGCAATTCCTCTGGTTGTGTTTAGGTTCAAATGCCCATGATGATAATAAAAACAATATTTTTCTCTGGATTGTAAGACAGTGATATATACAGTATATATATGAGCATCTCACTATCAATAATGGACAATGAAAGGATGATCAAACAAAAAATACATTTTTTTCATATTTTCATAGAAATTCAAAATTCAACACTGGCAACGAATTAGGTTAATCATTAATAGAAAAAAAATCTATTCTTTACTGAAGTTTAAAAAAGGGTCTTGTGAAATACATAATGCTTCTTTCTTTCTTTCTTTCTTTCTTTCTTTCTTTCTTTCTTTCTTTCTTTTTTTCTTTCTTTCTTTCTTTCTTTCTTTCTTTCTTTCTATCTATACTGAAATAATCTCATTCTGTGTTGTATTGTATTAATATACAGGAATTAGTTAACTGACTTGTGAGTTTCCACTATTTGATTATTTTTCAGATGTGATTTGTATGATTCATAAAAAAAGACAACAGTGTGATTTATGATGTATTGTTGTTGCAAGTTGTTGCCTCCACACACACACACTGGAAACATGTCCACAGTCTCTTAATAGCTTCTGTACCAACAACAGGAGTTTTGACAGTGAAGATACTGAAGCACCACTGTCACTGTCTCTTATAAATTATTGTTGTTTATAATAAAAAATAATAAAAAAAACAACTGGAGAGAAATGAGTTCATCCTTACAGGACAGTTGTCTTCCTTTGCCCGATTTACAAAAGTGAATGATGAAGTGCAGGTAATTGCTTTCTTTTTTTCTTTTTTTTTGAGGTAGATACGTTGTTCTGGAGGAGAAACTTTTAATTGAAAACCAGAAGTTGTGCAACTCTCAGCAGCACTTAAAGCATTAGTGTTGTCCTCATTTTGACAAACACGTGTCTGTTTCCTTTGAAAAAAAAAAACCACTAGGCTATTAAAATTCACAAAGTAGGACCTCACCTTAAACAACAACAAAAAAACAAACAGCAGACAAAGGTTACACACGTTTTGTGCAATAAAAAAACACAGGACACTGTAACAAAAGCTTAATAAAGCTTAACTGAGTATGCAAAGTCTTCAACAATATTAAAAAGCCTTGGAGAAGAAAATAGCATAAATAGCACTCTTCAAGTGTGTGTGTGTGTGTGTGTGTGGGAGAGAGAGAGAGAGAGAGAGAGAGACGCAGGTGGTGAGTTTCAGGCATGGAAAGCCTTTGGAGACTCTGTTCAAACCACCAGGGACTAAAAAGAAGAACATTTTTATCTCTGTTCTTTCTATTTTTTGTCATCACTCTCTCTTTTTCCTCATGTTCTTCTCCTGACTCTATGTTCCTTTTTTTCTCATTTTCTTTTTTTATGTTGTCCTTCCTCCTCAGTGCGCCTCTCTACGTGAGTTGTGTGCACATAGCTCCATCTAGTGGTCAATCATATGGAAGGAAATATTTAGTCACCATGATCACAGAACTTTTAGATAAGAGGGTAAGTCAGAGACCACTGGCTCAGGTTTTTAAAGATGGGAAATATCTTAAAGGTCACATGTTTACACTTTTTCCAACTTTAATTAGAAGTTTGACACCCTTAAGAACATGTATTTAGTTATTTTAATTATCACAACGGCCCTGAGTTGTTTTACATCTCCTCTCAGTCTTCTGTCTTTTTTTCAGACAAACACCCAGAATAGATGGTGGGTGTTCCTGAGAGTGGTGTTGTGACATCACAAAGTTACAGAAGTCCTGATAGCTCATTTTCAGGCTCAGTTTCCTAATACGGGCCGTGTGCATTAGAGGCTGACACAGGAGTGTTTCTTCAATCCCGTCCCGTCCCGCTCCCGCAAAGAAATTCCCGTCCCGGTCCCGTGACAAAGTCAAAAAATAATCCTGTCCCGTTCAAATCCCGAATAAATCACTCCCGATCCGGTCCTGTTCCCGTTTTTTTCTATTTTAGAACACAGTCGTCATGTAAACGATTGTGTTGACAGACACGACCCCCCCCCCCCCCGTCTCAGCTCACTGCAGGCAGAATGACAGACAAACGTTTTGAGCGCAGAATCCAGGTTCTTAACGTAGCCTACTGCCTGGCTTGTGCTTCTTTGAATGACTCCCAAACACGTGATTAAAAATAAATTGACTCCCAAATTACGGGATTCACGCGGGATTCCCGCGGGATTCCCGTGTCCCGCGTGAATCCTGAGAAAATGTCAGCCCCTAGTGTGCATTTCTCTGTTGACTGAGCGCTTATATTCACAGTATTTATGATAAACCTAGACCTGCTTTATAATTTAAAAAGACAAAAGTCTACATTTACACAAAATGGGAACTCTAATACTTTCATATCTGCATTAGGCATGATTAACTTTTTTTTTCAGTTTGGTTGATTAATAAATCAAACATCAAATGTTAATTCCTGAGCTGCAGATGTGCTGTTAGCAGACTTTATTACCTTGAGACGAAGCCATGCTGGCAGGTTCACCCTTTTTCCCGGTCTCTGTGCTAAAGTTGAACCATTTGACAGCATCATATTTACCCTGCAGGCATGAGAGCGATATCAGTCTTGTCATCTGACGCTTGGCAACAAAATCAAATTTCTCCAAAAGAAATTCTATCTAAGGCTTTATTGATTGTTCAAATAACGCAATCTTTACAACAACGGTGCAAGGTCTGTGCCTTCCTGCCACCTTCGTGTTCAACAATGCACATGTAAAACATGAAATCTCAGATTCATGTGTTGCATGTTGTTTGGTTAAGACATAGTACAGAAGTGCTACGGTGACAAGCTGTGATTTTAGAGGTGTTTACATGCCCTCTCTTTATATCTTTAAGTCTTTATATTAAGCTTAACAAACAAAGGAAATAAACCACAGACCCATAAAGAACAAAAGACTGGAAGTTAACAAAGGTGGAAAACACAATAGTAGAACTTTTTGTGTTTGTTCACAAAAGTTAGTTGGCATTTTGACAGGAAGCCTTGTTGTGTTTCCTTCAGATAATAACTCTATTAGAGTATCCGTTCCTCAAGTATTGATTACAGTGACACACTCTAAATCTTGTTTTACGATTTAAAGGAGAGAGGAAATTGCTGGATCAGATACATGAAGAATAGATGTGGGTAATTAAAAGGTTAATACACAACTTAATAGTCGTGATAAATGAAAACTATTCCTCCTCCTTCGTCCCTCCCACAACTTCCCTTTCTTCCACCACCCCGCCCTTGTTCCTCTTCTGCTCTTTCTCTCGGTTCCTCCACTTGTTCTTCTTCCTCTATCTTCCCCCTGTGTGTTTTTTATGTCCTGCCTCACTCGCTCTTATTGTCTCATTTTTCTCCCTCCATCTCCTCTGTCTGCCGAGGGCAACCCGGCTGTGATGCTGTTTTAGATCCACTGGAGGGATAAGTGTCGGAGCAGAACAGATTCTCCTGTTCCTGTGTGTGTGTGTGTGTGTGTGTGTGTGTGTGTGTGTGTGTGAGAGAGAGGGGGGGGGGGGGCACATGAGTGCTGTCAACCAAACACCTAAGGACATTCTTAGATATCTTCTCACTGTGTGTGTGTGTGTGTGTGTGTGTGTGTGTGTGTGTGTGTGGAAGCAAAGACAAGTGTCACCTGAATGCCTTAGGCTCTTCCAATGGCTTTATTCATCCATGTGTGTGTGTGTGTGCGCGTGTGTGTGTGTGGATCAGGTGCTTGCCCATGGGGTTCACTCGACGTGTTTGCCTTGCAGCAGATAATCTGTGTATCCAGCTTTAACTATTAAGGAAAATCTTAATACTATAACGTGCAGCGGTAATATATTTTAGACCAGTGGCTCTCAGTACAACCAAAGGATGAATCTTCCCTGTTAGTTTTCACTGTGCTGGTTGGTCGATGGCTCTTTGGAGGTGCAGCATGTCGATCCACAAGATGATGCAGATTGAAATGATCACAGCAGCTGTCAGATGGATTGGAACAAAATGTTTGTACAGATGTTCATGATGTATCCTCATGATCCAGGTGCTGGAGGAATACAGACATAACTAAATTAATAATGACTGCATAAAATAAACAAATGAATGAATGAATATACAGAAATGACATTTTTCCATTTCATTTATTTGGTATTGATTTAGGTTTCTGTATTTATTTGTTTATATTAATTTCATTTTTTGATTATCACAAGATGTTGTAGACACGTTCATGTCCCTGCCTGGGTGAATTGTATTTTGTAATTTTGCCGGTCCCTTTGGTTTTTGATCTACAGTAACTCTATCGGGTCATATTTTCCATCAGTCCAATGCTTTAGCTCAGTCAAACACCTTCAGAACTAACAATATGCAAAATACCTCGTGTTTACTGTTGATTAGTGAATGTTAGCATGCTAATACACTAAACGTGGACTGAATGTGGTAAAAATAACATCAATCAATCAATTTGTTTATTTCGGGCATGTCAATTTAAATCATCATCATCACACTTCATCTTAGTTCAAGTAATACAATACACATGGCCGAAAGAGAAAGCGGGAGGAAAAAAAGCTTATCTAGTCCCGCCCCCATTACCCACAGAATAAAAATCTTTATCATAATCTTTTCTTTTCTTTTGCTTTTTTACATTTTGACATAACATGTTACAGCAGTAGGTAGTATACAGAGCTGAAGTTTAGCTCTAGACAGTACATACAGATTACGTGTGTGTCTGCACATGTGTCCATATTTATCCGTCATGAGTGAACAACAGTCTCATCTTGTAGCTTAGCATGTCACAAAGTCACAAAATCAACATCAGCGTTGGTATGTTGAGAATGTTAGCATGCTGATGTTACAGTACTCACATAGCTGTTAATGTGGCTTTTTCAGCTTGTATAAATCATTATATTATATATTTTAAAAAAGGCAAACATTAGAAGCAGATCTAAAACAATAAACATCCTGTCGCCCCCTGAGATCTCTCCTTGACCCCTGGTGATGGTCACAAACCCCAGGTAAGGAACCTCTATTTTAGAGAATAGTGTGTTGTGCCTGTACTTCGGGGGTGGGTCATTTCCTTTCTCAACAAAACAAAACAATACCCTGGTGCAGAAAATGATCTCAACACGCAAATAGATTTCCCAGCTGAGTGTGGAAAAGTTGACTGACCTCAACTTTGTCCAACATCTTCAAGTTGAATGAGTGTCCCTCTGATAATTGCCTCAGTGGAGATGAGTGAGAGCAACAGGTTTTAAACTGCAGATCTTTTTGTTGGGGAGGGAGGGAGGTTGAGGCCTGGAAAAGCATCATAAAGATGCCACATCATCATCATTTAGTCCTTAATTCCTATAACACTTGTCTTCATTGTGGGCAGCTGGTCATAAAGACAGGAGAATGAACTCAAAGCGTGTGAGTAACCACCACAACCACCCACAGTTGTTCCTATTTCCCTTGCCTTGCCTATTTCCAGAGTAATGAAATCACTGTCATGAGTCTGTAATGTCACTATTTCTAATGTGCACCAGTTTCGGTGATACATTCGGTGCATGAAGTCAGAGTTAGCCTATACACACTGGTTCAAACCAGTTACTAATTGCAGAAGCTGCCATCACTTTGAAAATACACAAAATAACAGAACAAACAACAGTCAACCTAAAATACCATGAATCTGATACAGTCTCAGTAAAAATGTAATATCAGCTTCAAATTCACCGGTTGTACATTGCATTATAATGCACTTCATAATAAACGTGATATTGTTTTCAGTCTATTCCCTTAATCTGTAATCTGTGCTTTTAGTGGTTAATTTCAGTTTTGGTCTTTGTTTGTTGGTTAAGTTGCTGGTTTGTTTATGAACAAGCAAGGGGACTGATTCAGTGAAGACGTTGCCTTCATGTGCTCCTAAAAACCATCAGACTTCCAGACTCAGAGTTGTATATTAATCATAGATAGACAGATACAAAAGATAGGCTACAATTAATCAAACTATATGTTTAGTTTTCACACATTGCAACACACAAAACACTGCCTGGATTTCTGTGCATTGTCATATAATTCAGAATAATTTGATAATTTCCACAATAGTTTTAGAGTCAGAGTCAGTTTATTTGCCATTTGCAGAAAAAAGACCGCATTGGAAAAGATTTTGCAAGAGCTCAAGCAGGAACACTTAGGACAAAAAGACAGTAAACAACATTGTTAAAACCTAGAATAAAAAAATTTAGTAAATAAATACAGTAGAGACAGTACAGAAAAAAAGGGACAATTTGTCCCCATGGATAGTCCGACAGTCACTTAAGTACAGTTAGTACATACAAAAGTGCATACAATGTATGAAGTGCCTAACACTGGTGCCTACAGGCATCGGTCATCTGACCAAGTGCAGGAGTATGATTTAACATGCGTAAAAATTAAGTGTGTGATTTTAAGTTGCTCAGGCTATGCACAGCACTAGGAAAAAAACTGTTTGCTTGCCTATAGAGGAATAGAAGAGCATTATTGCACGATACCGTCTGCCCGACTGGAGAGGAACGATGTTTAAAAGGCACGGGACAGAAGCCTGGAACTGTAAATGACTTCAAGATCTGGCAGGTCAATACCAGTGGTCTTGCGAGCAAGACGGACAATTCTCAGATATTTCCGATATTTCCTTTAGTTTACGCAGAAAAAAAAGCTGTTGAAGAGATTTTTTAACCAGGATGCTGGTATTGAGATGCCAGCTGAGATGACTGGTGATAGTAACACCAAGAAATTTGAAATTACTCACCATCTCGACTCGGCACTATTTATGGTGAGAGGGAGATGGGACACATTTTCCTTTGTTTTGGAGGCATTTAAGATTAGATTATTGTTCTCACTCCACTTGATTACATTTTGTACCTCTAGTCTATAGTTTGATTCATCATCTGAGTGTATTAGCCCAATGATAGTAGTATCATCAGCGTATTTTACAATCAGATTGTTCTGAAAAGAGGCATTGCAGTCATATAGAGAAAACAACAAAGGACTGAGGATGCAGCCTTGTGCCGAGCCACTGTGTAAAACAAGTTCGTCAGACACACAGTCACCAATTCTGAGCCTTTGAGGTCTCAAGGTTAAAAAACAAAAAATCCACTCACACACAGCATCGCACAGACACTGGAGCTTGCAGAGGAGATTTGAAGGGATGATACAATTAAAAGCAGAACTATAGTCTATGAATAGCATTCTGGCATAAACATTTCCTTTATCTAGTTGTTCATAGACTGAATTTAAAGTAAAGTAAATAGCTTCTTCCACAGATCTGTTTTTCCGATAAGCGAAACAGGAATCTGGCATTTAATATAGTTCAGTACTAACCCCTCGAAACATTTAATTAATACAGAAGTAAGAGCAATTGGTCTGTGATCATTATGGCATGTCGCTGGTGAAAGCAAAAGGTGGCTACTTCAAAAAATCTAAAACATATTCTGCTTTGTTTACTATATAATCACATATGTGTTCCTTCCTTCATAGTTTTGATGTCTTCAGAAAATAAAGAAAAAACATTGAATGAGAAGGTGTGTCTAAATTTTCAACTGGTAGTGTATGATTTAGGATATTGTCCACCAGACATGGAAAGATAAAACATGAGGGGTGGAATTTTAAAAAATATTTTTTTTTTAAAGAAGTGCAACAAGTGTTATTTAACTATTGATGTTCAACTGGCTTTTTTTTCATTCAAGTTAAAGGTTATTTTCTGTAATTCTTGGCATTACATTTTATGGCTATGTAATATTGTCCACCATAGGTACATAGATAAAACATGACAGTTAGAAATAAATTTTGAACAGAAATGCATCAAGTGTTATTTTACTGCCCGTTCAACTGGCTATTTTTGAGGCTGTAATTCTTGACATTACATTTTATGCTATGTATGTTTCTAGGACATTGTCCACCACAGATACAACATGACAGGTTACATGATAGGTAGAAAAAGAAAATGGACAGAAATGCAACAAGTGTTATTTTTTTTACTGCTCATGTTCAACTGGCATTTTTTTTTTTCATTCAAGTTAAAGGTTATTTTTGAGGCCATGTATGTTGTCTTAGATACATAGAAAGAAAGAAGTAGAAATTACATTTTGAACACAAATGCAACAAGTGTTACTGCTCTTGTTCAACTGGCTTTATTTATTTATTTATTTATTTATTTTAATCCAATCAAGTTAAAGGTTATTTTTGAGGCTGTAATTCTTGACATTACATATTATGGCTATGTAATGTTTATAGGATATTGTCCACTATAGAAAGATAAAACATCACACAAGTTTGAACAGAAATGCAACAAGTGTTATTTAACTATTGATGTTCAACTGGCTTTTTTTTTTCATTCAAGTTAAAGGTTATTTTTGAGGCTGTAATTCTTGGCATTAGGCTACATTTTATGGCTATGTGTGTTATATTGTCCACCACAGATAGGCTACATAGAAAGATAAAACATGACAAGTAGAAATTAAATTTTGAACACAAATGCAACAAGTGTTATTATACTGCTCATGTTCAACTGGCTTTCTTTCTTTCTTTCTTTCTTTCTTTCTTTCTTTTTAAGTCCAATCAAGTTAAAGGTTATTTTTGAGGCTGTAATTCTTGACATTACATATTATGGCTATGTAGCCTAATGATTATACTAGGATATTGTCCACTATAGAAAGATAAAACATTGCACAAGTTTGAACAGAAATGCAACAAGTGTTATTTAACTACTGATGTTCAACTGTCTTTTTTATTATTATTAATAAGCTATTATTATTATTATTATTATTATTATTATTATTATATGGATTTTCGACAGCACTTGAAGGCAGCATGGTGGTGGTGGGAGAGGCTGGCTGGCTGCTGGTTTGTTGACTGCGCTGCCGCTGTAGCCTACCTGCTGCCACTGGTGGTGAACTAGCTCCAGTCAGTAGCAGCAGCAGCAGCAGCAGCAGCAGCAGCAGCTTGTTGTATGTCAGAGTTGCAGCCATTCAGTCTGACGAGATGTCAATAATGTAACTTTCGTCGTAGCTGCAGCAGTAGCCACCACTACCACATGTCCTGGCGCCGCTGAAAGAAGGATAAGAAGAAGATGTTCGTCTGTAGATGAATTTTCTTTCGTGTTGTCGGACTATTTTTTTTTTTTTTTTTAAGTTTCAAGATTGACAATAAGATAGATAGACGGTGGCTAAAGTTGCTGCTCCGGAGCAAAGATGGGTAACGCTGGGCTGCTGCTACCACTACCACAGACAGGCTGCAGAGGAGGAGGTACTACCTTTAGCCAGCAGCAGCACAGCAGCAGCAGCAGCAGCTACAGTGCGACATGGAAATACATAAAATACGACTATTTCCGCGTGGATTTCGACCACATATAATAACCACCACACGTTTCTATCCACTTCGTGCAGGTTGTTTTGAGTACTGATCTCAAAGGGACCGGAGCTGTAGCTGTCACAAACTCTCGCTCGTCCTGGCCTAAGAGGCTAGCAAGCGAGCTAGCCAGCTAGGTTAGCCAGCCCAGCTAGCCGCACGACTGGCTCATCCACTACCACCACCACCACCACCAAAGTAAGTCTTTTTTTTTTTTTACACTCTGACACTTTGAATTTGATATTTTCAGTGTTGAAATACAAAGATTGTAGCATTAGGTAGCTAAATTGCTTAAAATGCATGTGCATATATTGTGCTTACATGGTAGTTAACGTGAACTTATATAGGTGGGTGGGTGTGTTAGTGCCTTAAAGTTAATCTATTGAAGCTATAGCTAATAGTAGCACACGCAAGATCATGGCCTGGGTAAGTGAGTGAGTGAGTAAGTTTTTTAATATTTGCACGGGCGCGACATACTACATGCAACCTTTGGCTAAACTTCCCATAATAATAATAACAACAACAACAACAACAACTACTAACATCGCCCTTATTGAAAACATAGCATTGCAGTTTTGACATGACATTACATTCCCAAGTGTCCATGAAGATTGTCCATTCAGTTACAACACAGAGGAAGTGGGTCATGTGAAGATTTAATAAACGGGTTATCTATCTACGTGACCCACCCCCAAGAAGTTGTTGATATTTTAGAGCTTCATGTCAAACAGTTGGGGGTAAATTCAGATTTTTAAGATGACAATAGTTGTACTGTCTTTGCAGAAGTTGTATAAACAGTGTGTGCTGGATTCATGAATGTCAGAGCAGAGGTGCCATATTTTTCTTTCTCTGTCTCTTTCTGTGGAAAATGTCATTATATCAGACTGCACGCTTGAAGCTTCAGTGTACTGTTTCTTTGCTCAATGGCCATTATACTTACTTACTTAAGGGCTGAATATAGTAACTCTATTAAGGAGTAGTTGAGTGTACTTCACTGACAGTAATAGCTAACTTACTTATATACCATTAACTCATTATTTTCAGTTCCCCATTTGTAAAGATTTGTAAAGGAGATTTTCTCAGCTTTTGCATAACTGTGGATTGAATTTCTCTTAAAAATGGTCTAATGTCATAATTGTTTCTTTTTTCCTTTTGATACTATTTATTGATTTCATCAGCACTGAATGACTTTAAAACTAATTGATCTTCTAACTAATCACATTTGCTGATGAGGTTTATAAGATTGAAATGTTTCAGTGTTAAATCAGGTTAAATTAGCTGCTGAAGACAGACCAGTTTTGGATATTTAGAGGAGGTGTTCTTGGTTATGATTATGGCTACAGCCTTGAACATCTTTTTATGCCACTGTCATATTGTGAGGTGCAGAGACAACAATTTTTGTGTGACCTGTCTCTCCTATCTCAGCCATAGAAACCTGCAGCTCTTCAGAGTTGTAGTATCTGGTCAAGTAGCATACCGTACTTATTTTTGAGGAATGGCTTAATCAATGTAAATATGCAGTTGTGCCTTAATTGTCATTGGATTTATTGACCTCAGTGTATACGTAGAGATCTGTACTTTTATTGTATCCCTGCCTGGACGGTTTTGTAGGTTTTACAGGAAAAGCAAATTTTTTAACTCTAGACATGAAATTAGGGATGCATATGATTAACCGATAACAAGAACTTTGACCGATTAATATTATTGGTTAATTTTTTATTTTTTATTTTTTATTAGCTGCTTATGTTATGTCGTCAACTCATTGGGGCGTGTCAACACGTGCCCTCAGTCATATTTTGCAGCAGAAAGTTACACAGGATGATTGACAGTACATACTGTATGTGCCCCCTATGCAGCGCAGTCCCCGTGAGGGAAGGTCAGACAATAAATGTAGCCCACACGGACATAGATGTGCATCGTCTGTAACAACTTCGCTGCGGTCTCTCCAGCCGGTTCACCTGCATGTTGTTCCTCTCTCTTCTGCCTGGTGTTTGGCTGCACTTTGTATAAAAGCAGTTCGACATTGGAAGATCTAACCTCCATCTGAGACAGAGCACAGTGGATCTGGCGTTGATCACATGTGTGTATTTTATAACGGCAAAAAAAAGAAAGAACATTTTAATCTTATCGTTTAACGGTTAATAATCTGTTAACGAGCGTCGATTATGGGTCATAAAAAAAATTCAAAATGTGCATCCCTACATGAAATACATTCTCTGTGACTCAGTCATATACAACATTGAGAAAGAGGAGTGAGTCATTTTTATTTCAACACAACAAGTAGATGAAAAAAACATATAGGGAAGTTTTGGTTTTCATTTGAATTAGTTTGATAAGCTGTTATTACTACAGTATATGGCACTCGGACTAGTTTCAGTTTACCCTGATCCCTGTTTATCTAGAATCACATCTAATATGGAGCATCTGTGTGAAAGATGAGTGGTGGCCCAAAGGTCTTATCTGAGGTCACCGTGACCTTGACCCGCAAAATCTGATTGGTTCTCCTTCAAGTCCTCGTGCGACGTTTGTACCAAATTTGAGGAATTTGATGGACAACTCAAAAACAAGATGCCTCTTGGTCTGGCTGCCCTGGACATGGAGGCATGCTACGACATAATCTGTGTTTGCCAAGTTACTATTATAGGAGAAATGTAACGTCCTTATTTTAGCTCCCAGTTTGATATAATGCTGTCTCTTGTGCAAAGGGTAAAGGGGGTTAACTGTATAGCAACTACTTGTAAGAAGGAATTAAAGTATCCTGGTTTTCCTCTGTTGAGTGCATCTCTCAGTAAGGATTGCATGTAGACAACACATGAGGAAAAAATACATTTGAGATTAACACTAAACTTGTTTTAAAAATATCATGTAACAAGGCTAAAAATGTCAATACTCCATTTGCAATGAAACTTCTGAGTGTGTTTGATAACTCTCACTGCAAGTAGCCTATTTTTGAATTAGATTTACAGATTTTATAACCTTTTTCCCAGACAATGGTCCCTCTGTACTGGAGCTTTATGTAATACTTGAATTTTGATAACAGTTGTGCCCATGTTCCCTGATTATGATGTTAAATTCATCACACTTTGCTCAGGAAAAAAAAACAGCCGTCATTATTTCTGGTGACATTCTCCTTTTTTCCTTTTCTTTCTTTTTTCATAACTGATTGAAGGTTGCATGTCGTTGAGGGCCTCCCCGCCAGCCATGGACACTATGACAGACACATGCCCCGCGGTGCACCAAAATGGAAATGCCCATCGGGAATCTCCAGACACAAGACCAGCCACTGCAGTTCTGAGGCTTCATTTCTACCACAGCAGCCAAGGAGCAGCTGACTGCAGCTTACTCAGCTACCCACCTGGGGACTATGTGGCTGAGGAGCTGTGTATAGATGCAGCCAAGGCGTGCAGTGAGTACTCAAGCACTGCGAGGCTGCATAAAGCACCCCCATTCATGTGTTTTTGTTGTAACTCAGGGCATAGGTCCCAAGATAAGGTTATCAAGAGGCCACAGTGAAACCTATCAGCAAAAAAAATCGTTGGCTTGTTCAATCATCTCCATGCTTTGTTTACAGTCTAACTTTATTTGAGCATAAGCAGAAATATGATGGCGTGGCTTTGCTTTGCTTTGCTTGGTGGTTTTTCATCTGAATTATTATTGTGCATTTCTTGTGTTGTGTTGTTCTGTTTTGTTTGTTTGCAGAGATACAATTTCACAGTCAACATAAGTATGATGTAACTAATACTTAGAGCCAGGGCTATGAGGTTGGGGGAGGGCTTGGCAAGACTAGTACAAGACTAACCAGCATGTTGTTGGAATCGCACATTATGTGTTTGATGATAAACCAAACATGGCTGACGTTTTAGATAATCTTTATTGACCTTTTGTTTACCTGTGTTGGTACTAGAAACAGGCCCTGAGGCATAACCTAACACAGTGTGTGCTCCTTAGAGCCCTACGTTTTACACAATTTACATTTGCACACTGTATAACATTTTCTTCAGTTAATTTATATAAATAAACTGTATTGAGTGCAACAGAACATAATCCGGCTTCTTATTCTGTCTGTTTCAGGTATATCACCTCTATACTACAGCCTTTTTGGTCTCTTCCGAGAGCGGGATTGCTTGTGGTTTTCACCAAATCACATCTTCCAGCTCGACGAATCGTCTTCAGAAGATGTGCTTTTCAGAATAAGGTAGAATTAGTTTTTCCCTCTGTATTGTCCCTTCAGTATCTTCTCCAGATTGTAATTCGTGAGTAGTCGTGACTTGCTGCATTTTCCTTATCATCATTATTTACCACAGGTACTACTTCCCTGGCTGGTTCAGTGGTGGGGCGTCCCGGGCATATCGATATGGGGTGACCAAGGGGTCAGAAAGCCCTGTCCTTGACGACTTTGTAATGTCATATCTCTTCTCTCAGGTAAGCACCTCAACCTACCTTACAACCAGCCTCCTATTGCATACACTGGTTAGAAATGAAAGCTTGAGATGCAGGTTAGTTTAAGGAAAATATTAAAATTGTTTGTTCATACGATGCCTTGCAGCCTGGTATTCAAGACTAAAAATCAAAAAACAAGCAGCTCACATCCTTCACAGGTGCAGTGATATCAGTTTATTTGGTCACATCTTCAAACTTCATTTGGTTTGGTTTTGTCTTTAAAGGGATAGTTCAACAATTTGACAAATTCGCCTATTGCCATAATCCCTATAGTCATAGGAGTAGGTTCATTACCTTTAATTATCGGTGCAAGCTATTTTGAGATCAGTGGGAAAGAGACATGAGCTGCTCAGCAAACAAAATGGAAGTGAGTGGTACAAGTCCCCTGTCCCTCATCACACTCATCAAATACACTAACCAACAACTCCAAAACAGTCTCACCGATAAGTTGTGACCTGCATGTTCACCATGTTATGAAATAATGAGAAATTCTCGTCTCATAATGTTACATTCTGAGTATTCTGAGTATTTGCTTCATGTATTGTAATGTTACATAATTATACATGATTATTTCATAGCGCTTTGAAATGTGAACTATCCCTTTAAAGCACTGCACATTGACACAGAGCAGCCTGATGTCTGTCCATGGATATCTGTAGTGAGTTAGAGTCAGTTGCTGTAAACAAGAGGGCTGCCCGTGCATGCAAGCACAACCAACAAAAAAGCTTTCAGTGAGGGCAGTTTTATTACCCGCCCTCACTGGGAGGGAGTGAGCAGTCTTTGGAAGCAGTTTTGCAAGTTGCATGCCAAAATCTGCATCTTGGTGTCAACAGAACCCAAATGAGAGAGGAAAAATTAATTTAAACTTTTTTGGCGTGTGTTTATTCCAAGGCTTTTTTGTGCGCTGAAAGTCTGAAAGGTCCGTGCAGCCTTGGAGCAGAGCCATTGTCCAAAATGCTATTGTTTGCTGTTAAGTTCCTGTCTGTGTCTAAAACAATATAAGTCTACCACACAACATATTGACAAGCTGCAGTCAGGATGCCAGTAAAGCTTGATTACTGAGATGGCAGAGCAGGAAGCTGCTCCAGACCCTGCAGACCTGGCAATGTCCCAGATTTCCTTTGTTGAATTTGACCAAATGTTAATTTTAAAGGTAGAGTCTGGAGGTTTGTTCGTTGCAGTTTGTAAACAAAACATTCAAACTGGGGCCCTCATATTCAACTGTGCACCCTCCTGCCCCTGACAGCAGCAGCAGCAGTTGTCAACACTACAGGGAAAAGGAAATACAGTCCGAGTGAAGCGCTGGACCCAGCCGTCGCCAGCAAGGGGAGCCTCTAGTGTTATGCTGTAAAGAGTATGAGGGCCGTGGTGAGTTGGGAAGCTGGTACTAGCGGCGGATGCTAGCCGCCACCGCTAGCGGAAGTTAGCATCGAGCTAGTGGGTGTTAGCGTTGGTGGATAGCATCCGTCGCTAGCCCTCGCTAACATCCGGGACAGCTAGCGGGGCTAGCAGCCCTCCTACTCTGCTGCACAGAGCTTCACCTGCTCTGTCATTGGCTGGAGAGAACACCATGATGATAAGGGCCTTTAAAAAGAGGCCCCGTATTGTTATCTAGTCTTGAGGCCCTGTCATGTAGAGGGGCCCTCAAATGTGTTCATGATCACTATTGTGTTTTTAACAGTTTCCTGACATCAGACGAGGTCTATGGCGCTAAAGAATAAGCCACATCAGGCACTGGCTGCACAGACAGCTGGAAAATACAGAATCCAAAATGTCAGCTGCTAAACATCTGACATTACTAGTGTTAGGGGTTATATAGGGTCCAGAGGGGGTGCGTGGGTTTAAGTATGGGCCCATTTCTATTGCATTTTTTTTCATCAGGGCCCCCCAGCAGGCTAATCTGGCTGTGGATGCCACACCGGCTCACACAACTACTACAACTTTCTGAAAGCCTTCGAGATCACAAAGTCTGAAAACATAAAGCGCCCCCCCCCCCCCCCCCCCACGCCAAATTCTCTGGATTTAGGTTACACTAATTCCCATTACAATAAGTTCACAATTTGATTTCTCTGTTGGCAGTTATGAGTATTTGTCCTTTTTCATCAAAGGGAAGCAGAGCTGTAATCAATGTTTTGTTTAGTTTTTATCCCCCACACTGCACAGACAGTGAAATATCTCTGCAAGACAGGTGGAGAATCATAGAAAGGAGACATTTTCAGATGTATCATCATAAACCTACAGGCCCTCAGTCAAGAAATGCCTTTATGAGGTTTGTCGTACAGGTGAATCCAGGTAATTTAAGCCAGTAACATGACTGGAGCTAACCTCTGAGTGAACTAAAGGATTATGTGGAATTATGCCTGTGGAAATCTGCCCCAGTGGCTTGGGAAAAGCCTAAAAGGGAGGAGGGAAGCACAGCTGCGAGGGTCATTTGAGGGCGTAGCTCATAGTGTATTTGCCGCCATTAAACCACCACACCATGCTCGCATTCACTACGGACAGATGTTGTGTTTTGCTTTCGTGAAGGATATGTTGCATTCTCACAGTCTAATCTGGAGCTGAGCTTCTGTGTTTGCGATAAAGAAATGCTATTATGACTTGGAAGGGGAAGTGTGTCCCTGCATTCACCAGCTGGGTTTCAGCCAACACAACAACAAAAACTAATCGAAAGCCTTAATTTTTCAAACGACAACAACAAAAGGTATATCGATTGACTTGTCTGTTTCTGGCCGGGAAGGGTGAAGGGAACAAACCACCACCGCTGCAAACACCACTGATGCATAGTATCAGCACAAAAACACACAGATCCCCTCTCTCATCTCATTTGGTAGTTGAAGGTTAAGCAATACAACAACAAAAGCCAATCTTTTCCCCAGTATTTTAAGGACTCTGACTCACACAGTGTGGCTGTCTGAGGAAAGCACAAATGTCGCCCTGTAGTTGCAGCCTGTTTAATGTTACAATGATTCGTTATAGTAACAAGAAGACTTAAAACCCATGGTGTCAGATGAACTGACAGGAAGCTCTTATTCATTCCAGTGACTGGCAGCAAGTCATGTTGTGCAAAACTGTCCTCTGAGCCGTTATTTACCATTTCTTGTGGTTTTGACAAGAAAGACGATGACAAAGTAGTTATATATGAGCATCTGTCTGGCTTCGCAGACAGACGCTCATATGTCCGTGGGGGGGGGGGGGGAGGTGTCAACCATCTGCACCACAAGTTGCATAGATGCCAATTAAGAGACACAGGGTGTTCACATATTCTACATAAAACATAAGTGACCTACAGTATCTGAACACACCTGTGTGAAATAAAGGGATAGTTCAACATTTTGGCAAATTGGCCCATTGCCATAATCCCTATAGTCATAGCAGTAGGTTCGTTACCTTTAATTGTCGGTGCAAGCTATTTTTAGAATGGCGGAGCAGAGCCGCGAGCTGCTCAGAGCTACGCTACGGAGGCTAATGGGATTTCTTGGTTTCCCTCATCACACTCATCAAATACACAATCCAAAAACTCCTAAGCGCTGTCGTGGACAAGCTGTGACCTGCACATTCACCACACTATGAGATCATCTCAGAACATTATGAGACAGAGTTGTTTTCGAGGTAAATTCATGCAAAACCGCTGATGCGAGTTGCCTTCAGGGACAGTTTTTCAGCAAGCAGACTCTGTATTTACCTTGAAAACAACTCTGTCTCGTAACGTTCCGTTATTATCTCATAGCGTGGTGAATGTGCAGCTCACAACTTGTCCACCAGAGTGTTTTGGAGTTGTTGGATTGTATATTTAATGAGTTTGATGAGGGAAACCAAGAAATTCCATGAGCCTCGGTAGCGTAGCTCTGAGCAGCCTGCCGCTCCGCTCCGCCGTTCTAAAAATAGCTTGCACCGACAATTAAAGGTAACGAACCTACTGCTATGACTATAGCGATTATGGCAATGGGCCAATTTGCCAAAATGTTGAACTATCCCTTTAAGTGTCATCAGATGGTTGTGACAGTTCCTCCCATCTCATTTTTGTGCAGTGGAGGAATGACTTTGTGAATGGCTTGGTGAAGATCCCCAACTCCCATGAGACTCAGGAAGAGTGCCTCGGCATGGCTGTGCTTGACATGACCAGGACGGCCAAGGAAAGACAGATGTCTCCACTGGACATCTACCACACTATAAGGTACAAGTGAGACAGAAAGACATGAGTAAGCGTCTGAGCATCAAGAGCTGGACACCAAATCTTCTTTCTTTTTATTTGATATTGAGGATAATGATCACTTTAAATTTTGTAGACAAAAACAAGCCATACTTCTGGAACATGACTTTGCTGAACTTTTCTTAATAAAACGACAAGAAGATTGCCAAAGTAAAAAAAAGTATGAAATTGGCAGTTACACTTCTCTACTCTCCAGACAGTGTGTAAACTGTCCCCTCATTGCACTCATGTTTTAAACTAACCAAAGAGCCCTTTTTCTTTTTGTTTGCTTCTTGTATGTTCCACACAACTTCTTCTTATGTGCAAACGCAACATTCAAAATGATAAGTGATTTCCAACATCTCTTTTAGCTACAAGTCCTTCTTGCCAAAGGACATGAGAGCTCAGATCCAGGACTGCACCTTCTTGACACGTAAGCGAATCCGCTTCCGCTTCAAGCGCTTCATCCAGCAGTTCAGCCAGTGTCGGACCACAGCGCGCGACCTCAAGCTCAAGTACCTCATTAGCATGGAGTCCCTGGAGAAGGCCTTCTACACGGAGACCTTCCAGGTCAAAGAACCATCCAGCGGGCAGCTCATCATCCTGGTGGCAGCAGACACGGGCATCCAGTGGTGTCGGGAGAAATTGAAAGATTCAGACCAGGTTGATGATTTTTTTTTTTCTTCTGCTGAATTTAACTCCAGATGTTTTAAGTTTTATCCAGAGCAGTATAAAACAAATACAACACAGGAAGCCATTACTTCCCAGTGTTGAGGTCAGAACCGCAGCTGTGTACACCCATAAAATAAAAACTCAAGTGTTTTATAACCAGAGATAAACTATTAACTGTATGAACAGGAAATATTACATTGATCTTGCATGGAATTTCTTATAAATGTGGTTTGTTTAATGTCTTTTCTCATTTTGAATGCATTTTAATGTGGCGGCAGGAGATGCAGACCCTGTGCGACTTCCCAGATGTCACAGACATCAGCATCAAACAGGCTAACAGAGAGGGTGCAGCAGAGAGTCGGGTGGTCACCATCAACAAACAAGATGGCAAGAATCTGGTAAATGCACTTTTTAAACCAAAGCAAAGATTTGAGAGATATGAAAATAAAAAAAATGACATTCACAGTCTGTTTATTTTACACCATCATGTTGATGCTGATGTGCTCTGTTGTTGGTTTTCATCCATTTCAGGAGCTGGAGTTTCCCACCTTATCTGAAGCGCTCTCCTTTGTGACCCTAATTGACGGCTATTATCGGCTCACTACAGATGCACATCACTACCTTTGTAAAGAAGTGGCACCTCCGAGGCTCGTGGAGGCCATCGCTTCTCATTGCCACGGCCCGATCTCGTAAGTGCAGATACACAAAGCTCCATTTATATTTGAACGCTAGAAGAGTATAATCCTGAGCTTGAAATGTGATTCATACAGTATCTGTGGTGCCTTCCCCTGCCTCACTTGAAGGTCAAGATAATAAATTATTTCTCAAATTTGTGACTATGTCAACCTAATCTTTCAAAACTTCCCAAAAACAGTCACTCATCCTTCCCCACAAAGCTCAAAAGCAGACACAAGAAGAAGTGCAAATGGGCTCAGCCAAAAAAATCCTGATCTCTCAGTTCTTCACATTCAGTTCTTTGTTGCATGTATTTCACAATACGCATTCAGATCTGATGACGGTAAAACCAGTTTCAGGCGACTTGTTCTCTGTGACATCGTGCATCATCATGCTGCAGCTGCAAGAAGCCATTAGTAGATGGCCATACAGTAATAATCAAGGCTATAAAGGGGAGCACATGATCAACAATAGGACTCAGGCAGGCTGTAGCGTTCAAAACCTGATTGATTGGTGTATTGGCGTTAAGGCAGGGTTCACACTCATCCTGGAAATCCTGGAAAACACTTCAGCCATGGAAAATGAGGGAACAATTTAAATGTTCTGGCAAAGTAATATGTTGTTCTCCAGTTCTTGGTATCAATTTGTCACAATTTCATAGTTAATTGGTCATGTAACAGATTATTTCATAGATGAGCAGTGTCACATAGTGTAGGAGCTATGAATGTGTTTTCTGTTGGTTTTCTGTTGGGTTGTTCTGATGTTGTTTATTTTGAGTATTATTTAGTTTGTGTTATTATTTTTAGTGGCGTGTTACATGATTATAGGTGAGGTTCAGCACTCATTATGTTCACCTGTTGCTTTTCTTTTGTTTTGAGAGCTATTTTTGTTATTTTTATCTCAGGGATTACTTTATTTAGTTTGTACACTTTATTAAGAGTTAACATATTTTGTTTGGTTAATAAACACTTTGATCTTCTTTAGTTCTAAAATCTCAGTGAGTTTCTTCTTCGACATCCGGGCCCATGTTCAGCCTCTCAGCGGCTCTTTAGACTGAAGTCGCTACATACAGTATAGACTGCACTTATTATAAAGGAACATATTATTGATGCATGTCGTGATTACTATCTGTCTCTCACATTATCTAGTTCATCATACTAGAAATTGATCTGTAGAAAAGAGCAGGAATTCTTGCCCCATGTGAGTCAAGAAAACTTTTCCCACACCGTTACATCACCACCACCACAGCCAGGACTATTGACACAGTCCAGGCTTGGTCCATGTGTGTCGTTGATTGTAAGATTGCGTGAAGAGTCCAATGGTCTTTTCGTCTCTGTGTACCAACCTGTTTGTTCCTCTCCAGCTCACTGGGTGTTTTTTTTTTTTTACTGTTGTGTGTGTGTGAAAATCCCAGGAGATCATCAGTATCCAAAATATTCAAACCAGTTTGTGTGGCACCAACAAACATGTCACATTCAAAGTCAACGAGTGTCACGTTTTCCTGCCATTCTTATGCGTTACAGCATTAAACTGAAGCCTAATCCCATGCATTGTACTGCTGTCTGGCTAAATGGTGAATCACATAGATAATCAGGTGTACAGATGTTCCTAAAAAATAAAAATAAAAATCCTGGTTAAGTGTGTATCTTTCAGAATAGCAGTCAAAATGTTCAGACGCATTCAGACAGCTGTATTTATATGCAACACAAACATCTCTGCTGAGATACAGAGAATATTCTGTTTTGACAACATAGTGTAGTGTTTTTATTTTTATTTATATATTTATTTATTTTTTTCTTTCATTGCAGAATGGAGTTTGCCATCAACCGACTTCAGAAATGTGGAAACAAGCGGGGCCTTTACATTTTGAGATGCAGCCCTAAAGACTTCAACAAGTATTTCCTGACTTTCCCTGTGGAGGTAGGTAACACTGTGCTGCTGATAAACAGTGGAGGTTAATATTGTAATTCTTTCTTCGAGATACAGTATATTAGTATATTGAATTGGCAGTCGCACTGTCTTTGCATTAATGACAATGAAGTGAGTCTAGTTTTCAGCTGACAGGCAGATTCACTTAGACTCGTACTGTTTAACCCTGATGAGATAGTGTCAGTCGACCTCTACTTGAACCTCATGTGGAGTATCGGTATTTAATGCACATGACAAGGTGCTGTTGACATTTTAAACCACATTCCCCTTCTGACATCTTTTTAAACTAAATATCCCCCTCTAGTCCTTGTTAAGGTCACTGTAAAAGAGTTCTGATACTTTGAGTAAGATGAAAGCTGAACCATGAACTCACAGGTTCATACTTGAATACTCTGGACTCATTTTTAATATCTAGTGATACCATTTATTCTCCCTGTAGAGACAGTGATATATATCGTGGTTGTTGACATAATGAAATGATGAGCGCTGATAATTCTGCTTTGAGTTCAAGATATTCAGATGATGTAGATAAACCACTTCAATGTTGTTACAAACTGTGAAGAGAAAATGGCCGCCGTCTCTCCTGCCCTGTTTAGTCTGACTGATAAAAAAATTGAAGTTTAGAGGACAAACCTCTACTAGAGCAGCCAGGTTTCAGCTAAAAGCATGCAATGTCATTTCTTCTCAATTATTAGATTATTTGCCAAAAAAGATTTGTCTTATATTGAGGGATTCATCTCTGGAAACATGGGGTCTGTCTAATTTCTGGTGCACACCTGAGTGATTATGTATGTGGTTATATAATAATAGTTCATTAATTTGACTGGGCCTCAGCAGGGAGGCAAGGGGGCTTCATTGGTCCCTGATTGGGACACAGATATCCTCTGAATGCCTTCATTTGAGGTTGGACAGACACAGCCAGTCTCCCTGTGTGCATTGTCCTTCGCACTTATCCACACATTTTTGTCTGGATATGGCGTCCTAAGTTCATGACGTAGGTTGGCACCGAGGAGTCTGGGACCCACTGATGATGAGCTCCAGCAGATTTAACGTGGTGTTAGCACTTCTAATGGACTGAAATTGTGAATAAAGAATAAATCAACATAGCGGTGCACGTTGTGATTGACAGTCGCTCAGTTTCTCAAGTAGCAGGGAAGCTTCTTTTTTTTTTTTTTCAGGATCTCTGAACCAGTTTTCCTTTGCAGAATGACATAAGAGTCAGTGTGGACAATAATCCTTGTATTACTTGGATGTGTAGAGGGGATAACTGGCAGCCACTCTGTTAGATTCTCTGCCAACCTTCACTTTCTTTCTTTTTTCTTCACTACAGACACACGTTGTACGATACAAGGCTGCATAGAAATCCTGCCATGCATTTCCCGCTCAGAGAGATTTGATACTCTCGAATAACTGATGATTCACTTCCTCAAACCTGAATCACCATTATCCATCTCCACTTGTGTGTGTCTCTCCAGGTGTACGACTCCGTAGAGTACAAGCACTGCCAGATAACCAGATCTGCCAGCGGGGAGTTCAACCTCAGTGGAACCAAAAGAAACTTCAGTAGTCTGCAGGAGCTACTCAGCTGCTACCAAAAGGAAACTGTGCGCTCTGACAGTGTCATTTTCCAGTTCAGCAAGTGCTGTCCACCTAAAGCCAAAGGTAAGACTCGTAGCAAGAAATTAGCAAAACCCAGTTTCTGCAGGCAGGCAGACTTTTTGTATACACACTGAGCTCCTCAGTGAATGGATGTCTCCTACCAGATCGCAAATGAGGTAATTGAACTGAGGCCTCCAGCTCTATGGTTTTTTTAATCTCCTGATGAAAGACTTCAGTTGCGTTTTCACTCTGGGACTTCCTGGTAAAGGGAGGATGGGTAGCAAGTTTACAGGAACCGTCCTCTCACTCCTCCAGCCTACAGTTTCGATCATCACGCAATCGTTATGCAGCAGTTTTTCTCTCTTCTCTTTGTTTTTCGGGCAGTATCGATGCTTTCTAATGATGCTGGGTTTTAAAAATGTTGCTTCAATTGTCACGTGATCGCGCAGATGTCTGTCCACTCATCTAATATTTTGTCTTTTACTGTCATGTTCTCTTTTTAACGGCCATGGAGACTATTTTTTAATGATGCTGGGTTTAAAAAAATGCTACTACTTTGGGGCTTTCTCTGCCCAATCAGACCCCACCCGGGAGTTTTTCGGGGCCCGAGATAGGGACTTGTTTAGTCCCCGTAAATGTTCTGGGAAGTGGCTCACTGGGTTGAGCAGGCACCCCAGGCTATAGTCCTCGCTGTAGCCGAACCCCCGTTCAAATCCAGTGTTAATTAAAGGTAAAAAAGCCCCCAAAAATATACTTCCAGGAGATCGTCCTTTGGGGCGGTTCCTGCAGTGGAAACACCCCTAATGTTTGCAGCATGGTAAGCATGGTAATTAAACTGAGGCCTTCAGCTCTATGGATTTCAGTCTCCTGGTAAAAGACTTGAAAACAAGTGCCTCACACAAGTTAACTGCTCGTCCAGTCCCAGTGGGATGTTTACTACTGTCTCAGAGAGATCTAAGTACTGATTGATTAGTCATCCTGGGATGGAGACTTACAGCAGCTAGGGTGGCTCAAATATGACCCAGTTCTCTTTTTAGGTACCAGTAAATGAAAACTGGTCTTGCCGATAAAGTTTAATAACAGATCTTTATGTGGAAATGCAGAGTTTCAAAATATTTCTCACTCCATCTCTGACTCACACTTTGATTTCTCAAGTTTGTCTCTGTCAGTTGGACTCTTATTGTTGGAGCACTTTCAACTTGGTGAATTTGTGACTGGTTTTAATGCAAGTTTTATTTTGTTTCTTTCCACCGTTCCAGAAAAGTCCTGCCTGCTCGTGTGCAGGAGCAACAAGGGCTCAGAAGTGCCTCTATCCCCATCACTACATCGTCACAACATCAGTCAAATGGTGTTTCACAAGATCAGGAAAGAAGATCTGGAGTTTGTACGTTTAGTTTTCATACTACTATGTCTCAATTTTCTAATACACTGTATGTCACAATATATGGACTGAAGCATTGTGTACCAGGACAATTTTACTGCATCATCAATTTAACTTCATGGTGCATCACCTGTTTGTGGTTAGAAATGTAATGTTTTGATGGTGATGTTTTGCAAATTGAACCTGTGATCTTGTCCTTTTCTGTTAGATGGAGAGTCTTGGTCAAGGGACTTTTACGAAGATCTTCAAAGGCGTCCGCAAGGAGCTGGGAGACTATGGACTGGTGCACCACACAGAGGTTGTCATGAAAGTGTTGGACCAGGCCCACAGGAACTACTCCGAGGTGACTGGACTCAGTTTAGACTGTTTTTTTTTTTTAAGTCAAGAGTGTATTCATCTTGCTACATTAGGTTGGTAGAGTTCTTGAGTCTTTTTTTAAAGTGCCATTCATTTGTGTAGACCACTAATTCTTGACCACGGGTATATCTATCCGAGGTGATGGTTATGCAGTGGAAAAATTGAGTAATTCAGATGATTTAAAGGAAGATTAAAAATAGATATTCAAACATGGAACAGTATTTTTTATCATAATTATTATTATTATTATTATTATTAAACCTTTTTTAACCAGGTTAAAGCTTATTGAGATATAGAATCTGTTAATCAAAAGTGACCTGGCCAAGAGGCAGCAAAAAAAGAGGCATCAAAAAAGTACAAGCAATGAATAACAATAGTTCAATAAATAAGAATGAAATCATCAGGGATAGATTGAAAGAAGTATAACATGTAAAAACAGTGACAGAGCCCAATGCTTTCAAGTTCCTTAGTTTTAACAAAGTTATCAGGTTTGACAATTTTAATTCATCTTGCAGAGAGTTCCATGCGGAGGGAGAAGCAAAACGAAATGCTTTTCCCCCCAGGTCTGTGAAAACACGAGGGACAGTCAGAGTAAAAAAAGCCAGTGGATCGTAGTCTGTAATGAAAATATAACCACTCTTGGACTTTTCTTTGTCAGACAAGAAAAGGTTTAGAGAGGTCACATTGTCTGGAAGTGAGGCCCAGGTGAATCACTGGAGCGTAGCTTTCTTTTCTGACATCTGTCTCCTCCTGTCTTTCTCCTCCAGTCTTTCTTTGAAGCAGCCAGCATGATGAGTCAGCTGTCTCATAAGCACCTGATCCTCAACTACGGCGTGTGCGTCTGCGGAGAAGAGAGTAAGTCAGCATCTCTCTCAACGCTATAAGCGACACAGCATGTCCTCAGATGCCTACTCATCCCCCCACCCCCCTCTAAGTTGACTACCATTATGAGCTTGGTCTAATGATATCAAGAGTCCACCATGCTCAGCTATAATCTTGACCGGCCTCTTTGAGCCTGAGGATTAGGACTATACCCAGCCCCACAAACTCCTTCACCTGACACACACTCTCTCACACGTCTGTACTGCTGGTAAAGTGGAAACACTAATATTATAAAGGACAAATTTTAATGCAAAAAAACAGCTGTTAGTGAAGTGCTTTTGTATTAGATTTATTTGTATGGGTTACGTTCTTCATGCATAAAAAAAGAGAAAAAATAAGCACAGTATAGCTGGAGACAAATCCAAAATTGGTCAGCTCAATTACAAGTGAACTGTGCGTGACATTTTGTCAAGTGTCCTCAGGAGTGATACTTTACCCCTCCTCCTCCTCCTCCTCTCTGCAAGTGGCTTTTGTTAACACCATTTGCAAAGTGGATCACTTGGGTAATTACATTATGTGGGTAACATGATATTATTGTTTAAAACTGTTGTGATTGCAGGATCCTGAATTGCTTTTTAAATTTCAAACCTTCCTTTCCTTTTCTTTCAGACATTATGGTGCAGGAGTACGTGAAGTTCGGCTCACTGGACACCTACTTGAAGAAGAACAAGAACTCTATAAACATCCTGTGGAAGCTTGAAGTGGCGAAGCAGCTGGCCTGGGCCATGAACTTCATGGTACGAATCCACATGGTGTCCAATTTCATCCATGTACCAGCTATTCACAAAGTATTCATATGAAGAGAGAGTTATTATCATTATCTTCCCACTGTTTTTTTTTTTAATGGGAACAGGCATACAATGTATAAACTGACAATACACTGACCAAAAGACAGACAGACAGAAGACAAACGACAAAGCAAACCCAACAACACAACAAAACATGACCAAAACAGGACATAAAAGTAAAAAACACGCACAAAAAAACTAAAACAAAACAAAAGAACAAACCACTACACAAAAAAAGGATGTGAAACTACTAAAATTAAAATTAACAGTAACTACTTACTATACTTTCACTCAAAAGTAAGTTTTCCCCATTTTTTGTTATGCATTTCTACCTTGTCTTGATTTGATGCGATTTTTTCCAAAAGAAATCGGCGTCACACTTTATTTCTAAAAAAAATTTGTGAATATTTTTGGGTCTTTTAGCCACTTTTGAATGTCTAACCAAAATCTGACTACATGTGTAAAATAAAAGAATAAATGTAACTGATCCTCCACTTCTTCATTGCAAAATTTACATAATGGAGAGTGGTTAATGTTAAAAATGTTTAATTGTTTATTTGTGGCGGTAATTCTATAGAAAATCTTTATTTGAAAAATTCTAGAATATGAATCAATTGTTCTTGTACAAATGGACCTAAAATAATATTTCCAGGGAATCAAAGTGTTAAACTCATCTTCCCAAAAGGAGCAGGCTGCGTGTGGAATCTTCTCACTATTGGTAAGATGCTAATAAGTCATTTTCTGTACCTGCAGGAGGAGAAGCATCTTGTCCACGGAAATGTGTGTGCTAAAAACGTCCTCCTGATCCGAGAGGAAGACCGGCGGGCTGGGAACCCCCCCTTTATCAAACTGAGCGATCCCGGCATCAGCATCACTGTCCTACCCAAAGAAAGTGAGTCTCTCTGTTCTGTAATGCACCTCTTTAACCAGCAGAGGGCAGTAGGTTCCCACTTAACAAGGATCACAGTGGCACTGAGATGGTTGACATCTTAACCCTCCTGCACTCCTTCTGGGTCAAATTGATCCAATCTGTTCCATTCCTCCATCCTTCCTTCTTTCCTTCCTTTTTCCCTTCCTTCTTTCCACAATCCTTCTTTCCTCCTTCCTTCTTTCCTTCCTTCCCTTCGTCCTTACTTCTTCTTCCTTCCTTGAACCAATCTGTTCCCTCCCTCCATCTTTCTTTCCTTTTCCCTTCCTTCTTTCCACAATCCTTTTTCCCTTCCTTCCTTCCTTCCTTACTTCCTTACTTCCTTCATCCTTACTTCTTCCTAACTTTTTGACCCAATTGACCTGATCTATTCCCTCCTTCCTTCCCTTTTCCCTTCCTTCTTTCCTCCCATCTTTCCCTTTGTCCTTCCTTCCTTTCTTCCTTGACCCAGGAGTACAACAGGAGGGTTAAATCCACTTCGTGTGTGTGTGTGTGTTTGTGTGTTTGACGCTAACAGTTGATGCTTAACGGTGTGTTGTTTGTGCTCAGTCCTGATCGAGCGGATCCCCTGGGTTCCCCCCGAGTGTGTCGAGGACCCTGCCAACCTGAGTCTGGCTGCAGACAAGTGGAGCTTTGGCACAACACTATGGGAGATCTGCAGTGGTGGGGAGAAACCTCTAGCAACACTAGATAACTCTAAGGTAGGATGTGGTGGTTGGACCCAGAATATATATAAGGCAGATATTTAACATCAGATGGTAACATTGGTGTGTGTACAGTATGTTTCCTCATCTTGTCATTAATGCAGCGCAACACATGACATACAGTTTCACTTGAGTCACATACAGTGGCTGATTCAGTTTGCTGTAATTTAATTGTGTATCCCCATTGCTCCTGTGACTGTGACCATTCAGTGACAATGTGGTGAATGTATAGCAACCAAACAGTTTTTTGTTTTGTTTTTTTTTATCATTTCCGACTTTGTCAGTATTGAAAATAGCTTTTTGAAACTGGCTTCAGGCTTCTCTGTTTGCAGTCAACAACAGGTTGAGTAGCTGCAACCAGTTGTCCTGCCAAGACTCTGTTTACATTGCTCGTCTTCTTTTTTTCCATTTACTTTAAAATAAAATCTAAAATGTGTCATTTAGCTGACATGGAAAATCCACAAAGACGGCTCAGTTTCAGTATGATTTCTTTTATTCACACAGAAAAGTCTGTTCTACGAGGACCACCACCAGCTTCCTGCCCCGAAGTGGACCGAGCTGGCTAATCTGATTACCAGCTGCATGGACTACGAGCCCACGTTCAGGCCAACGTTTCGCGCCATCATCCGTGACCTCCACAGCCTCTTCACGCCAGGTCGGTGTATAACCGCCTCGTCGGCCAAAAGGGCCCCTTATGACATCACAACAGGGAATTAAGGGCACACCAACGTTGAATCTCAAACGTCCTCACACACATCCACACACGTTCACCATAGTGTCCTCAGAAACATGACCGTGAGGAGGGAGCCTCGGTTCCTGTTTTGTCGTCGTTGTCATCATCATCATCATCTGATATGGAGTAGGGATGGTGTTAAAGTGCAGATTTGAAAATAATACCAGTTTCATCTGTGTAGTCATGATCAATTCAAACATAACACAGACACCAGAAGCAGGGAGACAAATGCTGGAAAGACTTTAATCCCAATTAGAAAATGTTCCAACATTTAATTCCTCCTATTTCTAAACTGTCACATTTTCTCTGAAGTGTTTTTCTCTTTGTCCTTCGTGTCCCCAGACTACGAGTTGATCGTGGACAGTGACATCCTGCCGAACAGGACGGTGGGCTCCGCCTGGTCCAGTGGAGGCTTTGAGAATCAGGAGCCAGCTCAGTTTGAAGAGAGACACCTTATATTCTTACAGCAGCTGGGCAAGGTACAAAGATGTTTCATGAAGTTTTTGAGGCTCATGTGGTTTTAGTTAAGTTGGGTTAAGCCTGGTACACACATAAAGATTTTCTAAATCTCAACCGATTTTTTTATCTGTGAGAAACCCCACACATGAAGATAAAAAATCTGTGATTGAACAGTTTTGATCGTATTGTGTGTGGTGTGCTGCGATATTCCAAACACAGCACACCACACTAGATTTTTCAGAATCTTGACCCTCTGGTCAGAAAACTCAGAAAGAGATCCGTATTGTTGTAGCTACTCTTTCGGTTCTATTTCCGGAATGGACAATGAGAGAAACGTAATTTTTTTTTTATGAAAGCGGGACACTTCAGCCTTTACAACGATCCCATCAGTGTGTGTCTGTGTGTCTGTGGCTCCGGACACCGAGCAGTCAAGCGGCTGTCCAATAGGGACCCGTGCGCTGTCACATGATGGGCTGTGAGCGGCGGTCACATGATCGTTTAAACATGGCTGCTCTATTGCTGGCTGTTGCTGGCTATGAGTGCTACCGTCTTTGCTATCGGCTATCAGGAAATCTTCCGTGTATGCGTGAATGTCTGTGTGAACCTCGTGTAATGCCAGGGCTGCACTGTGGCGCTCTGTGGGATTGCCGGTGTCGTGCGGAGAAGTGGCTTCCCGCGAGCAGCATGCAGAGCTCGGCAATCAGGCACTTCTCGGCACAACACCGGCTTTCCACACACAAGATAACTTTTGATTAAAACGGCCACAGTTGTCGGCCCCAACAATCGTAAATATTGAACATGTTTAATATTTACGATTATCGGCGCCGAACGTTTTCCGAGCCGATTGTCGGGAGAATTTTGACTCTTAATAGACATAGGCAATTTATATACTGTAGGTCCCTCGACATATAAACATTTTTGTACAACTCTGGTGCACTGCAGAAGCGTTGTGCAATCAATTCAGCTCACAGGACTCTGGTCGTCATTGTGAGTGCATTTTCAAAGTAAGAAAACACTTAGCAGTAAAATGCAAGTCAGACTTTAACATCGAATCTCGAATCTGCTTCTGTGTTTCAGGGAAACTTTGGCAGTGTGGAGATGTGCCGGTACGACCCGCTGCAGGACAACACCGGTGAGGTCGTGGCTGTGAAGAAGCTCCAGCACAGCACTGCAGAGCACATACGGGACTTTGAGCGAGAGATCGAGATCCTGAAATCCCTGCAGCACGAGAACATCGTCAAGTACAAAGGCGTCTGCTACAGCGCAGGTACAGTTCACTTTAACATTTTAACAGCTTTGTTCCAGTGTCTTGTCTTTTTAAGAACTAAACGGTCACTCATTTTGTTAGCTAATACAAACCCAGGTACACACATTCAACAGTATGAGCTTGGGTCTAATGATATCAAGACTCCACCATGCTCCGCTATTATGTTGAGGGCTGGTGGGTTGTTTCTAGGATGATTACTATACCCCACCCCAGAAACTCATACATTCACTTCCCATTTCCTACACATTTGCCCATTGGATTAAAAATTCCCAAATTGTTGACATCAATTCACTAAATTTTATAGGTTAACTATAAACTAGCAGTAGGTCTGTCACAATAATGGTCAGGGGTATCTGGTGATTTAAAGATCCAGTTAGTTCATACAGTTTATTTAGATAGCTGTATCGAAATCTGGTTTTCACCATGTATTGTAATGTTTATTGTTTTATTTCAAATGTAACTGTGGTGAAATAAGGGCCCCGTAAAACTTTGGAGATTTCTTTCGTTTTCTGTCAATTTTGACTAAAGCTTAATTTTTTATTAACTAGTTCTTTCATTGATTTGATCGGAGTGTTATACTTATAATGATAAAACCTGTATTGACTTGGTGAGCTTCACAGGAGTGAGACAAGTGTTTGACCTTCTGTAGTATCATCCACAAGTTCATCCACGAGTAATTCTCTCTCTGGATCCCTTCAGGTCGACGAAATCTCCGTCTGATCATGGAGTATCTGCCTTTCGGCAGTCTGCGGGATTACCTCATGAAAAACAAGGAGCGGATCGATCACAAGAAGCTTGTACACTACACTGCTCAGATCTGCAAGGTACGGCCCCTTCGGACAGTTCTGTAACTTGCTTTTTGGATCTGCTCCCTTCCCAAACTACTGATGATGATGATGATGTCGTTCTGTGTTACCAGGGTATGGAGTACCTGTCAAGTAAGCGGTATATCCACAGAGATCTGGCAACAAGAAACATCCTTGTGGAGAGTGAGCTGAGGGTGAAGATCGGAGACTTTGGCCTCACCAAAGTTCTGCCTCAGGACAAAGAGTACTACATGGTCAAAGAGCCGGGAGAGAGCCCCATATTCTGGTCAGACTGCTTTCTCTGTCATGTTTTGTTCTCTTGCCTGAAACACTGTGAGCTGACACTGAGGAACTGCTCTGAGATGGTTGAGATGGTTGAAATCGTCCTGTGATCTCTCCTGTTTTGCAGGTATGCTCCCGAGTCGCTGACTGAGAGCAAGTTCTCTGTGGCGTCAGATGTGTGGAGCTTTGGAGTTGTGCTTTATGAGCTCTTCACCCACAGCGACAAAATCTGCAGCCCCCCTGCAGTAAGTCACTGCACGATTTTATTATGTATAGTTTGTTCTTTATACTCTTATACTATATTCTGTTATCGTCACTGTGTGTAATGCTGCTGCTGCTGCTGCTGCTGCACGGTAAATTCCCAGCTTGGGATCAATAAAGTATATCTATCTATCTGTGTATGCATGCATGCACAGGTTTTTTTTCCCACTACCTGTTCAGTTGCAGCTCAGTTCAGCCATTTTTTTTTATTGTCTGTAAGATTTTTTAAATTTTCTGTGAATCAAATGATTTTTTCAACTTAATATATATAATAATAATTGTAATTCTTCTCCCCAGGTTTTTATGTCAATGATGGGGAACGACAAGCAGGGACAGTTGATCGTCTATCACCTCATTGAACTCCTTAAATCAGGCAGCAGGCTGCCACAGCCTCTGGGTTGTCCCACAGAGGTAGGAACATGTTCACAATACACAATGCACAGTATACTGTTATATACACCCAGTCAATGAATATTCAACACATTATCTTTTTCAGTTTTTGTTTTTTTTAATCCATTTATATTTTTAGATAACATGAATATAAATGCATATTGTGTAAATTAGCTTCAGCTACGAGCCCTATACATAGCAATACATTTATTGCATCGTCTCTCCCTTGTCCTCGTTGAGTAAAGCATAAATAACATAAAATAGTCATATTTTCATGCTAAAATTTAGTCATTTGTTCTCTTCATTCACAAAAAGCAATGCTGATATTTTTCTGTTTGGTAAAACCCTGCAGCTCAAACGGTCTACTAATTTTCAAACTGGGTTCACAACAAAAACTGCACCATGGAGGTGTTATTCTGGTGGTATAGCTGGTATTTTCCTTTGTAACATACACCAATCAGGCATAACATTATGACCACAGACGGGTCACTTTGTCATGGCACCTGTTAGTGGGTGGGATATATTCGGCTTCTAAAACATTGACGAGCGAGGGCCAAACTGTGAGTCAGAGCATCTCAAAAACTGGGTGTTCCCAGTCTGCAGTGCTCAGGATCGATCAAAAGGACCAGTGGTGAACCGGCCACAGGCTCATTGATACACGTGATGGTGTCCGATCCAACAGACCAGCTACTGTTGCTCAAACACCTGAAGAAGTTCATGCTGGTTCTGATAGAAAGGTGTCAGAATACACAGTGCATCACAGTTTGTCACGTATTTGGCTGCAGAAGGAGGACCGACCAACACAATATTAGGCAGGTGGTGATAATATTATTTCGTGGTCGGTGCAGATGCTGTGATTCAGCCGTGTCAGAAGATAAGCGACTGCTGCCATGGTCAGTGGTGCTTTGTAAAATCTTTAAAGCCTTAAAGCCTAATAACGCAACCTCTCAGTTTGCAGTTCATCTTCTCACCAGTGCCTGGAGCAAATGTCATGATCAGTGGCGTCTCTCTGCTACTTAAGTGTCATTTTCAGTGAGAACACCCCCTGTACCCAAGATTTATAAGAATTTTTTAAAGGCTCTTTACGTCAAGGCTGTCAGACAAGTCGATCTGCTTTGTGACTGCACCTGTTGTCTAACATCACTGTCCTCTGTCCTCCCACCTCGTCTCTCAGATTCATGAGGTCATGGAGGAGTGTTGGGACAACGACCCCGGCCTGCGTCCTTCTTTCAAGGAGCTCGCCCTGCGCATCGACCTGTTCAGGGACAGCAAGGAGTTTTAAAATCACCCAAAGTGCCCATCCACCCCTCCACCCCCAACCCCCCCACCCTGCACCCCTCGCTCCTCTTCAGCCGAGACGCTCTTCACGTTGTCGTCCTGTCTGTGGCAAAGGGACAAAAAAGGCCAAAACAAGGTCCTTCTCCTGCTGAGTGCCAGAGCAGTTTGTGATTGAAGAGCGGTGGTTCGAAAACAAGGACCAGCTCAAAAGAACTACTGCCAAGGTGCCTTTTAAGCAAGGCACGCAACCCTCCCCCCCACCACCCTTCCCCTCCTCGCCCTCTTTTTTTTTTCTACAGTGGAGCGGCCAGAAGAAGAAAATGGAGGACTGGATGTGTCAAACTGTTAACGGTGATGTTGCTGAAAGTGTTTGGTCAAACGTGGTGGATAAAGTTTGAGAGAAGAGAGTTTGTAGAAACTGTGAGTAGACTAATGCCAGGCCTGAAGCTACAGTAGAGATGCTTGTGTTAAACAACATCTCTGTGTTTGTGTGTGTACGTGTGAGTGTGTGTGTGTATGTGAGTGACTGAGAGAGAGAGAGAGAGAGAGTGTCTGTGTGTGTTGTCCATACAAACAGCTAGCAGGGCTAGCTCTTGCCACCCCCTTAACCCCCCTCCCCTCACCTGAGGAGAAATGGACTAATAGATCAGAGTGTTTTCTATGTATGTGTGTATATACCTACAATATATTTGTGTACATATGTCCAGAGAAATTTTATAATTTTATAAAAATGAAAATATAGTAAATACTATATTTGAGCTGCCAGCAAAGTGTCAATGTAAATGAAGTGCATACAAAGGTAATTTTAAAAAGAATCTCGTTGTCATTGTTTTATGTTTTCATTGTGAGAGGTGGTTTGGAAATTAAAAAACAGTTTAATTCAGCAGTGTTACCTGTTGAGCAAGTTCTGCTCCATTGCTTTGTAACGCCTCGTTTTTTTTAGACATTTAAAAACATCCACTGTGCTTTTCCACCCAACGCAACACTTGAAGTCACAGAGCTCCTCAGCTCAAACACTGTTTCTTTAAAATTGGCCTTAAAAAAGTACAAATTTTGGTTTATTTGTGACTCATTTAGACATTTTATAACTAACTCTATAAACTTAAGTCAAATGTATCTGTTTTTTATTTCATAAAATATGATATATCTCACTTAATTGTGAAAAGTCAATACTTAATGTTACATAATAACAGTACGGACTGCATACTCAAGCTACAGAAACTGTTGAGCTATAAATAGACTTTGAGAAAAAGGTCAGTGCGCTCTCCTTACAGAGCGCATTCACCTTTCATTGGTTCACCACCATTTGATTTGATTGATTGGCTTATTCTCTCTCCTGATTAGCTTTATTTTAGCTAAATTACTTATTCCATTGATTTTTAAAGTTTGCAATGCTGCAAACAGACGTTAAAATGAACCTTTCTTCAAATCAATTTATGCACTGTTGCTTCAGTTTTGTCAGAATCTCCTGTATTGTTAATTGTCTCGCATAATCAGCTTTGAATAAAACGGATTACTGCAACAAAAGGCACATTTTAAAGGAACTGCAGAAAAAGTAGTTTCAATTCATTCATGCTGCTAAAAACATAAGAAATCCCAGGACAAAAAAAATCATCATCATCATGTCAAATGAAACACACCTCCACACCAGTGGAGAGCTGCACTTATTTGACTGAACACCTCTGTCCTATAGGAATCATCCATGAATAATTGTCATTTAATTGATTAACAGCTAAAACAATTTGCAAAATTCATACATTACTGTTAACTACCATTTCCTGAAGACATTTCAGACGGTGTAGATTTCAAACTGGAAGCACTTTGATTATCCAGGCATCAATCAGCCCCGTCCTTAGGCCACAATTTGAGTAGCCAGTGACAGTTTTTAACCTGTCTGAAAGGGGTCAGAGGTTAGAGGGGTTAAGTCTGAAAATCAAGGTAAATTTAACTCTTGTGCGTGTTACTTTGTTGCGCAATTTTCTCTATTACAGGCAAAGAAAAGTAACAGCACTTTTTTTATCTTTTAAATCCGTGTTTGTTGCATGCATTTTACTTACTTCTCAATTCAAACATACACTGAATTTTATTTGCTCATTTCACGTAGTTTTTACATTACAGCGGCATCGACTTTATTTTGAAAATCGGAAGTTGCGTACGTTTCCGATTAGCATTAGCTTCACCAAAGTCGGTAGGGGGGGTCGCTCGACCGATGGGCATCGGACTCGGTAATGAAGGTAATATCTTTACAGCTGTTATTTGAAATAGACCCTGTGATCGTTGCCTGTGTTTGTCAGCGTTATAACGTGGAGAAATTATTGAATCAAACCGAGACCTCGACGCGAAGGGTTTGATGCTGTTGTCTGTTGTTCCAGGGCGATTACCGTAAACTTCAAAATAAGAGCGCACCAGGAACGTAAAGGTCAGTATAAAAGCTAACACCGCAGCACATAACAATGTTTGCACCGGCGGCAGCAGAGATGTGTCCAAGACTACTGTCCTCTAGCATGAGACAAACGGGAAAGTAACGTAAGTTAACATTTTGAATACATATGTTTTTTATCTGTTTCAAAACTTTGTGGGTTAGCTAAATTTATTTAATTCTATATCTGTGTCAACTGTGTTTGTAATTTGAAGAGACCGTGGTGCGTTTAAAAGCCTCGTACAGGAGTACAGCAGTGGGGGAGGGAGTAAGTTAGTTTGATCCCTGTACTGTAGTAACATATGACTCCATCACACTGTTAATAAACCAACATTAGGACAGGTAAAGGAACTGTATTAAAAACTGTAATTGGGTAAAAGTAGCGACAATAAAGCGCTGGCACCAAAACTAACTCAAATAAACAAATTAAGAAGAACAGCTGTGCCGAGTTGAAGCTCTAATTGCGCAGTGACATCATCCTGCAAAACAAGTGTAATTTTCAGGACTTCACAGAATCCCCTGTTTGACGACAATGCATTGGTAAAAAAAATAATAATAATTCAATTCGACGCATTTTACTGAACATTGAAATAAGTTTTTGAGGCTGTAGCTACTTTTTTGGTGTTTAATATTTTTTTCTTTTCTGTAGGCTACTGTCTTCAACAATAATGTATGTAAAAGTACAACACTATGATTACCAATTAAATGTACTTGACATATCGAGGGCTTGGAGCCAGAGGGGCGTAAGTGGCATTTTGGGCGAAAATGAGTTATCAAAAGAAAGGTCTTGATGAGCTCTATCCAATGGTGCCAAAAAGACCTATCTGAGATCAAACTGTATTGAATAAAGCAACAAAACAATAAAGACCTAACACAAAAGTGTGAGTAATGTTTGGAGCCAGAAGGGCCTAAGTGGACTTACGCCCTTCTGGCCCTGAAAAATACATGTAAATACATGTAGGACCCACATGTTTGTTCAGAGCCAGAAGGGCGTAAGTGTAGTTGTTGCCCTTAAACAGCATTCAAAATGGCTGAGAAAACTGCAGACATGGAACATGGAAGTTGAAGATGAGTCAGAGTTGTTTTTGAATGTATGTCCTCGCAAGAGTGATGACAGTAAGACAGAATCATGCCTTGAGAGCCTTACTGGGGTCATCCCTATGTTCCCCGGGTCCTATGTAGCTGTTTTGTGTGTGACTGGGGAACATAGAACCTTTTTTAGAAAAAGGGTTCTATGTTCCCCACTTTTCCCCAAAAGGACCCGGGGAACATGCCATTTTATGGTCCCATACCTGCAGTGGAGTTGTGACTTTGCAGATTTTTGCCTATTTTTGAGTGAGAAGTTGAGTTGTGACTTTAAGTGGGACGTGTAGTTGTCCCATTGGTTGGGTTCAGGCAATGAAGAAAGGAGTTGGTTAAGTTTAGTACAGTAAAAAGACCAGGTAGAGGCTAGACAGGCCAGATAGAGAGAGACAGTCCAGATAAGTAGAGAGAGTCAATTGATCGGCAACAGCGGAGAACATAGGATCCTTTTGAAATAATTAATGAATGAGTGAAATGAAAATTAATTACTTATTCAAGTGTTATTCAAGTGTTAATTATTCAATCAATTCAATGCATTGTTCAGCAGATACGCCCAATATGTCCATAGAAGACTTGGAAATGTTTGGTGCCAAAAGGGCGTATCTGACGTTTTTGCCATATTTTTTTGATTTTAAAATGTTTTAGAACATGTTCATTGTGTTAATATGCCATAAGTTTATTACATAAATACTCATTCATATAAGTATGTCTGTGGTTGCAATGTTGTGGTTTAAGGTTAATGAATACAGTTGATTGAAGTGTGGTCAAAATTTTGTTTTGTCTCTCCTGTAAAGTTTGTCAAAAGCCACTTACGCCCCTCTGGCTCCAAGCCCTCGATATGAATATAAATAAATTCTATATAAAAAACACACATAGGCCTAAGTCAAAATTAAATAAAATAAATGCACCTTTGCCACTGTGTTATACCACGTAGCCTATTTGTGTGTGTGTTTTGCATGCTCATTTCCTTATCTTCTCAGGGTATCATCAGTTTATTGCATGGCAACCGTTCAGAGGCAGGAGAGCAGTTGATGAAGACAAAGATGAAGTCCAGGACGAGAGCTGAACCTCCTGATGGGGGCTACGGCTGGGTGGTGGTCATGTCGGCCTTCTTCATCATGGGCCTCACCGCTGCCGTCCTCAAGAACTTTGGCCTTTTCTTCCTGGACATCCAGAGCCACTTCGGGGTCCTGACCAGCACCACCTCCTGGGTCACCTCCACCACCATTGCAATGTTTCACCTAGGAGGTAAAGAAAGAAACGAAGATTTTTTTTATTAGGGATGTCACGATTATAGAATTTCTTGGTACGATTATCGCCAGAGAAATAATCATGGTATTACGATTATCACGCATCAATCAATTTCACAAGACTATGAATGTGTAAAATCAAATATAGTCAAAATATAATTACATTACTAATCTCTAAATATAGGACCAGTTACTAATCCCCTGGGGGAAGTGTTTGAAATATTTAAGTGATTACAGTAATTGCCATCTATACCAATTGTTTAAGTCTATTTTTTTAAATTACAAATGACACGCTAACATTTAAATTCCCACCAATTCAGTGTTACATTAGATAAATGGACCAGTATCTGTGCATCTTCCTTTACCTTGGTGCACATCTGCCGATATGGTTCCGACATAATCTTTTTTTCTTTTACAATCAATTAATTGTGGCGTAACTGGCATTTAATACCACGTTTAATTGTGAAAACAAGTAATTGTGATATCCCTGGTTTTGTGTTTGTGTGTTAAAACTCAAGGTGTGTTTACAGTCTTGTTTTGACGCTCTCCTCAGCTCCAGTAGCCAGTGCGCTGACCATACAGTTTTCTCAGAGAGTGGTCATCATAGTCGGAGGTCTGCTGACCACCTCAGGGATGTTGCTGGCGTCACTGGACCTCAGTCTGCCCTGGCTCTACCTCACGATGGGCATCCTGCAAGGTACGCCCTACTGAAACCTAAAAAGATTTCTGCTCATTCAGTTTTACCAGTTTTAGTCTGAGGAATGGGGAAATTAGATCTTACATTTCACTCTTTATTTCAATTATTCATCAGAGCCCTTCTGTGGCATTGTATAGGTTTTATTCCCCCGGTGGCCAAAATACTAAAATAAAATATAAAATAATAATTCAGACTAGCCCTTTAAGGAATTTCAAAATAAAATCTTAGTAAAAAAAAAAAGGGCAAAGAAGCATCAGAGTAGAGTCTTTACTGTTCCATTAAAGCAGAAGTAAGTGGTCCGGTCGTTTTCGCTAATGCTGTTAGTTCCCCTATTTTCAATTTTTTTTTGACTCCAATAGTTATGTAATTGAAAAGCCTGAGTTGACGCACAAAACACAGCAACACTTCAAAGTGTTACCAGCTAAACAGGGTGGTTATCAGTGATCTACACTAAAAAGAAGCAAGTTGCAACATATTTTACGGTGCACATTTTCTAATGAAGATAATTTGTTAACACATTGGATGTACAAGTGTGCGTAGAAATATCTACAGAAGCAAAATTGTATTAAACTCTCTTCATCAGTTTCCATCAGAGGCTTTTCTGACCGTTTGATCAACCAACACACAGAAATCACACTCCTGTTCCTCATATTTACTAAACAGCGTGAATGATTTATATTTGACGGTTGTAATGGCATGAACAAGTGTATAATAATAGAAGTGAATGACATGAAGCCAAAAAAATTTGTATTTCTCATGGGAGGGCAGAGTGACAATAATATGTGACTCACATCTGTTTTTATGACCAGATGCAGCTGTAACTGAGGTTTGATATTCAACCACAGAATGAAAACAGTTTCAAATCCAGATTAGAGCTTTAACAATGAGAGATGAATGATACTTGGAGACTTTTTTTTTTTTTAACATAATCAACAGAAACGCATGCCAAAAATCAATTTTGTAGATAAAACGGTGCGATTTGTTGTTGCATATTTGAGTAAATGAGCAGCTTCAGTCGCAGCCTTGATGCATATTTTGCCTGTTTTCACCTGATAATTTGTTTCTTGGTGTTTTTTATATGTCAAGTCGTAGCTGGATGAGTTCACCCGGTCTTCTGTTTCCAGGTTTGGGTATTTCCTTCTCGTGGATTCCTGCCAACAGCATGGTGAGCCACTACTTTTCGCGCTGGCGCCCCATGGCCTACGCCATCGCCAGCTCGGGGGAGTGCGTGTTCGCGGTCATGTTCAGCCCGTTCTTCCAGTGGCTCATCGAGACGTACACCTGGCAGGGCGCCTTGATCATCATCGGAGGCCTTCAGCTCAACCTGTGCGTCTGCGGCGCCCTCATGAGACCCCTGGAGACGACGACACAGCGCTCAAACGTCCCAACAACAGACAAAGACCAAAGTCCCCCGAAGAGCAGCAGGGTCGTCTTCCAGTTCTCACTGCTCAGGAAGCCCGAGCTGCTCTTCTACATCCTGTTCGCCATCTTCGCAGCGGCGGGTTTCTTCATCCCGCCTCTCTTCCTCGTGCCCTTCGCCATGAGCTTGGGGATGGACGACTACTGGCCGGCGTCGATCCTCTCGGTGCTGGCGCTGGCCGACCTGGCCGGGAGGCTGATCTGCGGCTGGGTGGCCAACATGAGGCTGCTGAGGAACCTGCAGCTGCTCACCATGGTGGTCACGCTGCTCGGGGTCGTGCTCATGCTGCTGCCCATCAGCCAATGCTACTGGAGCATCGTGGTGTTCGCCTCGCTCTACGGCTTCCTGTTCGGCTGCGTGGTGGCCATCCACGTCACCGCCATCGTGGACATCGTGAGCCTGGAGGGGTTCGACAGCGGCCTGGGACTCTTCATGCTCTTCAGGAGCATCGGTGGCTTCATGGGTCCACCTGCTGCAGGTGAGATGCAGATTTCGGATTTTCAGTTTACAGTTCACTTTATTGTCATTTTTATGTAAGTACATTAAAAAAAAAACTAGACACTGTGCAGCAATTCAAAGACAATTTAAAGAGAAACAGTGCAGCAATAAAACTGTCAAAAATATAAAATAAGTCAGTGCAGCATTAAGAACGTGAATTAACTATTAAATAGTTAATAATAAATACTAAATGCTAAGATATTATATGATAAATAAAAATTTTAAAAAGCTGTAGCCTATGTGATTAGATCATCAGGGGGAAAAAAGTAGAATATGAAGCTGAAGGTGAATGAGTCAAAGTTAAATTCAAATGGATTTTTTAAAGAATATTATTACATCCCAAAAAAAACAGATGTAGATTAGATTATACCCAAGAAGAGACACTGATGTTCTTACAAAATAACCTGCAGGGCAAGTCAGAGCCACAACCTGTGTGTGATAACAAGTCAGAGCAACAACCTGTGTGTGATAACAGCTCTGTAATCAATGATTGAATCTCTCCTCCAGAAACGATGCTACACATTCAAAAACGAACACATGACCCATGTTTTTCAATTCAACAGCGCAGGTGAGAGTAAAAACGACTGTCGATCGGGTCATGTATTCATCAGCCCTTGTTTTACTATATTTCAGGCTGGCTGGTGGACGAGACAAACGACTACAGCGCTGCCTTCTACCTCTCGGGCCTGTGCCTCGTCACATCAGCTGTGTTCGTGGTCGTGGTCGACCGCCTTCTCCAGAGGAGGAAAGCCTTGGAGGCTGAAGTTTGTCAACAGGAGAACTGGGAACCAGCACAAGGACAAGTCAAGTGAGACACACTGTTACTAAGACTGTTTTTTATTACCTGAATGGCCCTGGAGGCCACAGACGGGTGAATCAGCGAGAAGATTGATCCACGCCTCCTGGTCTCCAGGTCACTGCTGCACCTTACTGGTTGAACTGACAGAAAGTGAATATTGCAATAAGTATGTTTTTTTTAATTTCTTGCTCATACCAAATTTATCTTCTAGTTTTAGTGGAAGTTTTTAACTCTGCAAGATCCAAACTTTCTTTTCCCCCTGAAGGACCAGAGCTTCTGAACAAACAAGCAGCCAGAGCTACTAAGCTAAACTCTGAAACTGTGTCCGTGCCTCCGCTGGTCACTTCATTTTGGAGACTTTAGTCACAGGGTTTTTTGGTAAAAACAAAAGAAAAATCTCCCCTATTCTCCTGTTGGCGCTGACACTTAATGTTCAGTGTTTTATTGAGACCAAATCCGATGAAAAGACTTGAGCCAACAACATGCATCTTCCCTGCTCTGTCTGTGCTTCTTACCATTTGTTTCTACTAAAGTCAGATCTGTGTTTAAAAAAAAAACAGAGCATTTGTCAGTATTTGTCACAATACACTTGGCTCACGAGGTGAGACGCGATATTTGGTTCACGAGAACGAGACGAGACGATCCTCATCCAATCTTCAGGTCCACCCTCTGGCTCATTCTCTGCCCCCACACAGAATGTGCTAGTGGCTGAAGACAAGACAGATGCGGAGAAATCTCAGTTCTTGACCAGAGTGACGGTAAAACTGATCAAACTAATTAATAATTAATCTGAGCTGACTGAAAGAAACTGTGAGGAAATGTTATGTTTGAAATATGACCTCTCATTTTCTCACCTTAGCACACAACCTCCTGCAAGTCAGCCAAGTATGTACTTAACTCTGTGAATGGATTGTGCTCCGTCTGAACCCTGGAAGACCAGAGAGTTGATCAGCTCCAGCTCTGGCGGGTGTGTGTGTGTGTGTGTGTGTCAGACAGCTCTACAGACATCGGTCGTGCACCGGAGAGGTTTGGTTGGGAGCGAGTCGAGACCAGACTGTAGAAAGTCTCATCAGCTTCATTGCGGCCTGGGGTTTTCTGTAGATCACAGTTAATACAATCGCATATGGCCACAATGATGCTGCAGTGACCGTATGGGATGTTTTGAAAGGACAAATGGAAACATTTAGTTAGCATTTTGTCTGTAACTAAACCCCGGTCAGACAGTGCTGGTTTCACTTGCACATAGTATGACCCCTGAGTGTCGCTGACGTCATGCTCACTCTCCTTCATGTCTGTCGACACTTACTAGAAAACATCCGTCCTTTACACACAGACATTTGGTGCATAGATCGGCTTTGATTGATTGTACTTATGGCAGCAGCAGCCTGTTGGACAGACTCTAGATAAACTTCAGTGTTTGGTAGTGAATCAACACGTCAGCCGGTGTAAACATGTGGTTTGTAGTTTTCAGTCAACAGTGGCTCAGTGTGTCGCAGAGGAATGAGACGTTGAAAAAGATGAATGGTTGTTGGTTTTGGTCTTTTCATGGGATGTGTTTACAGTGATCATATCAGTATTACTGCAGTATTTATCGTTCCTCCTTAGGATACAATCAGAATATTATTTTTGATTAAGACCAAGTATTTTATTTTTTATTTTTTGGAAAAGCAGAGGTATGTTTGTTTGTTTTTTTCTTTCCTTGGAGATGCTGGACTCTTGGATATGAACATGAATGTGGGTCAGTCCACAGTGTGGAGCTCAGGTTCACAGCTCAGGTTCCCTGTGACGACAGGACGTGTGGATTTCCTGTGTCACCGGTGACGGTGGCACTTGAAGGCTGTTTCTGATGTCACTTTTATGATTATTCAGCTTATCCAATCAAATCAGTAGAGGCTTAATCATATCTTAAATATAGGTTATTGTTACTGAAGTATTATTTATGCAGTTTCCCAATATATCACTTTATTTAAAAAAAAAAAAAACAAGTGCTGCATATTTAAGTCGTTTAAATGAATTGGTTTTAATAGGAAGGTTAAAAGTGTCTTATGTTTTAAATGAAATCTGAAATTCTGCCTTAAATGTTTGTAAACATGTATCTCAATATATTTGATTTTTTTTTTTAATGTCACCAGCTCTGGCTGCAGTTAAAACACAATTTTAAGAAACTCTGTTGTCGTGTCTGCATTTTTTTTTCCTCCCTTGCCTCTGTAATTTTTTTGTTTAATCTTCTGAAGCAGCCTCAAACTTGAAACTATATTTGTAGTGTCTTTTGGGAATCTATGGTATGTGCTGTACAAATTGCTCATGGGTTAAAGTGCAGTTACGCAACCACATTCTCAAATTGGTTTCACTTGGTTTACAAACTTCAACTAGAACTGAACCAATTACAATAGAAAATAAATTAATCTGCATTTTCTGCATCTATTTTTCTTAAAAGTTTTCTACATCTATTCTAATTAAAAAATGGCAAGAATCCACTGATTCCAGCTTTGCAACAGTGAATTTGATCATTATGTTTGAGTTGGTGATCAGACATCAACCTGGGATTTGAAAAAGTACTTGTATGATAAAGATTATTATTGTTACTATTAATAAATAGCATGTCAGCTTAAACTGAAATATTCCCTTAGTCACCACTTGGTGGCAGTGTTGCCATAAACAAGAAGTTTGAACACACAATTAAAGAAAAATGTTTAATACATTTAAGACATTTTTTTTCTCTACAGACAAAACATTGAGATTAGAAAATAATTCACGTAAAATCAACATAAGACATTATTTTCTATGTATCCAACAAATGCCACAACATACTTTAAAACATTTCCATACTACAGATGCATATTAACAAAAGCCTAGAAGGAAACTAACATCTATAGTTTGTCATATTTGGGGGGAAAAAATTGGGAAAAGCCAAGGCAGCTATTTTACACAACAGAATAGAGGCACCAAGGGCGTTCTTTATCTTTATCAGATGCTGGGAGTCAAAAACAAAACAAAAAAACTGTACTCAGCTCAGTGGCACAGTGTTTCAGAGGTGTGTTACAGAGCGGACTCAGAAGTTGCACCTTTGGTCCATTAAAGTTCAAGAAGGGTTAACCCATAATCCCCAGACCAGTCCCAACGTCCCGACTCAGACCCGACATCCATTCATAATAAGTAGGCTAAAGACTCGGTGTGAAATCAGAAAGTGCTCAGGCCAGGGACTCTCCTGCAGCTGTAGGCTCCGTTAAACTCACAGGACACTAATGTTAAAAACAAGGCAGGACAGGGAAAGTCTGAAATCATCAAAACAACAAAAAACAAGAGAGAGATGGAAGGAAACAGCAGCAGAGACAGTCTAGTAGTTCATTGTCTGGTGAAGAGCCTGACAGCACAACCTCTGCATTTCTGTCTGAACCCAAGTTGGTCAAACATTAATATTATATTAATGCTATTATTTAACGTGACAGTCGACACATGTCACTCAGGTTTATTCAACTACATCTAGACAGGCGACAGAAAAACTTCTTCTCCGACTAACGTGATTTCACAAAGTCGTGTTTTTGGGCCTTACACAACCCCCTTTTTTCTCCTCCACAACTGTTTCAAGTCTGAGTTTTAAGCGCTTGGAGCTTCAGCCGGACGTTGGGACCGGAACAGATTAAGGGGGGGGGGGATATCTATGAGGACGCCCTGTTCTCCTCGTATGGAGACTCGTAGACCTCCATGGGGGGGCAGGTGCACACGAGGTGCTGGTCGCCATAGATGTCGTCGATCCTGGAGATGGTTGGCCAGAATTTGGTCTCGGGCCTGATGAAGGGCTGGAAGGTCAGAAAACAACGGCACAATGGTGAGGAAAATAGTCAGAGTTACTGAAATGCTAATGGACAGTTGCAAACACTTAAACACTAAATATATTTTACATTTTACTATATTTTTTGGACTTTTTGACTTTGAAAACTTCTTTCTTTCTTACTTATTTCTAAGTAAACAATGCAAGGGCTCCTATATAGTGCAATTTATTGTTGTTTAGTGACAACATTTCGAGCCACAGCAGCATTTTTTTAGCTCAGCACCTGCACAATTTTGGTTTTGGATATGCGTGCTTTCTACTGCTTTGGACAAACTGCCTACAAAAATGACAATGATTCCATTTTTATGGCGATTTCTTTTTGCTAGTGTCGACAGATTTAACAGTGAGCTCTTTAATTCCTTAGGTTTTGTTAACAACAAAACAACAACAAAAACGAGAAGACTTGCAAAAAAGTTTAAATACTTGCTTGCTGCTTTTGAAGTATATTTAAGTAAAAATTTGACTGTCCAGGTATACAGTACATATAAACATGTAAAAGTTATTCAAAGTACATAACTCCATTAAGTCAAATTATATTTGTTTTACAGCAAATCGTAGTTTCTACATTGAAAAAAAAAAAGTGCTCAAGTCAGTTTGTTCCCCTAAAAAAATAGTTACTATTCATTGAATCTGTGGAATTTTTTACTTATTATTGTTATGTCTTTTTAATATATTTATTTGTAATATCATTATTATTATTATTAAAGTGGAGGCAGAAATGACCAACCAAACTAACATTGTGAGGTGGAGATGAAATTACAGGCTTGTGTGCTGTAAGGACTGTGCCTCAATGTTGTTGCGATTCCTACTCGTCACCACTAGAGGTCGATAAAGACCGGGAATTATCCAGAACACTTTTAGTTGAGCAGGAAAGTTTGAGCAGAGTGTTGAGTTGTCAGAGCTGAGGACACTCACCAGGGGGAAAGCAGCAAACTCCCTGGAGTAAGGTCTGTCCCAGTTGGAGGATGAGATGCAGGCCAGAGAGTGAGGGGCCATCTGTGCACACACACACACACACACACAAAAGCTGTAACATCGACTATCAAAGGTTTGTATATATCAGACTAATCTACTACATCTTTTCACCCTGAATAAAAAGAGATCAATAGCTCCAGTGTTGTACCTTGAGCGGGTTGATGCGCGAGTCCATCCTTCCCTCCTCGATATCTGCGATCTCCTGTCGGATAGCGAGCAGGGCGTCACAGAACCGGTCCATCTCAGCCTTGTCCTCCGACTCTGTGGGCTCGATCATGAGCGTACCAGCCACCGGCCACGACATGGTGGGCGCGTGGAAACCTGGACACATGCACCCAAATCAGAAACAGACGGTTAAAAACACCAAATATACAGGCAGGAGATGCAAAGAGATACAAATATATACAGTAACTCATTGTACCATAGTCCTGCAGCCTCTTGGCAACGTCGACAGCCTCGATATTTGCCGTCTTCTTGAATGGCCTCACATCTAGGATGAACTCGTGAGCTACAAAACCTGTTCAGAGCAACACAAAAACATATTAAAAAACCTGACATAAACAAACTGTCTGAAGGTGTCCGAAGGTGTAGAGAGTAGAAACGACGGCGCACCTTTCCTGCCTCTGAAGAGGACTTTGTAGTGACTTTCCAGCCTTTTGGCCATGTAGTTGGCATTGAGGATGGCCACCTCTGTAGCATGAAGCAGCCCCTTGGATCCCATCATCTAAAACACACAGACACACTATTAAAACTGACAATCCCATTAATATAGAACATAATGATTCAGATCTGTGGTAGATCTGTCATAACATCAGATTTTTGCACGATCCGTTACACATTCAGTCGTGCAGCTATTTGCTGTTATGTTTCAAATTGAAAGAGCTGAATAATAAAAACCTGTTTTACATGAAAACAACACAAGACGATTTACTGTAGAAAGTGGAAGTTGGAAACAGAGCAGTGACCCAGGTCAGACAACGACTAAAATTATCACACTGAAGGCATTTTTCTTTCATTTGTTTTGTTTCCCCCATTTGATTGTTGCAGACTCTCTAAAATCTTCTGTCTCTCCCTTCCTGGAATCAGCACATTTTATCTCCTCGGAGGAGCACTTATTCCTGATAAAACAATAGGGACCACACTTATTGGTCGCCTCCACAGTGACATCCTGACCTTAAGTTCACGTGACTCCGGCGGTAAAGTCACACGACAGCCAAGTGACTTTAACAGCTCATTATGTGACAACAACATGTGAGAGGAGCTGATGCCACTTACAGTAAATATTTAAACACGTAACGTCAAATAGCAAATCCAGTTGTCTCCGATCCTCTATTCAAAGTCAAGACTCCTGCAGGAAGCAGTTAGTCTAAAGGTTTTAACAACGGGGTCTTTATTTTCTCTCTGTCTGGATCTCGTCTGTCTCTGATAATCTGCTGCACCGACCTTGATGTAAACCCAGGAGATGGGCAGGATGGCGCTGGAGCCCCAGGGCGCGGCGCTGATGGTGCCCAGGGAGCTGCTGGCGTTGACCGACTGCATGGGGACCACCGGGTGGCTCGGCAGGAACGGGGCCAGGTGGGCCTTCCTGGTGAGGACGGAGCAGACGGACATGGTCAGACAGGCTCAAAGCGTAAAAACCCTCTACTGTAATCAGACTCCTATAAACATGTTATTCTTCTATGAATAACTAATAATTTTTATTCATTTATTTTAATGTTTATTTAACAGGGATGATACATACTCCTACCCTCAGGTCCCTCGCTGTAAACTCAACCGTTTTAAGAATTCTTTTATCCCAACTTCCATCCAATTTCTTAACGAGTTTGTGCAATAATTCTTATAGTGCTCTTACCATGGTGAATTTATGAGGTGTATGTATGTGCTATGTTGTGGGATATGTGCAATGCTGTTATGTCTTGTGTTTGCTGGGTTAGTATGGCTGAGGTGTATTGTTTTTTTGTCATTGTGGCCATCAAGGCATTTATGGCGCAGCTACAGTGTCCAAGACAAATTTCCCTGAACGGGACAATAAAGTTTATCGTATCGTAATGTATCGTACAACATTGCCACAAAAAATGGAAAATGCGATGCATACAAGACGTCTAGCTTCAGCTAATTTGCAGTCTTTGTCCCTGGTCAGGCTTTAGAATAGGATAAAATATACTGAATACAATAAATGCAATGATACAAATACAGTGGATAATACAGTGAATAGGTACCATGAATGAATAAACGCAGCTGCAAATTTCCTATTAAAACACAAGTTAAATTTAGCATTAAACATTAGTAAAGTGCTGTATTGACAATGACTAGAGAGAAGTTAATGTAAATTTAATTTTTGATACCTTAAAGATTATATTTTATGCAAAACGTTGATAAAGTTTGATAAAGAGTATTTTTTTACAGGTTCTATATGATTAAAAATGCGATGCAGGATAATTATCTCCACTCGTCTATACTGTAAACATGCAGGTGTGAGCAATGTGGAGCTGATTTAGTGACATTTCACTTTTTTTTTTAGTTTAATTTGACTTACACTCCAATGGGACCCATGCCAGGTCCTCCTCCACCGTGGGGGATGCAGAAGGTTTTGTGCAGGTTCAAGTGAGAGACGTCAGAGCCGTAATCTCCAGGACGACACAAGCCCACCTGTAAAACAGAGAAACATGAAGAAGATGCTTTTATGCTTTTTTTTTTAATGGTTTCATCAAATCATTTGTGTGTGTTTTTAGATTGAATGCATACATTTCACATTCAGACTTGAAGACTGTCTGGGATTGGTGGAGGTTATATTGGCATAAAAAGCATCATATGCATATTATATAGAGGCCAAAGGTTATTTATTTACAGCATGATAACATCTATTACCCTTTTATTCTATAAGCTTTGAGTTTCCACTAATCAATAATTCACTGATGAACAGCACTACACTACACAGCGTATTGTGCTGCTGTTCCGTCTCTCACCTGGGCGTTCATGTTGGCACCGTCCAGGTACACCTGGCCACCGTTGGCATGAATAAGATCACACACATCTCTGATCTTCTCCTCAAACACACCGAAGGTGGAGGGGTAGGTGATCATCATGGCCGCCAGGCTCGCCTTGTGTTTATCCACCTGAGGGAGGAGGCAGCATAAAGTATTCATTAGGAATAAAATATAGATGGCACCCCGGGAGCCCGGGAGGTCAAAGCTGCCAACTGTAAACCACCAACTGAACTGGAGAGCTTTGTTAAAACACAGTTTCTTTCCTCTCCCTGGTCTCCAGTCATGTCTTCACCAAAACAATAGGCATTACATGAACCCTTAAAAAACTTATGGAGGTTTGTGATTCTTGTAATGCGGAGAAAACAAAGCTGAAATGTACAATTCAATGTTCAATCAATGTCATCACATCAAAGCCAGACTGTAATAGAAAATGTAGCTACTGACAATGACTTGCCTTCCACAGATCATTATCTACCCATGATCAATGACTTTATACATGAATGTTTCAGGAAAGAGTTTAAAAAATGAAAAGTCTTGTTAAAGTTTGTAGTGATCAGCTTCAGTCTGTAAGTTTGGACAACAGACTCTAAATCTAAGGAGCAGAGAGGCTTAAGTGTCCTCAATTTTAGGGTCAAGCCCCAGACTGATGGATCCTTCAAATCACAACATGCTGTTCAATACTCAGACTCCTGATCACATATCATCCATTAGACAAGGATCCTGTCTCTGAGAGTTAATTGATCGCCGTGTGTCCAACCAGAAGGGAAACAACAACAACAACAGCTCAGTTCTCACCAGCGCTTTGAGGTGTGCCAGGTCGATGTTGCCGTCCTTGTCCACCTCCACCACCTGAACCTTCATGCCGGCCATCTGAGCGCTCGCTGGGTTGGTGCCATGGGCCGATTTGGGGATCAGACAGACCTGGAGTTAAAGAATATATATAAATAAAGTCAGATAACAGCATGAGGAAGTTGTGATGTATTTATAACCTGGATGAGATTCAGCATTTGTAAAAACCTGGCAGGCTATGACCTTGTGATAACCTCTCACTCTCCAGGAACAAAAAGGAAGAACTGATACTGAAGTCCAAACCTTTGATAACAAAGGCCAAATTTTATTATAATTAATTTCCCTGAGTGAGTTTAAATCTAAGAAGACCACATTGCCTAGAAAGACAAAAAATATACTCAGTTTGAAATGAAAAGCAGCTCAGAGATGGTGTCCTGGCTTCTCTATGTTTAATAAAATACCAATAAAGTGTTGAATTAATAAAATGCATTCTCTATCTATAGGAAAACAGAAGGTCTTTTAAGGTTTCAGTCTGCGTGGGGAAATCGTCTCACTCTTTGGTTGAATTTTAAATCCAGTCCACACCCACTGCCGGCACCAATGCTTAACCTGCCTTCAGGTCACTAATTGATTTTATCCCTTATTAGGGTGACACTTGCGTGACTAAAGTTGCAAAATGTCACAAAGGAAACTGGGGCGCTCAGACCTCTGGGTTGGGTAACTTCGACCCCAGCGACTGGCTGGGACAACACTGCAGAGGCCGTCGCACCGCTGACTTGCAGTTATCAAAGTCTTGGAGGCTCCAAATATGGGATCTTGAAAGCAGGTAACCCACAGTGGGTTCAGAGTGTTTTCAGCCCCCCCTCTGTTTGCACAAACGGTTGTTAGTTTGGACCTTGACTGTGTCAAGGGATCAGGCCACTATCTAAGATGTCCTTATGAGGGAGCTATTAAAAAAGGCCCAATAACAGTACAAGACAGAAATACCTGCGTCAGCCAGTCTTTAATCTGAGGGGGGGGGGGCGTCTTATCTCGCCTTGTCCTTGGATCTACCGCCAATCAGCACGTCAGGATACTGGAGGAATTTCTAGCCAGCAAAACCTGAAACCTGTTGTAGCCCTGAACAATAAAACCGAAATGACTGACTCATCTTTACATATCAGAGCTGCATCTGTGGCCAAATGTATCAGAGTATAGTATGTCTAAGAATAGCATGGGTGTTATAGTTTTATTGCTTTTAGAGGAACTCACATCCTTGTGGAGAAACAGGGAGGACTTACTGTTTCACTTTTAGTTGGGTTTATGCAACGTTTTTGGGTAATACTCTTATTTGCTGAGAGTTGCATGACGTGACTGATATCAGCTCCCTGTCTGTGGATTAAAGTGAGAAGCTCCAGACAGGAGAAGAGGTAGCTCAGCTCTGCTTTGTAGCATAAAACCCTGGTTATGCTGTCTCTTGGCAAAAAGTAGTAAAATCTACCTCATTACCACATTATACGTTTGCATTCTGCTTGTAGTCTCCTGTTTATTAATGCACAGGCAGGAAGTCTTCGTGCTACATTGCAAATAATATATATTTTCCTCCAAAATTGTGATCGTATTCGTAACTGAACATAGTTTTAGTTTTAATCCCAACATTCCTCAGTGTTATTTGCTCTCAGTGCAGATAGTTAAAAGGCTGTCTTGTTATTTAATCTTATTAACATCAACTTGACATTAATTCTTAGTGATTTTTTGCCTCAACTTTTCTTATCTCTCAGCAGCAGCAGCAGACTTACACTTCTGGAGCTCTCTCCCTTTGAGTTCAGGTAGGCTTTTATGGCGGCCAGGCCAGCATATTCTCCCTGAGCACCACTGGAAGACAGGGCAAACACACCATGGTCATGTATCACACACACACACCCACATCCTTACCTCAGCACAGTTCAAAGACCAGTCTGCAGACATTACCAAAAGGGGAGAAAAGGCAGCATGGCGTGCTGTTCATAAACCTGCTGCTGCTGGTACATGGTGACACCAGGATCATGTAGGTGTGTGCTTTATCAGCTCTATCAGGGTTCTTTCTGCCTTTCTATCCTCAATCACAGTTGTGTTCACACTCAAACCATGCACATTATGTACAATTAAAAGACTGTAAATCACTCTTTTACCAAAGAAGAACAACAACCGGTTGCTAAAATCTTCTTATACTTAAAAAAAAAGGCAGAACTGTTGACTGTCTGCATGATTAACACATTCAACAAACAATCTGATGTAAATTTGAATATTTTTAGTTTATGTAGCTCAAGTTATGAAAACTACAACTCAGGTGGTTTTGTTAGAAATTTCCCACATTTATTACATGATGACAATGAGCAGCTTTAAGACTTACTGAGAGTCTGATGTTATATCTAAACCAGTGCTGTCAACTAAACGTTAACATGTGAGGCATGTTACCGTGGGTCACAACGGCAGTGTCATTATGATGAGCAGGTTTAATGTTTAACATGTTCTTGGCTTGGCACATCAGCATTGACTACAGTTACAGCTGAGGTGCAAAACATTACACATTAGATATGAAGGTATTTGTTGTATTTGTATTTGCACAAATTACATATTTAACCTGATAGTACTGCATTAAGGAAGTGAATATGTATCATATCCAAACTCTAGTTGCAGTCACCAGAACTTCGCATGGTGCCATGACACTTGCATGACTTAAATTGACATCCATCATCTTAACACTTATGTATAATAATGAATGAATGAATAAATTAATGAGTTTTTTTATTTTCGTGTCATGCCACCACTGTGGCCCATGACAAATACAAAAAAAAAGACTAGACAGTTCTTCCTGTTGGTGTTACTTGCCACACAGGTGACACATAAATAAACATTTAAGATTACTTTCAGTACTCAACTATATATATATATCTTCGTCTCATTGCCCAAGCCTTTTCAAGAAATAAAGAAAATGGAAATATATTCAACTAAAAAAGATGTTTTAGCTTCTCAGCATCATCTAACCACACAAATTCATTATTTGGATCTACCTTAATAAACAATTTTTGTCTTATAGAGTCATAGAAAGGACAGTAGAACACAAAATGAATTTCATTCTCCACCTCTTGCATGTCACATGAATTACAAATTATATTGTATAATAACTGCTTCAAGCTAGAGGTCAGAGACTATTAACCTAATGAGTTTATGAGCTCTTCTCTTACCTGTTTGGCTGGAAGGAGATCTTGTCGTAGCCCGTCACCTCACAGAGGTCTTTCTCCAGCTGTCTGAAGAGTGTCTGGTAGCCCTCAGCCTGGTCCAGAGGCACGAATGGGTGGATGTTGGCAAACTCCCTCCAGGTGATGGGCTGAAGAAAGAAGAGGAGAGCAGTGAGCTGAAGGAGTGGCAAGAACTTTCCAAAAAAAATAAAAAGTGAAAGTTTTGCACAGATTTACTGAATCAGATCTATTGAATCACTCACCATGAGCTCTGAAGAACTATTTAGCTTCATTGTGCAGGAGCCCTTGAAGAAGAAAACTGCATTTTACCAACACAAGTCTCGCATAATTATGGCATCATATGAAATTCAGCTTTTTTTTTTTTTTTTGCAAATGTGAATATCTCGTCATCTCGACTCCAGGGGGCACTGACCAGTGGGATCATGCTGTGCACCAAGGAGATGTCCTTGTTCTCCAGGCGCTTCATGTATCGCACAATGTTGGTCTCAGAGTGATAACTGGAGACAAAGATGAACCACAAAGACAAGAATAGGTTTAGGCATTATACTCGAATAATTCACACCTGTAGCCTTCTAACAAAACAAATTAGCAGGGATTTGAGACAACCTGAATCCACAGAGCAAAAGAGAAAATTTCCCCAAAAAAGAGTGCTTGTCATGTACCCTGAGAAACTGCACAGAAGTGTAGTCAAGACCAAATGTTGATCCTATTACCCCTCTCATTTTTTACTGCATTTTATACAGTTAATTGAGGAATTTAAAAAAAACTATTCATGGTCTATATTTGGTTATATGACCTAAGCCTTTTGCACAGTATTGTAAAGGAACAACATTAAGGATTTATAGCATTTGAAGTTCTGATTGCAGGGTGCCGTTCAGGCAGCAATAAAGATAATATGGTCGGGTTTAGCTGCCAGCAGACACTCGTGCTGCCACAAAGACTCTTACTTTTCCACTACTACTGCAGAAATAATTGGTTTAAACTCTAACTCTATCAAGAAAAAGCACATGCTTTATTTTGTATAATAAATTCAACCTGATCTTAAAAGACTGCGAGTGGACGTCAAGACGAACACCAGCCTGGGTTTATTTTAAAAAGGTCAGAAGAGGTTAATTACACAAATGGTGTATAAAAATAGAAAATGTTATATATCACATATTAATTCCAGTTTGCAATGTACTGTTAATCCTCTGAGGCAAACCAACCAGTCTGTTAGCGCCATGTAAGCCTCATGTCAAATAACCACAGCACTGAAAAGTCTGAAAAGTCAGTTATGTTGTGCAATATGGTCACTATGGAAGTAATAAAACGGCTTTAACGGCAGCACCATGTTTGGCAAGTGCGGCTGCGGTCAATGAGACCAGTATTCTGATATTTATTTATAGCCCAACATGTCATAAAGGTATAAACTCAGTATCGTGTCTGTGCAGTGTGTTATCACTGGTGTAATGCTACACTCTGTGCTGCAGTGTTGTAATTCAACTAAAGGAAAACCAACCTGTTGAAGATCTGGTGCAAGAGGTACTTGCTCGTCCTCTTGAAAGGACTTCCCATGATTCCCTTCACCCGCTCGCCCATCTTCTCAGCGATCAGCTCCTGGAAGTGTTAACATTTCAAAATTAAAGCAGGTGTTTTTGTTTATTATTTTTTTAATTTGGCCTTACAGCTACCTCTACAAATAAAATAAAAAAAACACTATCCTGACCAGGTACAACTAATCATTAAATGACAACTGATAAACTATAAATAAAATGTGGTGAATAACAATCAACGTACAGCTGATGATTCACAGCCAAAGACCCACAGCAAGTCGTCCAGGTCCCTCTCAGTCACTGTCTCATCCAGAGAGACGCCCAGCTGTAGAGAAGATGGTCAAAAAATACAATAAAAGGTCAAATAAAAATAATAAAATAAAAGCAGAAACTGACATTTTGACAACACTTTATAAACACTACTACACTATTAACAATTAGATAGGCATTGTGAAATATTTAATTCATCATCTATAAAGCATTCTTCCATACAATACGATTAATATATGTATTAAGAGATGTGTTAACAGATGTTTTATAAAGTACTTAATAAACAACCTGAATTAATTATGAATCACAGCATTAATAAGTGTTCAATCATTTTGCAAATGTCTAAATCATTGTATGTATAAGTGCAGCTCTAAATATTTGTTAATCATTGATTAAACCTTTTATTTATAACAGATCTAATGAACCACTGGCATCTCCTAAAAAACTGGTTTGTGACCGACACAATACTATAATCCTTTGATTGTATGCAGCATGTTCTCTTCTGCAGCACATTTCCCTCTAACCCTAACCCTAATATTAATCAACTCTTCTTTCTCACTCCTAGAATCAGTAAAGAACCTGGTCGATATGCATTTAAATTTAAAGCTCCAGTCGACTGGAATAATCTCCCTTGCTCAATTAGGCCTAGAACATCTTTTCATCTCTTTAAATCCTTACTGTTTATTTACTTCCAAACATCCTGTTCCTGTTTCTGATTTATCTTTCCCTCTTCCTTCTCTCTCGAGGACATAGTTTATCTAAACTGGTTCTCCTCTTGTTCTTGTTAATGTACTTTATTTATTTGGAAGTATACGTAGGCATGTGTGTAAGTATTCTGTGTGTGTGTGTGCATATGTGTACACAGGCCCAATCTTGTATACTATGTATTATTGCAGAGGGTTTCTCTGATTTTGACATGCACGAGTGTGTATGAATGGGCGTCTCTAAATTGTATCATGTTTTCACTTTCGGTGCTGCAGTTCCAACCCAACATCTGTGTTCCTGTTAAAAAACATAAAGAATTCATCCTCACCACTCCCTCGGTGTAGACTCGTAGGTTGATCTGCCTCTGCACGGCTCTCTCCAGGATGTCCTTGGCCGCCACACTACAGTTGATCTTCAGAGTGTCGAAGAACATCTCACTGTGCAGCCGGTGTCCTGCTCTCTTCAGACCTGAAACAAAGCAAGTTGTTCACCTGTACAGTCAGTGTATAAATAACTGAATATACTTATACTATATCTATTTGTGAAGGATGGGACTGGATAAGAAGATTGGAAGGAGGTTTTTGCTGCAGGAATGAATCCAAAGTGTCCAGAATGATGACATATCTTACCATAAAATTACATTGTATACACAAAGACTATTATCTTTTCTCTATCACTAAACCAATCAAACTGTAATGAAGCATCTTGGAGCAATCACATGATGGGGAAAAACAAACACATCTAACACACAAAGTTTCACAAACTCGCAGAAAAACAACTACCGTACATCTGGAAAATGATTCTGCTATTGAATCAATAAAAGCTTGATTTGATTTCAAGTAAAAACAAAACCTACCTTCAGCAAGGATCAGAGCAGCGTTGTGTGTCCTCTCTGCGATGTGTTTGAGGCCCTGAGGACCATGGTACAGTGCATACATGGCAGCCATGTTGGCCAGCAGAGCCTAGGAGGATGCAACGAAGAAAAGAAAAAAAATTCTATATCAGCTCATTGACAGACAGGCTTTACAAATACATAAAGAAACATTTTCTTATGTCAGAATTTTTTCACTTCTTGCCCGGTCACGTACCTGTGCAGTGCAGATGTTGCTGGTTGCTTTGTCTCTGCGGATGTGCTGCTCCCTGGTCTGCAAAGCAAGTCGATACACCTCCTTACCGGCTGCATCCCTGAAATATAAATTCCACTGCTGAGTTTCCTCCACAGGAGATTTAACTTGAAGCTCCGTCACGGGAACTCAAGCGCGATCAAAACAAACGTCTCACCTGGTGACGCCAACCATCCTGCCAGGCATCATCCGGACCAGGTTGTCTTTAACAGCGAAGAAGGCGGCGTGTGGGCCTCCGTAGCACAGAGGGACGCCGAACCTCTGGGAGCTGCCCAGGGCGATGTCCACTCCAAACTCACCGGGAGGACGCAGCACGCAGAGCGCCATCAGATCGGTGGCACAGCAAGCCAGGGCCTGGGAGCAGGGACGGCATAGGAAGTGAGTCACGGTGTTTATGTATGCGGTTGTGAAACCACTCTTCTGACTAATCTCTTGCATTTTATAGTCATTATGACACATTGTGGATTTACAAGAAAGATTTCCAACTGCAACAACAACTTAATGATGAATGAAACACATCCCAGCCCTCTGGCTAAAGCCACAGAAAGCTAAGCCTCCCATGTGAATATAAAGCTGTGTGTCATCAGTGTAAAACTTTAGGTGCAGGTGTGAGATATTCAAATCACTTTCTTCAGACATGAAGACAATAAAAATTTAGATATTGGACACTTTTCTGTTGAAACAACTGCTAAAAATCCCATTGCATCCTGTGGGAACTGCCTCTTACCCCTCCTTTGTGTGCGCGGTCCACCAGAGCGGTGAAGTCCTCCACCCTGCCATCGGTGTCTGGATACTGGAAGAGCACACCGCTCACATCCTTCCCACTGAAGTCCATCTCATGAGGCAGCTTCAGCACCGTTTTCACCCCAATGTAGCTACAACAGAGGCATCAAAGATTAAAAAGGTACACTACATCATGGAAAAAGACTTTACATTTCATATTTTTGTATCCAGAAGTTGTTTTGACAGCAGAGTCTAGTGTGGAGTTCATACTTGGCTCTGGTCTGCACCACAGCAATGGTCTGAGGGTGGCAGCGTGGGTCGATGTAGAAAGTCCTTCTTTTGTTCTGTCTGTGAGAATTAAACACAAAAAGCTGGTCAGAGAACTGTGGTTAAACTACTTCAAGTCAGACCTGTGAGGCAAAACACACATTACATCTACAGTTGAACTTAATTCTCATCTATTTCTATTTCTAATAACACTTCTAGGATTATTCTCCACCTGTGGCACAGCTGCATGGCCTCAGCGGCAGCCGTCCCCTCGTCGAGCAGGGAGGCGTTGGCCACGGGCATGCCTGTGATGTCACAGATCATGGTCTGGTAGTTGAGGAGCGACTCCAGGCGACCCTGAGAGACCTCCGGCTGGTAAGGAGTGTACTGAGTCACCCTGAGAACAAGACACACGTTATGAATCAGCAGAGCGAGTCTGGACACGAGGACAATGGCACAATGTTGGTGGGATTCAAAGAGCCGAGAGGGGGGGGACAGCGGGACACATTGTACGCCCCCCCTCCCACGGTCCCACCACCTCCGATCCTGGGATTTTGGACAAAAAAATGTGCTTTAGGACTGTTGATTTGGTTTTTTGGGGTCAAAGAAAATCTTTGCGTGTGAGAAGTAAATCATCAGACCTCACATGAGTAAAAGTCTCAAGTCACACAGCTTCCTATTAAAGTCACGTTACTGTGCACCAGAGCAATTTACCTTAAAATGAGAAACCAAACCTCATGAATAAGCATCATTAGTTATCTGTGACTGAGTCAGAAGGGGGGGGCTAGGGTTACACAAGCCTTTAGCACTTTAAAATGTCTGCAAGTCCTCTCCTGAGGTCAGGTCACCTGAGGTGAGCCACTCACCAGCCTGCATTCTCCAGGAGATTTCTCTGGATGGGTGGTGGTAGCGAACAGTTGTAGTAGCCCATGCCGATGTAGGACCTCCATACTTTGTTCTTCGATGCAATCTTCTGTAGAGTTTCAAGAATCTCATTCTCACCTGTGAGATATTCAAAGAGAGACAGACAAAATGTTAAACAAAAGTCTGCTGGGCATGACTTTAGATTTTCATTTGTAAGAATGGGACAGTGACATGTCTGATTTTATTAGATTATTATTCTCAATATGATGAAGTAGCATATCATTCACTCACTACATTAACAATAAACAGATGTTTCCATCTGTTTCTTGACTGGATTATAGCGAAAAGTATCAGAATATGTGTCACATAGTGCATTCATCCACACTGCTCATCTACAACATGATGATAATAAACATAAAGATTTCTAATTTTTTCAGACTTTACATTTCTGTCCAACACCAAACTAATTATATCAAACAAGATATGGCCAAAGATCTGATGAACAACGTCATGTATCTCATGTGGAGAAGATCAGTGCAGCATGCAGTTCGTTAGAGGTGCCATGTGTTCCTGATGCACTTAGATCAGCGGTGATTAGTCAATTCGTCAAATGTGAGAAAATTAATTTGCCGTGTACTTTGATTATTGATGGATGGTTTAAGTCAGTTTTTCCATGCATTTATGAGTCTGAACTAGTGAGATATTGTAACTTGGGGCATTTGTTTTTACTATTTTTGTCAGTTTTGGGAGAAAATAATCTGCAGGGTTATAAAAAATAATAATTTGTATCTGTCCTAAAGAAAGTTTGACTCTCCGAATACATATAGTGCAAACAACACCATCGCTAAGAAAGAACAGCTAGTGTTAAAGATGCGAGGACAATGCAGCTGTACCACATGTCATGTCTTCCCATCAAAATAAAGACGAGACCCATACGGTTTCTCTCTCTCTCTCTCTCTCTCTCTCTCCGATGGCCAGTTATTTAGCCTCATTCCCCACTGCTGTAAGGAAGGGAGCTCTGCCAGTGCACAACCAGCCTCTGAGATTCCTCTGGCCTTCCTGGCTGCCTAGCAACTCCAAGGAATGGACAATACTGCCCGTCTGAACCGAGAGCCCTGACTACTCCCGTTTTCTGGAGAAGAAAAGACACCTCTAGTCCTCAGTTGGTGAGAGAGAGAGAGGGAGAGAGAGAGAGAAGGAGACAGTCAGCCAGTATACAAATGGATATTTACAGCGTCTTCGAAAAGGCAAAAAAAAAAAAGATGCACATTCAACCCCCACAGAAGTGCTCAGGGGTGGGTGGGTGGCTGCAAGCGGCCAAATCCAGCACAGAAAATAAGAATTTAGTGACTGAGGATTATCAGCAGGTTCTGGGTGAGCTGTTGTGTTGGGTGTGTGTTTTAGTGTGTGTATCTTGTGTGAGTTTGTGTCAGCATAAGGAGGAGTGCTTTTCCCATGGTCCCGGAGTTCTACGGGGCAGCGAAAAAAGCCTGATTCAGAAGCATCCAGGAGGCCTATTGTTGGAGAGAGAATCCTTTGCTGGCTTTGCAAACCGAAGCCCTCCAAAGCTGAACAAGCAGAAAACCAGCACGGCCTCCAGTTTGTTCCTTCAGCATGGCTTGTTGCATTATGAAAATCCGGCAGAGTCACAGGGAGCGGCCGACACGAGGCGGATCAGAGTGACGAGGACGAGGTGGAGGAGGAGGAGGAGGAGGAGGTGGTGATATGGAAACGCCACAGTATACCTGAGCTTCTTTATCTCACTTTACATTAGTCTTATTAATCTCTGTTTGACAGTTTATGGTCACAGAGTCATTTCAGACTGTGTGTGTCAGCAGTTATTAGCGGTGCATAAGATCTTTACACACACCTTAGATTAAGGAGAATATGTGAGAAAGTCCATGTCTGGGTTAGGTGTTCATTTAATATGAAGTTGAACAGACTTCCAGTATTGTTTTAATCAACTATTTCAAGATTGATTAAGCAAATATCTTTTTCCCCTGTCAAAAACATGTTAAAAATCCTTCTCTCTCAGCTCTTCACTTTGCGAAATTTGCCCTTTATCTTTATTTGATGAGGTAGTTAATTAATTAATTTGAGATTTTGAGACTGCTGGTCAAACAACACAACATATGCATAATCAATCACCACTACCTGCTTTGGGGGATTGTGACAGGCATTTTCCCCACTGCTTTTGTGATGTTAATAGGCGATGATAATCCTGATAAATCCTCATTATACTGTGTTACTGTTTTACAAAAAATTCTGATTTGTGATTAAAAATGAATAAACTCATTAAGGGAATTGAAGAAAGTCAGTGAAGGCTTTGTCTGACACGTGACCCATAAACAATGACTGACAGATTCACTGCATCAAACACCAGCTGGATTTACTTACTCTCATCATTTACAAGTATCATCATCACTACCTCATGTTATTCATCCATACCACAAATGTTGTTCTTGCCATTACTGCAGGGTATTGTGTGTTTTGCACATCTGCACACTGGAGATAATGACAATGACCTGCAGCATGTGCAACAAATTACCATAAGCCCCCCCTCAAAGCAAAAAATATATATATTTGCATTTGAAAACACTCATTATTTATGTAGTCGGGTGTCATTCGTGTAGCTTTCTGCAGTGCCACAGAGAAAGCTGCTATTCTACATCAACTATTTAAGTCATGTATTTGAAATGATTGTCTTGACCTCTTATTTATGAGCTTCTGATTAAATTAAACCCTATTATTCTGTGTCTGGCTTGTATCTTCTGCATGGAATAATGAATGTAATGTCCACTCCCATTACAAATGAAGAAAGAAAAAACACACATACACACACACACACACACATCCAGGCAGATCCCATGCAAAACATACGAAAGTCACCTTATTAGGAACCCCCTCGGCTGTGATGTAATGTGAACGCTGTAACCAGATTGAACTGGACTTGGGACCGGAGCTCAAGGCTAAACTTTACACTCCAGTTGCCATCCTATGAGCATCGGCTTCCCAACAGGAGATTGGTGCCGCTCGCCGAGTTTCGCAAAAACAACTCCAAATATGTTCAAAGGAAGACTTAACAGGGGAGTGCGCTCCACGGCACACAATAGAGGTGCAACCTACATTTCAGCCACTCTCTTAGCTTCATTTAACGCCCGATTTATGTGGGAAGAAGGAGAAGAAAAAAACCTCACCGTGCAAAATAGCAGTGGGATAAACAGCCTCTTTTTTTTTTTTCTTTTTTTTTACGCACATTTGTATTTTAAAAAGAATATTTACCACTGTGAATCGGGTTTGGCACAAGTGCATCGAGGCTGATCGCGCATGCAGAGGGGATGATACTGTACATCAGAGGGATGTAGCCTATAGATTCTAAATATCTTATCATAGCAATGACACATATTATAGCCTATATAGTCAATATAAAAGACAAACTTACACACTGGATCATCCATTTTCATACTCCACCGCATACGGATGGAGGCTGGGACTGTGTTTTCGATCAACTGGTCGATCGACTGTGGAAAAGAAATGAAAAAACAAACATTCATGATAACCTACATAAACGTGGGTAGACAATAATACAGATTTGTCTCTCAGAGCAAGTGTTGGGTTCAATAAAAAAAAAAAAAAGAAGGGGAAAAAAACGAAAGGATGTATTTGCGCCCATTTATGTTTTTTGGAGGGATGAGTATAGTAAATCTTACCTCGACTCCCAGAGCATCCAGCATTTCTCTCTTCTCCCTCTCACCTGGACCGATGTGCCGCTCTGCGAAGTCATCGTGCCGGGGTAATATTCGCTCTATCTGCCTGGAGGAGACGGCTGCAGACGTCCTCAGACCCCGGGCTGCTGCTGAGAGGGGGGATGCCCCGCTGTTTCGGACCCTGCTGCACTGAAGTTTCCAAACCACGCGGCTCTTGTCACTCAGATGCCTGCACGGTGCGCTGGGATTCACCGACTTGGCCAAGAAGATCCCCCAGGACTTGGCGCAGCTCTGCATCTCTAAATCACTTTGCAAAGGACTAAAGTGTGCAGAAACTGGTGGTGAAGCCTCTCTTCTTCTTATTATTATTATTTTTTTCTCCTTTCCTCCTTCCCTTTTGCTCAGCAGAGTTTCCCCCCACTGAGAGTGATGCGATCCCTGCAGGAGACTCTGCCAACTCCTTCAAACTGCAGAGTTTATACAACTGCACAGTTGCACAAGAGCGGGCCAATCAGAGCGGAGATGCTGCGTGACGTAGTGACGAGCCCCGGTCAAACAGCTGCTAAACTTTCTCACGTGCCCACCTTCTCCTCCTGGCCAAGAGAGGAAGAAGGTAAAAAAAAAAAAGGAGCGAGGTATCACTCCGAAGTCTCAAAGTCCGTCCTGAGCAGCGCGGAGACTTTAACCGGCAGCCTCAGGGTGTGTTCAGTGATAACGAGTGAGTGCATGGAGGTAATGGGACTGGGACATTGTGACACCCTGACCTGTAGGCATTAATAAAGTGCTGCTATGTAGAGATTAACTATGAGTTAGCTACTACTTGTTAATTCAATCAGAAATCAGTCAGATTAAAACATGCACAGATGATGACACAGACATGTTTGCATCTCTTTTTGGTTGTTGTGCAGTTAGGCTAACCCTTATTTCACACACACAAAGAGTCCTATGTCCCCTTCAGCACACGTGTAAGCCTTTGACCAGCAAGATTGCAACAAACATACATTGAAATGAGAGAGTATACTTGCAGATACATTTAAATTATTTTATTTTTTTTAGCAGGTGATGCTATGATCTGTGGCTTGTTGCTTAAAGGGATAGTTCAACATTTTTCTAAAACAACTCTGTCTGGTAACGTTCTGTTATTATCTCATAGCGTAGTGAATGTGCAGGTCACAACTTTTGTGTTGGATTGTGTATTTGATGAGTTTGATGAGGGAAACCAAGAAATCCCATGAGCCTCCGTAGCGTAGCTCTGATAGAGCTCGCGGCTCTGCTCCGCTGTTCTAAAAACAGCCTGCACCGACAATTAAAGCAGAAGTAAGCGATCCGGTCGTTTTGGCTAACTTCTTGTCAGCCGATGGAGTTAGCAGTCCCTGCCCTCGTCCCTACGTCACCACATTCACGCGCATCCCTTGGCTGCACACACAGAGAGGACCGCCCCTTTATGCCGTTCTCTCTCCTCATTGGATAAAGGTTGTAGGATACAAGGAAAGTTTTCTCCTCGGCTTACAGCAGAGCAGAGTGACTGAGAGACCCGTGTTTCAGACCAAACACTCTATGTAAGTGATTGCCGTCGGAAGATATAACTATTTAAGACTTATATTAACACAAACATTCCACTTACTTCTGCTTTAAAGGTAACGAACCTACTGCTAAGACTATAGGGATTATGGCAATGGGCCAATTTGCCAAAATGTTGAACTATCCCTTTAAGGGATCAGTGCTGCTTCAAAAGGACCAATCCATATACTGACAAACATCAAACATCTGCAGATCTAGAGCAAATAGAAAACAACAACAACAACTTGAAAACACCTATGCATCTGATGCCACAGAAAAAGTCAATTGTGAATGAGCACATTGTGTATGAAGTGGCTGGTTGACTCAAAGTCTGTCCTCCTAGTGTTAGCCTATATATCGTATAAGCAGTCACTTCCAGTTCCAGTCCCAACTACGTAGGCTCATAATGTCTTCCATCCTGAATATCCTGCAGTTACTTTTGCAAGATCAGGCAAGTCATTGTTGCTCAGTGGATTCCTGTGGTTTTCCCAAAACATTTTTCAGCCATGTTTGTTTTGTTTTTTTCGGGGGGTTTTCTTTGTGCTTAGATATCACTTCAGCAAAGGTTTGTGAGGTTTTAATAAAATGTACTGACTGGGACCCTCAACTTTCCTTGACAGTATGAAAATGTTATAGCCTATATTATTCTCAGATATTATTTTGCAATATTTTGACATTAGAGTAAATTAAGATTATTGTTAAATATTACATCATTTTCAACATCTATAACTCACTATAAGATGCACCGTGCACCATCATAATTTCAATCCAGTGGTTTTGTTAGACCAGCAGTTCAAAATCATCTCATGTTAGTTTAATATGTTCAATATAGTTCATTTTCTTTAATTAATCTCCTATTGACTGACTAAACAATTTTTCTAGTTCATTTTACCATTTAAATGTCGTATTTTATTATCTCATAAATAAAAATAAAAGTTGTATGGTAAAGACAGAGTTTACAATATTTTCCTCTGGATGTAGTGGAGTTAAAAGATAAAGTCACATGAAACACTCCTCAGTCAGGATTTAACTAAAAGCCTAACATCTTTAATTAACATAGAAATTAACCAGTGACAGTTTCTTTTTTAACTGAATCCACTATATCAAGATGCCAAGATTACAAAGCAACTCTTATTTAAAATAAGAAATAATCAAATTTCCATAATCAGATCTGGTTAAAATGTTATCAAATCAGCATGACGTCTTCAGTTTCTATCTGTTTGGTTTAGAAACATAAGAAAAAGACAAAGTGAGTTTGGTTTGGTCCGGTTGCCACAGTTGCTTAAATATGGATTGACAAAAAAGCTTCCCAGTCCTGACAACGTTAAACAAAAAGGAATAACCATTATCAGTAATGTGTGTTAACAGTAAACAACAGAGTCACTTTAATGCGAGCCACAGGTGGAACGGCAAACAGTCGTCCAGGTAAATCAAGTATTTCAGCTCTTTAATAGGACAATCAGCACCGAATGTCTCTGATCGGTGTCTCAGTTCTGTCCCCAAACTGAAGCTCAGATATGGGTTTGATCGACTGGCTCCTAGAGCGACATCAGTTTTTAATGCACCAATGTTTTTCTCTTCCATTTGCATTTTTGTTCTATTTTTTAGCCAAAGGTGGATTTCTATCGTTGACATGCAGGTATGTAGATATTGATCAGATGATTGTTATTATACGCTACTATGAACTGCAGTTGAAAAGCAATGTGTCAAGAAATTCCGGTAGTACCGGTACATTACAGGGCATCATTACAATGGGACTCTTACTACTCTTTAAAGGGGTCCGTCTCTCAGAGAAAGTTTTATTTTATAAAAACTGAGAGTATTGATTTGTAGATGTGTCCTTGTATGAACTATTCAGATCAATTGAAACTTTTTTTTTTTTTTTTTTACATTTACTCTTAAAGCAGAAGTAAGTGATATATTTGTGTTAATATAAGTCTTAAATAGTTATATCTTCCGACAGCAATCACTTACATAGAGTGTTTGAACCGAAACACGGGTCTCTCAGTCATATTAATATTCTAATTAAAAGTGTACTTCAATGATGAACGGACCATTTTCCAGATATGTCTTTTTTTTATCACCAGTCCAGAACCTCAGGATATGATAAGTGTAAATCAATAAATAATAGTAATAATAATATATATTTGTCAGATGATATTCATCCCCACACTGGAGAAGCTGCAGCGGCTGAGATGTTGCTGATTCATTCACTCTTGATGAACTAATCGATTAATCAACAAGTAGTCACAGTTTGTCAACATTATTTAAACCGACATCCTTTCTTTTTAGTTTTTTAGTATGTTTTATCTGAACTTTGTATTATAATCTACCCAAACTCTGTATTTTAACCTATTTATTGCACTCACCGCCCTTTCTTTCTATCTTTCTTTTTTTGTGTATGCTTGCCATTGATACTGTTGTATACTCTGGTGTGTATGTATGTATTGTATGAACAAGGCAGTTGTTTCTTCCTGCGCTACTGTACTTGCCCAAGACAAATTTCCCTTGCAGGACAAATAAAGTTTATTTGATTTGATTTGAACATGAGCTTCTGTTGACAGGTACCTGTTTGTTGCTGTCGGAGGTTGTGTCCTGGCAGTTGTCACCATGGGCATCTACAGCGCGCTTCTGTTCATCTCCACCTTGGTCTTTCTTCTGCTCTTGGGCTTTGTGGATCCAGCCTGCATCCACACCTGGGTGTTTGGTATCCAGATGTTGTGGCAAACCTTCTGGCACCTGCTTATCCAGTACAGGGTATACTGGTTGCATGAGCCTGTCAGCATCAGGTGGTAATTTAAAAATCATCATCATTCAAGATCAAGTGAATAGATTCTAGAAGAGTTTTAATTCTGATATAATCAAAAACCCACCTCTTGTACTTTCAGATTGCTTTGGGCAGTGTCGTCTTTGATGCTGCTCACTCAGAGAATCACTTCAGTGTCCATGGACGTCCAGGAGAAACAAGTTCTGATCATTTTTAACGCTTCGTCGTCTAGAAAGAGATGCTGGACGATGCTTCTCCCGCTCGTCAGCTACCTCCTCAGTTTCACCACACTGCTCGGTGGGCCCTTGTGCTCCTACGGCCAGTTCGTGTCCCTCATGCAGGGCATCAGCCTCAAGCCTCCACCCTGTCCACTGGGTGTGGTGTTTGTAAAGACGATGCAGATGTTACTGCTGGAGTTAGTCAGGTTTTGTCTGCTCTGTTTCATAACACAAAACATCCCTGATCCCTCTTGCTCTGCTGTTCTTTCTGACATCTTGTGGGTTTGGGGTTTTGCTCTGGTTCTGAGGATCCAGTATTACTCCCACTGGAGGGTCAGTGAATGCCTCAACAACGCAGCCGGGTTTGGATTTCACGCAAACCCCTCTGGAGACTGGGGCCGACTATCTGATGGGGATTTCTGGAGCACAGAGTCGTCGAGCCGAGTCTCAGAATTTGCCCGTCGATGGAACGGCACGACAGCTTCGTGGCTGCGTCGGCTCGTTTACACAAGGTGCAAACGTTTCCCGGTGTTCGCCACTTTTGGTTTTTCACTGTGGTGGCACGGTTTGCACTTAGGTCATTTTGTGGGGTTTTTGACCTGGGCAGCAGCAGTGACAGCAGACTTCTATATGCACATGTACGTACGCCCAAAGCTGTCCTCATCATGGAGGAAGCTGCTCTACTCTTGTTTAGGCTGGATTAACACTCAGATGGTCATGTCTTGTGTGGCCGTAGCTGTAGAATTAAGAAACATCTCCGGCTTGAGACTATTGTCTGTAACATATATCGGTCTGTTTCCACTTTGTAATATACTTCTACTGGTTTTACTATTAAAGCTTAACACATTTAGGGTAAACCCCTGATGTAGTCATGTGAGCAAACTCCCAGATCTACATATTTGTGACATAACAGCACAAATACAAAAGGCCAAGTTTGTATTTAAAACCTCCACTGATGATCACGTAAAAGCAAACTATATATAAAAAAGACCCTCTCCAATAATGAGATTAAAACAATGCTTAAAAGGATAGTTCACCCAAAATTCAAATTGCACTCATTATCTACTCACCCTCATGTCGACTAAGGGCTGGGAGAAGTTTCAGAGTCCTCCGTGGCTTCTCTGAGTTACAGGGGGTCTCGGCGTAGCAGTGCATGTCAATATAACGGTTGCAAATAGATACCACTTTTCTTCGTAACAAGAGATTTGGACGAACCGGGAAGAGGAGCTTCCGCTGCAAACAAGCTTGAAATATAGACTTATTTAATTTTTTTCGGAACAATTTCGCATTTCGGGGCTTCAATACAAGACGGACATTACATACGAGCAGCATGGAGGTATTTGGATGTTTTTTGGTGTGTCTTTTTGTTACGAAGAAAAGTGGTATCCATTTGCAACCGTCATATGGACATGCAGTGCTGCACGGAGCCCCACTGTAACTCAGAGAAGGCACGGAGGACTCTGAAACTTCTCCCAGCCCTTAGTCGACATGAGGGTGAGTAGATAATGAGACACACTGAAATTTAAATTTTGAGTGAACTATTCCTTTAAGACCCACTTATTTACTGTTGCATATGGGTCTTGTGTTTTCATTAGTAAAGTCTTGCCCTGTTTTAAGTATGTTTTGTGGGTTTTTGTTGCTGGTTTTTTTTGTAATGTTTCTGCTTGTAAACTGCTTGCCGTTTTTGATGTGTTGTACAGCGCTTTATAAATAAATGTATTATTAATATTATTATTATATTATTAATAAACCTGCAGGCAAAGGATCATAAAACATACAACATGTATTCTGGCCATATCTTGTTACAAAACATTTTGGCATGAAATGTACTGTACTCTTGGTGGCTGCCAATAAAAGCAACAAGACTGGACTGGCTCAGCAAGCAACTGCCATCCCATAACAAGTCACCAGAATCACTGACTAATCAGGAGAAGACTGGCTGGGAACTGGCTTCACTGAGAGACATCTACTTCAGCATGTAGGAAAGACTATAATATAATAATAATCATACAATCTCAATACTTTTAATGTATCCTTAATGTGGTTTTATATTATGCTGTGTGTTTATGTCATGTTATTTATCTGTAACATCCAAGTGAATGAATGTGAATGAATGAATATATATATATATATATATATATATGATATATATGTGTTTGAATTGTTGCATGTTCTGACAAAGAATAGATCTAATATATGAAATGAATATTGAAATCACATCATGCCCAATTAACAATAACTTGCAAATTTGGATAAAGGGTAAAATAAAATGCGTTATTCCTTGAATGGCGATAGATAATGATCATTTATTCAAATGATTGTTTGTCTTGGGTAATCTTAGAAAACGATGTAGCTGAAATGTGAAATAAACTGGACTTAAAAATACTTAAAATTTATGGCCACTAGATTGATCTCTGCTATAGCATATTCTTAATTTAAATCTGCATTAACTGATATTTCTGATGTTGGCATCATAGTAATCAAGCAACACACAGTAATAAACTTGGAAAAAGCACCAACTAACCAGCTCCTCTCATAAAACAATAGGCAGTTTATCTTAAACAAGTTCAGGCAGGATGAGGAAACATTACCTACTCCAAAGGAAATGTAACCCAGTGACTCACAAAGAAAGTGAAAATAAAGACCCAGATAATTTGCTCAACAGTTCTTGACACAGTGACTCAGGTTACGTTCATCAAGTGAATATGAGTCATGCTTCCCCCTAGTGGTCAGAGATTGGTTACTGCAGGGCAACAGGAGCTGATTGGGAGTTTTTTGGTAATGCTATGAGCCAGGATGAACATTTACAGCTGTTTACTCACCAGTCCTGCCAAGAGCTTCAGTCATTTACAAGACAAGAGGTTATATTATGCCCTGCTGTGAGCAATGCCTCTTCCTCAGGACAGCCTGAACCCTACAGTTATTTTTTTTTAAGTAAAGATAGTCCGAAATTAACTGGTTAGCACGCTAACTTCAGTACAGGAACATAAGTGGCATAAATAAAAGAAAAAAAACTGGAAAAAGCTCTTGGTGAATAGAGAAATCAAGGAATCTAATTTAATTCAAGGCTTCTAGGGGTCATGGAGCAATAGCAAAATACACAAATAACTCATTTAATGTGATTTTACCAAAAATAGAAATACATGTTTAAACTTCACAAATGATTTGAGGTTAAATTTGTTATTTTTTGTTTGTTTTTGTGCACAATAACCAATGACGCACAATTACATTGATATGAGGGCTTGAACACAGTAGTTCACTATATACAGTATGTAAAAATGAGTTTATTATTTTATTTCAAAATACAGTTAAATGTGATTCTTTAAATTGTGTTTTCAGGGCACAACATTTATCTGGGTACTCCGTAATGATGCAGTATGTGATGTACTGTAAATGTAATAAAATGTGCTAGTCTGGGCTGTTTATGTCACTCATCTGACATCTGCATCTTCATCTTGCAGCAAAGTTTCTCTTCTTTCCTTCCACAGGTTGCCAGCAACAATGCCCAAAAATAACAGCAGTCCAAGGTTTCTGTTTGAGACAAACTTCTTCCAGCAGTCGTCTGGTTTATTGATGTCCAATGTGTAAATCTAAAGGAGAGAAGAGAAGAGACACTGTGAGATGTCGGGTCAGGATAATAACCAAAAAATCTTGGTCATGGGTTTGAAAAAAAAAAAAAACATGTTTTCCAAACTCTGTAAAATCATATTTCTTGCCTGGTGTGTTAGGTGGGTGGCCACTGTGGACAGAACAGCATAGTAAGGTAGAGTCTGTTCAGCATTGATCCCAGCTACAACAAGTCCTGACATCATGGCCGCAGTGAATCCACTCAACCAAGGTTTGGTTTGCTCCTGGAACCGCAACGCAGTAGATTTGACTCCTACTTTGATGTCGTCCTCCTTGTCCTGGTTAACAAAGAAAGAATAAAGTGAGTGTCATTCAATAACATTATGGCATTCACAAAGCAAGGAATTGCGAAGTTGTACAAGTATGTCTCAGTTTAAGAAAATGTTTTTAAAAAATGTTAAAAAAAGAAGGAGAAAGATAAAAAGAAGGGGAAAAAAGGAAAGATAGACAAGTGGTGTCTACTGCTATTTTGTTTGTTTTCTTGTCACTACTATGTTTCATCATTTTTAATATTTTGAAACAGAGTATAATATTGGTGTTGAAGTAAGCCAATGTAATTGTAACAACAGAGAGGGGCAGGTACTATAAGTTTTCTTCATCCTGCTCCTTTTCATTCATGGTGACAATGTGTACATTATGTAAATTATGTGCAACCATGTGAGAATGTATACCATGAATGGAATAAATCAAAATGAAATGAAATTCTATTTTCACAGATGAATCATTAGAAACTCATATTCAACTCCTATCTCTGATTGTGAGCACAGCATTAACACTAAACTACCATCTCTGGATTGCAATCAAATAAAAACAAGGGAATAGTTTGCATCTTGAACTGGTGCAGAAAAGCAATCTGAAGCTAACATTGTGCTAAAATGGTGGTGTGCAATATAGCAATACAAAGGGTAAAACATTATGTCACAGTGTGTTTCTCTTAATTTCAAATGTATAAGATGGTGTTTGCCATTTAAAAAGTTTGCCGTCCACTTCACCTGATGTGCATATATGGTGTCATATATCAACGTCCACATCACTCCTGAGAAATACAGCGGGAGGCACACGGACCAATCGCAGGAGCCCTTAACAGCGGACCAGCCGAGCAGTGCTCCCCAGTTAAAGGTGAGGCCTGAACAGAAGGAGCGGATCCACGTTTAGACTGAGCACTAAACGATTCTTGAGGCACTCTTATACAGTTAATCTTATTACAGTTATAGTACAAGGCAATACCTAGCACAAACTGTGGCCAATATGTGATCCTCTTCATCAGCGGGTACGTGACGACTAGAGACAATGAAGCAGCACCCAGAGCTATGCTGTGAGAAACATAATCAAAGCTTTGGGTCAAATACTGTTAAACCATTGAGTATATGAGCTCGCTACAGACAACATTGTCTTTTTGTCTTGTTGAACAAAAAAGACAATATTTTGTATGAACTAGACAACATTGACTGTACCTGTAATAGTTGAGACACAAGAGAACCCCCAGTGCAAGAGAGAGCTGCCCCCCGAGGAAGACGAGTGCCTGCATTTGAGAGATCTCCCCTGAGGCAATGGGTCGAGTGGCTGTCCGGGACACCTGCATGATAATAAAAACAATGATAATGATGAGAAAAAGAACAAAATACAGTAAAATCAAACCATTTGTAATATAAATACCAGAATATGACTGTATGTGAGTTTTATACACCTTTTTGTCAAAGTCTTTGTCCCACATGTCGTTGATGGTGCAGCCCGCTCCTCTCATCAGCAGAGCACCGGTACCAAACAGAGTGAGCATGCCCAGATGTGGGAGGTTGCCGGGGTCAGAAGCCAGAGCAATGCTCCATGTACAAGGGAGATACAGCAGCCATGTCCCTGTGATAAAACACACACACACACACAACAAAACCTGTGTATTACACAAGAGGACAGCAGAACAATTTAAACTGACTTAACCCTCCTGTTGTGCTTCTAGGTCAAATTGACCCAATTTGTTCCCTTCCTCCATCCTTCCTTCTTTCCTTCCTTTCTCTCTTCCTTCTTTCCACAATCCTTTTTCCCGTCCTTCCTTCCTTCCCTTTGTCCTTACTTCTTCTTCTCTCCTCTTTTGATCCAATTGACCCTCCATCTTTCTTTCCTTCCCTTTTCCCTTCCTTCTTTCCTCCCTTCTTCCTTCCTAGAACAAATCTGTTCCCTCCCTTCCTTCCTTCCCTTTTCCCTTCCTTCTTTCCTCCCATCTTTCCCTTTCTGACTTCCTTCCTTCTTTCCCTTCATCCTTCCTTCCTTCCTTTGTCCTTCCTGCCTTCCTTCCTTCTTTCCCTTCGTCCTTCCTTCCTTCCTTCCTTCCTTCCATCCTTCCTTGACCCAGGTGGACAACAGGAGGGTTAAACTTAAACTTCACATTGAATTCAAAGTGGGTCAGTCCTGTGGGGTTTAAATCCAGGCGAAGACATGAAGTAACAAAGTAACATCTAAAATAAATTTAATTTCCTCTGTGTACAAATCCAATAGGAGTCACTCTGGGATTACATCAAGAGACAAAAATACTTTGAGGTAGTCTCGATTCACAGAACAACTGTGGCAAGTGGTCAGAGCAAAAAACAATGAAACTAATCAATTAAAACATTTTGCACAGTACTGTCTGTATGTCACTTAAATGTACTCCAGATGTGACTTTCATTACAAACAAAATGTACAAACCGATGGGTTTGTCCAGCCTCATCAGTCGGAGGTATGGCTGGACGGGCGCTGGAGCTGAATTCACAATCGTAGCAGCTGATAAACTGAACGGCCTCGTCCCATATTTCTGAATTTCACGTAGTCTGACTGATGGGCGGATTGCACCCTGGCTGTAAAACACTCCTTTTTTTAACACGCCGGAGTCCAAACCGAGCCCATGCCTAGGCCCCTTCCCTTCCTTGTTATGGAGGAGGCAGTCTGCCAGAGAGTAGAGACAAGGGTAGGCTCCATGCTGAGTCCTCCTCAGGCCGGCCAGAGGCAGCCGGCTGCTCAGCCTGGCTGGGAGCATGGTGGTGGGTCCCTGAAGTCAGACTGGCATTGTGGTTTTCTCCTCGGTGTCAGTGTCACCCCTGAACATACACAAAAAAAACAAACAAAACCACACACACACACACACACACACACACACACACACACACACACACACACACACACACAAAGGTTTGACACTGGCTTTTTTCACAGAGGAGGGGTGATTTGCTTGAGCAGGCATTTCCTTTTGTTCCTACACTGAATCAGATGCACAAAGAGACTGACAGGTCCATGTGAGCCTCTTAGCTGTGTGCCTGCAGCATTAGTTAAGTATATTAATAGTCTATTCATTTATATCTACTGTGAGGGTTGAGATAATATAACTAATACAGAATCATACAGAAAATGACACGTTATTATCGCCATGCACTTCTCTGAAGAATGAATGAATGTTGCTAACAGGCTCAACTAATACCCCTCTATGTTAACCTGCATTTAACACAATAAATACGTAAATAACGTTACATAAATAACTTTAAGGGTGAAACCAACATACACTGTGAGATACAGATGAGAGACAATTAATTTTGAAGGACGGAGGGCACTACACCGGTGGCTGGCGACACTACTGTTGTAGTTTCCTGTTATTGTACGCCGGATGTCGATCCGGGTGAAACCAGGTTCAACCTCGGAACCAATGACAGACGAACACACTTACTACCCACCACTATTAAAACATATTCATAAAAAATATTTATTGTCATTTTCATAGATGTCTGTATCAATATCAACGAAAAAAACAACAATAATAATTTGACATTCTTTTTCAGTTCCCTTTTCTACGGCGTTAACGTTACCGAAATTGCCGAAATTTTGATATCAAACAATAAATAAATAAAACGTACCCTGCTTTGAAATAAATTTGAAGGAAAACAGGCCAAACTAAAACGAAAGCAACGGGGGCTGTGGATGGAAAGTCGGAAATAAAGCCACACTGATTGGTTAACGTTTCCTACAATGCATGTGGAAATAAACCTACGTTTATGAATGGTATAATGATGACCTATCCACCTTGAGCTGCTACGACAGTTAATTACATTACATGTGTACGCTAAAACAGTCGATCACATATTTTTTTAATCTATTTTGGATAATCTATCAATCGTTTAAATAAAGTTAATTCATAACTGAACTCCTCCTTTGTGAGCGCATTCACTGACTTTTATTTTGAAGGTGAAGCGACTCTCGGGCGGAAGTGAAGTTGTGGTCCGTCCGAGTTCATTGATGGTTTTTCGCTGCAGAGGAAGCAGTGAGTTGTAGTCGCGGGAAAAATGGCGGAAACGTGCGGTCTCTTCATGTTATTCGCAACAAGGGTTCAAAACATCGCATCGTAAACACCATCCTGCCTTTTTCTCGCCCGCCTTATCACGAACTCTGTGCGCAGCGGTATGTATTCCTCCAAGTTGTATTTACGCACATGTCTTTTCCATTGTGTGGTGTCGATTTTACGACTCCTTCCTGTTGAACTTAACTAACTGAAAGTTAAATACCAGTGTGATGTGCCCGTACCCGTGTTTGGTTTGCAGAAATCCTCAGTTGCGACATCTGTAAAGTCTAACAGGAACGAAACACGTGGATGTTTGTAAACTCTGAGAAATGCAACGTTTGTTTTCAATCCTCTAGGTGTGTCACTGCTGTGTTTTTGGTTTTCCGATCTCCTGGACCTTCAGAGGAATGCAAGATGCAACAAGGTATTTACTACGTTTAGTTTTTCTGTTATTGTAGCGCATCATATTACTTTCGGTATTCAACGTTATCCTTTATTCACCTCCTCAGACTCAGTGCACTTTTCCACCTCTGGACACATAACTGACAATAAGGCTGTCCCAGAGACATCCCCGGTCAAGTCTTTACCATGTAATCGCTGCACGATCATCTTCAAATCCAAAGTCTACCTTTTTGAGCATCTCAACATTGTGCATAGCCTTGATGTCGACACGGCTCTGAGAGAAGCTGGTCTGAAACACCATGAGACTATCACAGTATGCACCGGTAACAAGAGAATCACTTTGGGAAATTTTCAATGCCAGCATTGTGATTTTAAAGCTTGCAGCCAAGAGAACTTGACCGAACATGAAATGCGATGTAAGAAAGTATCAGAAAACCAGAATGGGATAGTAAATCCGGCTTTTCCGGAAAACCAAGAAACCGAAATAATTGTAATTTCAACAAAACAGCACAAGGAAGGTGCAGAGGCAAAATCTACCCCAAAATCTAAATGCCCAGTTAACTCATCGAAGGATCTGAAAACATACAAGAGACCTTTGCAAACCATCACCAAGTACTTTCTACCATCATCTGGATCACAAGGGAAACCCTCATTGAAGTTATCTGAGAACCCACGGCCTGTAGAGAGCAGGGAGATGCAAGAGACCCTAATTCTGAAAGAATCTCCGTCATGCTCCAGCCCAGAGAGCAGTGGTGTGTTTAAGGTCACTGCAAAGTCCATGATTGATATCACTAAACAAGGGTCTAACCGATTTCTGCTGGATAACCACCTTGCCATTCCTGACTTGACACCACCAGAGCCTGTGGAACAAGTAACAAAAAACCCTCCTAACAAATGGGGCAAGAGGAGCAATGAAGAACCGTTAGGTAGCGCTGCTAAAAAAGCAAAGTTAAGTAAAAAACAGGAAATGCTGCCAGAGGAAGCAAAGGAAAAAGAAAATCAGACATCAAGCAACACAGACTTTTTGTTTGAAATTAGTGAGGATGAAGAAGAAAAGATGGCTAATTTGTTAAATGAAGACACAGAAAACCCCAAACTCTGTTTTTGTAAGCAGTGTAACTACAGTGATATGGGCACCAAAGCCATATCTATCCATTACCGGAATCACCACCCTTACGTGAAATATACCGTTGCCTACATTAAGGATCAGAGCGATCAGAGTGCTACCTTTCGTTGTCTGGAGTGTCCCGTCGAGTTTTTAAATGTTGCTGACCTGAAGAGACACTACGCAGAAAATCACCCAGAGGCCCCCAATGTTTTCTCAAAGCAGTCGTCTGAGCTGAAGTTGGTTTTCAAGTGTTTTGTGTGTCCGTTTACATCCAATGTATTGAATCTATTGAAAAGACATTACAAGGAAAACCACCCGAATCATAAAGTGAATAATTCGCTGTTGTACTACAGATACTCAGTGGCTCAAGAGGAGGAAGTCAAAAATGCACAGCCTTCCCAACATCCTATCTCGAAAGCGTCAGACACGGTTTTATATCATTGTAACAGTTGTCAATTTAGTCATAAGTCAGCTGTTGTCATGCATGTCCACTATCAAAAAAGTCATCCAGATGAAGAAGTCACAATTGACAAAATCAAACAATCAGCTAATGTCACATCACAGATGACGCCCAAGAAATCTGTCACAGTAACAGAAAACGATACACCCCAGAACAACATCTTGGATTCTCCTAAAAAAGCAGAGCAACAGAGAAAGATTTCATTGACTTTGAAACGCAAGCGCACACCAGACGCTTCTAACACAGAGTCCCCCAAACCTGAGAAAGTGAAAACTGCAAAGCAGGGAAGCAAAACAAAGACTCCCAAATCTAACAGAAAGACACCTGCTGCAAATTCATCCTCCAGTTCACCAGATAAACTGTTTTACTGCCAGTTTTGCAGTTATTCCAGTACCAACGCCAAAAGTGTTGCTGGCCATCATACGGTGAAACATGCTGAGCATGGCCTGAGGAACACTGAGGACATCTTGAGGTATAGTGCTGACATGTGGAAAAAACAGCAAAGTGAAACTGAGGCCCCAGAAGAAGATAACGTAGGAGATGCTTCAGTGACGATATCTAATCCTTATGTATGTGCCGAAAACTTGTTTTACTGCCAAAAGTGCAACTTTGGAAATCCAACATTAAAAGGAGTGATTAACCATCAAAACAAAGCGCACCAACGGATTAATACCACTCTAGAAACCATACTTGAACACACAGCTTTGATTCGTGATGAAATCAAAAAATCGAAGACAGAAGAGTGTGCCTCCTCTTCTAATCTACCTCTCCCAATTCTGAATAAAGGCGATGAAGATATGCAGTTCTGCCCCTTGTGCAACTATAGGCACAATTCTATGGACCGTATGTTGAAGCATTGCTTTGAAAGTCATCGTAGGGCTCCGGTTAAGTCCCCTCAGATCCAAAGGTATACCTTGGAGGTTCTCAAACAGGCACAGAATTCGCTCCTTCGAACAACTGCTAGCCGAGCAGCTAAAAATGCATCCGTTGTGGGAAAAGGAAAGAAAAAAAAAACGACAACAAAGACGCTTTCCAAGGGCTTGTCAGTTTCAGCGTCACCATCTATGAGAGCTACAAAAACAACAGGGGACTTGAAGTGCCATAAATGCCTCTTCAGATGTCAGGGTCTTAGTGTTATGAGGAGGCATATGTGGAAAAGCCACAATTCAAATCGCACACTTAATGAAATTCTACAAATTCTTTATAAACATGGATCGGTACAGTCAGGCTATCACTGTGACACCTGTGTTTTCTCTCACGAAACTGCAGCAGCAGTCCAAAAGCACTTCGATGAACAACACCCAGAACGTGAAATGACCTTTGAGTACGTATCCAGGAAGTTATATGCTGGTCCTGACAAAGACGCCCCTGAAGACAAGAATGTCAAGACAAAGCACATCGATGCTATGAGCGACGGTGCTTGTACTGATGGCAGTTTACCATCCCAAAGATCTGGACAAAATAAAACAAAGAGGCATTCGTGCAGAGCATGTTCATTTAGAGGTAATTCAATGTCAAGTTTGGCACACCACTACCGGGCTGTTCATCCTTGGACTGTGAAAGATGACGGCTCAGTCCTGAATGTCATCACCAGTGAGAAACTAAGTGAAAACAGCGATGTGGAGGAACGCAATGAGATGAAAGGGACAATTGTCACCCAAGAAGTACCTCCTGGATCTCGTGGGTCACTTCGTTTATCTGGTGTAGCGACAGAATCTCCTTCATCGGTCAAGTGCTGTTATTGCCCTGCAATATTTAACACCCACCATGGTCTCCAGACTCACTATGGTATGAAACACCTAGACGCTTGGTGTAAAAGTTCGGCCAAGCGGCTAGTACAAAAACAAACTCGTGTCCATGTCTTTAATTGTCCACATTGTACCTACATCAGTACCAACTATCATGGAGTTCTCACTCACTGCCAGATGAAACATCCCACCTTACCTTCCAGTGTAGACAGTACTCATGTGGATGAAAAATATCTACACAGTTTGAAAGACAATGGTAAGAGTTTGAAATTTAAGGGGTACATGTGTGAAACCTGCCCTCAAATCCATGCAACACTGGAGAAGTTCAATAAACACCGTGAGAAGGATCATAATGACACTGTGCAGAATGACCTCAAACCAGCTCTTAAACCATTGGTTATAAGAAACCTACTACAACAATCTAATAACCACAGCAGTCAAGGATCAGTATCAAAGGCTTCCTTTCTATCTAAAAAAAAATTTACACGGATTAAGTGCCAGCAATGCAGTTATACTTGCACCAACAAACTAGCACTCAGTCGCCATGTGCAACTTCAGCACAGGAATGCATCCAATGCTGTTCTAAGAGATTATGCCTACAAGTGCAACCTGTGCTTTTCTCCCTACTTCTCAGAAAAGTATCTGGAAAACCATATTATAAGGAAACATGGAAAGGATGCCTTCCTTAAATACCGTGCTGAAGTTGGCAAACGCGTCCCAGAGCAGCCTGACCCTAACACAGAAAAAAGAGTAATGGTTTTCAAGTGTCCACGCTGTCCGTATGTGAATGCTTGCACCCATGGAATACTCACTCATTGCCAAATGAAGCATCCTGCTGTTGTGGCCAGGGCAGATGAACTTAAAACAGATGAAATAGTTGTAAGCAATATGGTCGGCTGTAAGAAGGGAAGGAGTTCAAATGAAAGAGGGTACAAGTGTAAAAAATGTTCCCAAGTTTATGCTACATTGACAAAATTGAAAGCCCATCAAGAGATGGAGCGCAAACAGGCTGGTCAAGCAGCTTCTGGACACTCGATGGACACTAAAACACAGACTAAAAAACAGGCTCATTATGACTCGGGCTACTCTGTATTGGAGGCTTTGGCTATAAAAAACCAGAGCGACAGTTTAGGAACAGCAACAGCAATGGAAACCACAAACGCAGACCTCAGTCAACAGCCGACCTCACCTGAGAAATATCAGGTGTCATTGGAAAATGAGGAATCGCAGTACAAGTGCGCCATGTGCTCCTATGTTGGTAATTGTCGAAAATACCTGCAATGTCACTACAAAAACGCTCACAAATTGGATCCTCTCACCACATACAAGCTGCTTGTGAATTATACAAAACGTAAATGCGGCTACCTGCACAAAGCTATGCTGGAGGAAGGTGCACCGGTCAAATGTAAGAAGTGTCCAAACCTGCTGTTTGACTCATCGCAGCTGCTCATTGCCCACTATAGTGTTTTTCATTGCAAAATGGACTTCATCGTGTTGTCAGAACCATCTAAGAATTACAGAGGAGTTTACAGATGTGCCCACTGTAGAAAAAAAATTAGAGGAATTGGAAAACTGTGTCACCACCTTGATCGGCATGCAGCGAGGGAGAAGAAGAAGGCGAAGGCAGCCAGAGCAGCGAACGCACCGCCTGTCATTACCACAACACCGGAGGCCACATCCTTTGAAGTAAGTCGACACTGCCCATATTATCATTTATATTCTTGATCTTTTGTTACATGCTTGAGCTACACAAGTACGTTTAAAAGTTGATGAACCTTGCTATGTCTTATTTCCAGCCTGGTTTGGAAGAAGAACTGCCCATATTAGAGACTGTGGAGGAGCTGGCCCCATTGAGTGTCACACCAGAAGAGAGCTTCAATTCTCCAACAAGACAGGACAAACACAGATGCAAACCATGTGGGAGGAACTTCAACTCTCTTAAAGGCTTGCGCTTACATGAGCGCAGCCATGCAGCCCTGGCAGCCATTAAGAAACTGAACCATCTGCCTACCTCAGTGCAGAAGCAGAGGTAAGAATAAGCTTTGGTGGGTGTATGAGCATTCAGAAATGTAAAAATCAGGTCAATTATTGTTTAACACTGCCCTTTCATTATATAAGTCATTTGAAATTGGTCACACATTTGTTCACGTAATAAAAAAACGATGCTATTCCAGTGATTACAATAACAAGAAGAGATCCCCCATGTTCCAGTGCCATTACACATATTCAGATAGCTGTGAAGATTATTAATAATGTCTACTTAGGTTACCAGTACAACATAAAGTGAATGTCACAAATTTGAAATCCTGAACCCACAGTGTGCCTTCAGTAATCGATAAGCTAATTGTGATTGTATCCAACTTAATATTTGTATCCAACTTAATATTTTTTCTGGCAATGTCTCTCCAGCATTGACAAATACCTCCTCTACAAAAATGGGACCTTGAGGCCTTTTGTATGTGTTATCTGCTCCTTTCGCACGACCGTGTTGGACCTGTGGAGGACACATTTTACAAAAAAACATCAGGGTGAGCAACATTACAGCTTTAATCAAAGTCAAGCGTTTTCTTTCACGTGGGCTGTTCCAATGCACATTGTGCTTTGACTGTTACTAGTTGCATTGCTGTGTTGTAAAGAAAGAGAAAAGGGTTTGAGTATTGTATTGTCTAATCTGTTGACCTTGTCTTGTTGCTGCTTTGCATTTCATGAGATGTTTTTTTTCTGTCTGCCAATGCTGGATGCCCGTAGATGTCATTGTGGATTCTGCAGAAACTGATAACCAAGAAACGGAGGGGGCTCATACGAGCAGAAAGGAGCCTCCTAATCTATCAGAGGACCATAACTATTTGGCTGAGCCTAAAGAAGAACCTGACGTGGCTGATGGCAAGTTGTCCCTCCTATGTTTTATAAATCCTAATATTTATATAGCTAACAAAATGCATATTAAACACACTGTTTATATCAAAGTGGCCATACTGAGGGTCCAAGGTTTTGTTTTACTTTAACAGAATCCCTGTATTTGGAGCCTCCGGATGTGCAGAGACAGTTGAACAACTACAATTTGGTGGCACAGACCTCGAACCTGCAGCAAACGGCGCTGCTCGAGCAGTCGAACAGTCTGCTTCACTGTGAGTCCTGCACTTTCAGCACCGGACACATTTCAAGTTTGAGGCGGCATTACGCAAACCGCCACGGGAAGAAGATCCTCAAATGTAGGGACTGTGACTTCTTCACTGGCTCCAGGTAAGTTATATCCACCAGTATCTGTCTTTTATGAATTTTTCTTTGGAGTGTGAGAACTACTGCAGACAAGGACACCAAGGACACAAAACAATTGGCAATATTTTTTGAACATCATAAATTGTCCCAAAAACTCAGGTACACATTGCTTCATTCATGCGTAACAATTTAATCTGAAATTCTCCTCAATAAGACAATTAACATAATTGTTATTTTGGTGTTAGGTGTAGTAACAGATGAGTTTTAATTTCTCTGTCCACCCCTGTGTTTAGGAAAATCCTGGATATGCATGTGGAGATGGGTCACTCAACCTTTCAGGCACAGGCTACTCAACAGAGATTCCTCCGCTGCCCTTTCTGCCTCTACCAGACCAAGACCAAGAACAGCATGATCGATCACATCGTCTTGCATCGTGGTAGGTTAGATGATGGACAGGATTCAGTGTTTTCCCCATCTGTCATGCTATACTCAAGTATTATTTGTTTTCTTTTTGGTTTCAGATGAGCGTCTTGTGCCAATAGAGGTGCGCCGATCGAAGCTGTCTCGTTACCTCCATGGCGTCGTCTTCCGCTGCCACAAATGCACTTTCACGAGCGGCAGCGATGAAAACCTGCGTTTGCACATGATTAAGCACGATGACATCAAGCCCTATAAGTGTCGGCTGTGCTACTTCGACTGCGCTCTGCTGAGCGACCTGGAGGCCCACCTGAGTGATAAGCATCAGGTGAGGATTTGATGCTGAAGCCGACTTTGCATCGCTGGAATTCTTTTGTGTCTAGAAATGACACAGTGCAAGAATTTGAATGATTAAAGGGAAACACTGCCACTGTCTTTGTTTTAGGTTTTTAAAGCTAATGTAAAAATTCACTGAACCCTCGGGCTGTGGTAGCCAGACAGCAGCCTCTGGGGTTGTTCCTCTACCACACCTGCAAAACTGTGTTGGCTCCCAAAAGAAAAATGCTGAAAATAGCTTGCATTTCAGCTGGTCCCTCCCTGCCTTAGGGGTTCAGGGAGCCACTGCTGCTCGAAACACAGGTTCCTAAGTTTCTGAAATTGTTTCTGGGCTATAATCTTCTCTCTAGGTGCTGTCTAGTTTGACATTTGTTTCTCTTTTGTGCAGGTCATGCGGAACCACGAGCTTGTGGGCCAGGTCAGCCTCGATCAGCTGGAGGTGGCAAGCGTTGGTACGATGACAAAAGAGGTGATGCAGGAGGAAACGTCAGCAAACTTTGAGCCCCACAACGATGACAGCGAGGATGTAGAAACAGAAGAGTTTGGTACAGACCATAATGAAGCCGAGAACCTGGCAGAAAGTAACACAGAGGAGAAAACTACAGTTCATATGAAGGAATCATCACAGGACCCACAAGGCCACAAAGCAGGGAGCGTGGACTTGATGGAGGTTAAAGTGGAGTCAGATGCTGAGAGCGCAAACATTGCAGATATTCAGTCTGATGAATGCAGCAGCCCAGAGAGACACGGGAACCAGGCTCAACCTCAAGAGAGACATTATGAGGACGGTGGCATCATTTCCCCACAGCAAAAAGAGGAGGCAGCAGAAGGTAGTTCAACAACATGCGGTGAAATCACCGACAGAACGGAGGCCCACGAGTTAAATGAGAAGGAGCTTCAGCAGAGGACGTTGAACATCGAGGAAAGGGTTGAAAATGACATCCTGCGTCACATTCTCCTGTTGGATAAGGACGAAGACGACGAGCTCCCGAAGGCAGATCAGGATAGAGCGATTAAGACGGAGGAGGAGAGCGCCATGTCGGACCGCGGAGACGATACACTACATGAGTCGTCGGATGAAGGAGGAAGCATCGCTGTGTCCTGTAACTCGAAACTTGAAGTTGATGCGGAGTCGAAGAGAAATCACGCACATGCAAATAATAATGAGCGTTTTAAAGTCGACAGGCATTTGTTAACTCTGTCACCCAACCGTGTGCAACTAATGATAAGCCATAATCTTAAGAGCTCACAAACTGTCTCGCTCACAAACTGCAAAGAAGAGCCTGAGCGCGTTCAGACGCACAGTGAGGAGATGACAGACCCTTATGGAGAAATGCCAGTGCTCGAGAATGAATATCTAAAGGATCACCCAACACCTCTTGGGAGTTGCAAGGAGGAAGAAGACGAGATGGTAACTGAAGACAGTGGGGACAGATGCAAGGACCAGGAACACGAGGAAGAAGACGAGATCAGTGCGCACAAAAGTAAGAATTTGATCACAGTAATGTATCTAAGAAGTGAATGATTTATAATTGAAGGAACCCTAACCTTTTGATTGATTGAGACAATTAAAGGGATAGTTCAACATTTTGGCAAATTGGCCCATTGCCATAATCGCTATAGTAGTCATAGCAGTAGGTTCGTTACCTTTAATTGTTGGTGCAAGCTATTTTTAGAACGGCAGAGCAGAGCTGTGAGCTGCTCAGAGCTACACTACGGAGGCTAAAGGAATTTCTTGGTTTCCCTCATCAAACTCATCAAATACACAATCCAACAACTCCAAAACGCTGTCGTGGACAAGTTGTGAGCTGCACAATCACCACGCTATGAGATAATAACAGAACGTTACCAGACAGTAGAGTTGTTTTCGAGGTAAATTCATGCAAAACTGCTGATGCGCGTTCCCGTTGGGGGCAGTATTTCAGTAAGCAGTCTCTGTATTTGCCTCGAAAACGGCTCAGTTTCGTAACGTTCTGTTATTATCTCATAGCGTGGAGAATGTGCAGGTCACAACTTGTCCACAAAAGCGTTTTGGAGTTGTTGGATTGTGTATTTAATGAGTTTGATGAGGGAAACCAAGAAATTCCCTCCATAGCGTAGCTCTGAGCAGCCTGCTGCTTCGCTCCGCCGTTCTAAAAATAGCTTGCACCGACAATTAAAGGTAACGAACCTACTGCTATGACTATAGCGATTATGGCAATGGGCCAATTTGCCAAAATGTTGAACTATCCCTTTAAGCTTTCAAGTTAAAATACCAGATTTGCCCCATTGCAACATGCCAGATTTTCAAACTTCTTTGGCTTTTTACGGTTTTAAAGTTAATTCCTCTTGTTTTTCAGGTTCAGAGACAACCACAAGTGTAGCTGCTGAAGTCCTGTGCCCATCGGTTACAGAAATAAAACTTTATACCTGTGGGTTTTGTGGACGAAACCTCAAAGACAGCTCTGAACTGACGCGTCACGTTATGAGACATGGGTTGTAACGATTCTCCTGACATTGCCGGTGGCAGAAGCAGCTAGCCTTCCACTGATGTTTCTTGTTTGGGAAGTTTAATTTTGTTTTCAGGAACCGTCCTGTGCTCTTTTACTGTACTGTGTATTTGAAAATGACTTAAACAAATGCATTTTTTTTTTCATGTTTTGTAGATTTTAAAACCTTTTTGAATCGATATCTTCTTTTTTTTATGGTACATATGAGTGTGATTTAATTTTGCTACCCAATAAATAAAACTTCTTAACGAAGCTGGTAACTGCAAAACATGTGACACATTGTCATAATATGCTGTAAAACACAAAAATCTTCACACTGTTTGATATTGTTATAGAGATGTTTCAATATTAGGAACTGTACCAACCTCAGTGCCACTGCTGGTGGAAATGCTTTTGCTGCCCTCACTGCAGTTGGATATTTGATTCTCCTGCATTTTTTCAGTGAACCTGTTACAAAAATAAACTTTTCTTTACATTTTATCTTTTGCCATATAGCATTTACATTTGTTTGCACAACCTGAAAGGGTTGCCATTGATGTAATGTAGTCCAGTGTATTTATATTTGCTCGTGTGTCCACTAACAACAGACCAAATAAGTTATCACTATTATACTGACTATCTTTTTTAATATTAATCATGGTGGAGACCTGGTTTAGCCGCATCTGACCCACATACCCCAAGACTGTGCTTTGATCAAGTAAATTTACATGCACAGCTACTGAATAAGGAGTGAATCAACACTTTTCCTCTCTTTTTTAATTAATTGTTATAATTTCATGTGCCTAATAATCCCTCCCTTGAACAATGAAATGCTTGTCTGGAACAGAACTGGTGATCAGATTTTTATTAAGGTAATATCCCCAGTTTAGCTATACAAGCTATTCATATGTAATCTGTACAGTTTTACCTCACAAATTTGTGATTATTCAAATAAAACTGTGACTTTCTGGGGCCGTTGTCTGCATTGTCCAATTGGTAGTCCAGATTGACTAATGTAAAAAAAAAAAAAAGCATTGTGTTTTCGCTGTAGTAGACGGGGAACTGTGACCAGCGAATCGAGAACACAAAAATACGAGCTTCGGGGGATCACGTGAATGCAGCACCTCGGTCCGTGTTGCGTTCGGTTTGGTTACGACACTTCTTGTCATCCAAGTGTAAGAGGACACCGCTTCCTGGTGTGGACTAATAATCATGAACTGATGAGAGAAAGAGGTAGAGCTGTCCCAGTCAGTGTTATTCGTGGGTCCTGAGCAAAGACTGGTCCCGAGTTACGAGTCTACGGAAATACAGTAAGTAAAAAACCTGTTTCTTCTGATCGCTTTGTTAAAAAATGTCTGAAAAGAGGTGATGCTGCTGAATACTGGTCAGTCTCAGATGGATCGATATCACAATCCGCCAAAGCAACCACTTGGAGAAGATGTGCGTAGGTGTGTGTGTTTGTTTGTTTTTTTAAATGAGACAGTTTTAGTTACACACTGTAAGTCAATGCATTTACTGTGTAGTTCATACAGACTAGGTTAAAGTTTGCTCTCAGCAGTGGCATTTGCAGGAATTATTTCCTCCTTCCTTGGGCAACACCTCTGCTTCCTCATTCACCTACACTCAGCAGATGTAGTAAATGGAAAATGATTGAATGTAGCCTAGTATATTGCCCTTAGTAAACGTTTAGGATTGGCACAGTAAAAGCAGCAACACAACTTTGTAAAGTACTCTCTTACAGGTAAATACAGTGTTTTCAGAGTTTCATGTTATTTGAATATTACAACAAAGGTGTTAACACATGAACAGCAATTCAGTGTATAGCTACTACTTATTATTCTGTCACACTGTTTATGTAACTGCTGTTGATCTAAAAAGTAACTATCTTAAGCAGTCAGAAAAATGTAATGGAGTAAGAAGTATATTATATGATATGTATAAAGTAACCTGCAATAGAAAATTGTAGTGAATAAAAAGTACCTCCAATGTTAGTACATACAATTTTCCACCACTGCCGACAACTTAGTTTGATAGTAGTGTAGTGTACATTTTCTGATAGTGCTGCACGTCAGTACAGTTTTCAATAGACAGAAGAGTATTATTGTAATCATAACAAAAGGTTTAATATTTTGCTTGGGCAGGTCTTTCATGTCCTTGCCCTAGTCATTTAGTCATTTACTCCTTTCCAGGAAACCTTCAAGGAAATGATAAGGAAATTACACACCTGTGAAGTCAAGTCAAGTCTTATTTGGTACTTCCTTGAGGCTTTAATTGTTCCTGTACCTACAGATAAAAAGAGACTTTTTTTACTGTCAACTACTGTAAACTTACCCGAGCACATTTAGTGTCGTGGCAGTGCTGCTCAGCTCTTCTTAACAGGAGCTGTTTGTGTTTCACTCCTGAACAGGATCAGAAGAAACAGGGAGATTCAGCCGGAGGAATGTCAGATGTAAACAAATCTGCAGAGGATGGCGGCTCGTCCTCCAAGGTCATCAAAATTGTGTTCATCATCCTGCTGCTGGACCTGCTGGGATTCACACTGATTCTACCTCTGCTGCCGTCCATCTTGGACCATTATGCACAAACAGGGGTGAGTCATTGTTAATATTGTTTGTTTTGCTGTTAAAGAAATTACATTAAGTGTCGTCGGTAGAATTTCATGATACATTTAACATAGAAAAATACATAATATTATTGATGAATGGCATCATCACTAAACGTATGTAGCGTGTCATGGGTAGGCTGTAATAATAATAATAATACATTTTATTTATACGGCGCTTTTACAGCTCTCAAAGACGCTCTACATAAAACCAAATACAGAGGAAATACATGTACAGAATACAAAAAATACATACAAGTAATAAATACAAGTGCTCAGTGCAGAGAGAAGTGGAAAAGAGAAGGAAAGAAAATAAATGAAAAGTACATAGAAGAACAAACAATGTGCAATAACTATTTGTAATTATGGAAACTGATGTACAGAGTGGGAATAAAGGTTGAATTTAATTAATACAAACTGTCACAACATTACTATTTATCGTACTGACAGAAATTAGCTTGGACACACTTTATTCTGGTTATGCTATTAAATCAGTATAATGACTTAAAATGCACTTTTAAATGAATGTACTTGTCAGGACAGACATAACAATAACATAACGTTGAGAGAATAATATGTAGAGGGTGTAAACAAAACACAAGCTGTGTACATGGCAGCTCACCCACAATTATAAGATCCTAAATGTATCATGACATGAACACCTGTGCCCGGCTGGGGTTGGAACTGGTGTTAAACCTCAACTGCAAAGTGATTTTGACTCAGATCTGCAGGAGAGACGACGTGCAGAATGTGATGCTGCTCCTTCTAACAAAGAGGCCTCTGTGCAAGTCATCTATTTCATAAAAGAACGTAATGAGTGATTAGATTAGCAGCAGTGGGCTGTGTTGGGGGAATCTGCCGAAGCTGACTCATGCTGAGTTGACCTCCTTCCTGGTGTTGTTCATATTGTCCCTGTGTGTGATGTTATAATTTTTGGTTGTTGTTTCTTTTTTTATTATTTCTCCTGCTGGATAGGATGCTGTATATCAGTCTCTGCAGAGTATCGTGGACTGGTTCCGGGAGGCCGTTGGGATTCCCATGGAAAAGAAGTACAACAGCGTCCTGTTTGGAGGTACAGTACATATTTGATTGGTTTAACATTCTGGGCAACTCGTTATATATATAGCTCTGCTTTTCACGACATTGCGATCAAGTAAAAATAGAATTGCAATCATGCAAAAATGGGGTTCATTCCAGGTCACTGGTTTAATATGTGAGCTCCTTAATTCACTCCCTCAGGTCTGATCGGGTCACTGTTTTCGCTGCTGCAGTTCCTTTCATCACCTATAACTGGTGCTCTGTCAGACAAGTATGGCAGACGGCCCCTGCTCATCCTTACCACAGTGAGTATCATTTCTAAACTTGTTGATAATATTGTGTAATGTGTATTATATTTTATTTATATAGATTTAAGAATATATACATTTGAATCCTTTCAGAAGGAACAGTGTAATGATATCATTACACAGTTTGTGGAAAAGACATAACAGCCATGCCATTCTGATCTAATTGGGTGCCTTGTTGTTCCAGTTAGGGCTGTTGTCCTCCTACGCCGTGTGGGCAGTTTCCCGGAGCTTCACCATGTTCCTTTTGTTTCGGATAATTGGGGGCATTTGTAAGGGCAACGTCAGCCTCTGCACCGCCATCGTAGCCGACATGCCATGCCCAAAAGTCCGAAATCGAGGAATGGTAGGCACAGACATTTGTGGCTGTTTCAGGGGAATGTACTGTTGAAAGTAAATATCTTAACGTGCACTTTATTCACTTTTTTTTAAAATCTATCAGGACACTGTGACTCCGACCTTCACATTGCATGGTTGTGAAAACAATACTGCTCATGCCCTTTGTTGTTATCTTCTTCTCCTCTGACCAGGCAATGATTGGCATCGCCTTCTCCTTGGGCTTCACCGTGGGGCCTCTGATGGGAGCCTACTTTGCCGTCAGCTCAAAAACAACAGGAAATGTCTTTTACGAAACTCCAGCTCTGCTCGCCTTGGCCTTCAGTGCTGCTGATCTGCTTTTTATTTGGCTCATGCTGCCAGAGACTCTCTCAAAAGACGTCAAGGTCAGCTGCGGAGACATACACACTGCCAAGTGATGAACTAACTCACACATAGTTTTAAGGAACAGTCACTTATTTGCAATATGTTTTTCCAAAGCAGAATTTCTAGTTGGTTACCAGGTATAGGTGAATGATATTAAAGGAGGAGGAGTTACAGCCAAAAACAGGCTAGCTTAGCCTAGCATAAAGACTAGAAAGAGCAAATAAAGCTCTTAACGTATAAAATCTGCCTGACAGTACACCTAAAGCTCAGTGTGCAGTATTTCATGGAAGTCACTACTCTAAACCAACACATAATTAAAAACATGGGTAATGTAAACCCACAATAAAGCCATGTAATGCTAATTATGTCCCCATGTTTCTAGTCTTAATGTAAAGGTAGGCTGAGCAGCTGCTGGTAACAGCTGTAGCACAATCTACTGGACATTTTCACGCAATTCTTGGACAGAAAGTTTGTCTGATATAACAAAACCAAATGTAATGTGTTTTTTGTTGCTACACTTGGACGATTGAGCTTCTCACAGATGCAGGGTGATGGATGTGCAGCAGAGTTTGACACTAGAGGTCTGATTTCACATCCATCTGCTGAAGGGGAGAGTTTCTTTGTGCCATCTAATGAAACTTAGTGTGATGTGGAAACTTTTTAGAGGGGGAATACACATATTTTGGCTTGAATTATATCTGCATTCATTCATATTTTTCACTGTGGAGAGATCATAAACTCAAAAATGTGTTTTGCAACCAGGGGATACATTGCCAAACATCGTCTTGTTGTGTTGAAGCTGAGAAAGGAAATGCTGCTCTTTAATTCAGAGTGCTAAATACTGTGACTATGGTGTTAATTGTGCTTCACAGTGGAGACAAGGGTGATGGAGCTGTTAATCAAGTACAGTCGGTTCATGCTCACACCAGTTGAACTTAGTTTGGTCACCATATTGCAGCAATAGGAATGAGCAAGAAAAATAATGTGGAAACCATATTGGTATGTTGTGATAGGGTATGTTATATTATATCTATGCTTTACTTTATGTATACTTTATCTGTAATGTTAACATGTGTACTGTAGGGACACTACACTACCTATGTTACATGTTATCTGTTGAGCTATTTTTCAGGTAACCAAAGGCATTTTTACACTATGTAGGTCAATAAAGTTTTATTTTGACTCTTGGTTTTTCTTCCCGCTTCATCCTAGGCTTCGTCCTCTGAGTTCGGGGACTCCGGAGACCTCTTGAACCCGGTGTCTTTGTTCTATTTCTCTGCTGTGGCCAGGACAAAAGACCCACCTTCCAAAGAAAGTGAGTATTCGTACGTACTGGATTCCTGTGCGAGGCATGAGGCTTGCACCCTTTTGACCCAATTATGAAGCATGAATGAACTTTGGCAAGCTGACAATGGGGCGGGGATGTCTTTACAGAAATGCAGAAGCTTCAAGTGTTGGGCCTGGTTTATTTCTGCTACCTCTTCCTCTTCTCTGGTCTGGAGTTCACACTCAGTTTTCTGACTCACCAGCGCTTCCAGTTCACAAGGTACAAATAAAACTCAAGAGATAAAGCTGTGTTCACTCATGAGTTGTACTGAATGCATCCAAACAGCAGTTTTTGCATTTTTCTCCCAACAGTATGCAGCAGGGAAAGATGTTTTTCTTCATTGGCGTCATCATGGCCTTGATCCAGGGGGGGTACGCTCGCAGAATCAAACCTGGGCACCATATCAAGGCTGTTCGTTTGGTACGAGTCTGTTTACATGAGAACAGCAGCACTACAGCACAACTCTATTGTATTGTCTTGTACACTGAACTCAATTCTATGATCCTTTTAGGCAATCATAACATTAATCCCAGCATTTATTCTCATTGGGTTATCGTGGAATATAATGATGCTTTACGCCGGCTTGGCATTATACTCCTTTGGTGAGTTGTGTTCATGTTCACTTTATGTTTAGAAAACCAGTGATAAGACAGACTGTATGCCATGTTAAAAGATGTTAAATCCATTACTATGTAGCTACACGATTGTGTTGGAATAGATAGACTTTTATTATTAGACTCAAGGTCCATTTAAAAAAGACAAACAAACACACACACATACAAATTTAAAAGAGACAGTCATACCAGTGTTTCCACATGGCTGACTGGTATCTCACAGCACTGAGACCAGGATTGGACAACAGCATTAAGACAGTATTTTGTGTCATTCAGTGGACAGATGAATTTATACATCAATTTCCGCAACAGAGCATGAAATGTATTTACACGCACTTGACAAAATAACTCACTCGCGCTGCACCACCTAGGTTTTCCCATCAAAATTCGTAGGCAATCTTTATAGGCAACCTCAAGTTTGTGAATGCTTGCCTTTTTTAACTTAACCCACAAGAGGGCAGTATAGAGAAGGAGTACAGTAAGCTCTGAAGAGATTAATTTTAACATCATCAGGACACCAGAAAAATATTTCTGTTGCTGCACCAAACCAAGACATAGTCACATACTATGCAAAGGTCGTCTGCAATATACTTATGTGAATAATGAATTTCCCTTTTCTAATTTGACATTCCTTTATCTAGTCTGTGCTGCTATTTTGGTAGTAATAATGTAGAGACTTTCAGGTTAAATTCACAACATACCATCACACAGGTGGTATGCAACAGGGTGATTACCATAGACAATGCAAGAAATTAAGATATTTCTGAAATTATGAAATATGTATTCATCAAAAGGATTAATTAATGTCATCATATTTTCTCCTTTTTGTCACAGCGGCTGCGATAGTAGTTCCATGCTTGTCAACGCTGGTCTCTGACCACGGTGAGCCTCATTCATTATTAACCCCAAAAAAACCCCATTTTCATTAACCCACAAGCCATTTTCATTGTATATATATATAAATCTGTGCACTGTTGCTGATTGTCTGCAGGTTCAGCCAATCAGAAAGGCACAGTGATGGGGATCCTGCGTAGTCTGGGCGCCTTAGCCAGAGCACTGGGACCTGTTGTATCTTCCTCCAGTGAGCAAGCTTTCCTAATATGACCGATACGATTTTTAATCCAATTATTTCACATTTAAGTAACTTCTTTGAAGCAGCATCATTTAAATTACTTTCCCGATGTTTCAATGTATTTACTATGTGCTTGTTTTAATCGTTGTGTTTTCTTCACAGTTTACTGGATAGCTGGAGCGCAGATCTGTTTCCTCGCCACATCAGCCTCTTTCTTCATTCCCCTCACCCTCTTGAGCACAGCCAGGAGGCTAAAGGAGGAGTGAGCAGTGCAAAGACTTTGAACAGCCTTTAAAAGGACTGATGAGGACACCATTCTGATATTTTGATGCTTAAATGAATGTATCTGCCGGGAAAACAACCACTGAGTGATTTCTTCTTTTCATGTGCATCAACCATGAGAAGATGTACAGTATATTTTCTGCGCTGCTGGCCAAGGAACAAAAATATTCAAGAAGACAATGCACATGCCAAAAACCAAAGGGCGATTGAGTGAGTGACTGTATGAGTGTGAAACAAATAACCCAATGCCTTTTCTTTTTTTTTAACCTGTGTATATTATGGACAGCATGGGTCAGAGTGGGGAACAAATGACTAGTGTGTTTGTGGAACATATCTTACTTGAAGATTGTGCAAAAAGCTTCTCTGCACTGCAAGTTAATGGAGTTGGTGGAAAATATTTAGGGATGTTTACTCAAGTACAACTTTGAAGTACTTGTTCTTTACTTTAGTGTTTCTGTTTATGATTTTTAACACTTTGTACTCCATACATTTTGCACCATATTATGTGAATTTAGTGCCAAAGGTTGTTCTGAAAAGATACTACATGAACTATTTGGTCAAGCTGTAGAATAAAAATATATTTTTTATAGATTACAGTGCATATAATATTCAAATAAGTAAGAATAAGTCCATCTCAACAGCTACAACATTAAAATACTGTTTAGTCCAGATGCAAATGCATTAATAATGGGGTTTTGATACTACAAATAGTTTTTTTTTAAACTTTTAATAAAAAATCAAATGCAAGTTTTTTACTCGTAAAATGTTTTTTCATGTGTGGCTTGATTTATTTAAAAATATTCACCAAGGTTGCTCATAATAAACCAAAAATACAGGAGTGAAGCAGCTAAATCACTGTAGTATTCCTACGTCTATATATAACAGGCTCTTTATTAGACTGCAATATGAGCTTTCCCTTTTTTCCAAGCTAGATAACATTGTGACATTTTAGCAAAGCATTACTGAAAAAGAAAATCATGAAGGCTTTGGTGAGGTTAGTACAGGGTTGCCAACTCTCACGCATCTGGCGTGTGTCACACGCTTTTAGGTCCTGTCTCACGCTCTCACGCCACTCAAACAATTCTCACGCCAAAATCAAGCGATTTGGCAAAAAAAAAAAAAAAAAAAATCAAAGCAAGCTTTGGCACTCGTCAATAGGCTCTCTGATTGGTGTGATGCTTATCCGCGTGTCGATTGGACGGCTGCTCAAGCCTGTGATCACAGCAGAGCACAGTAGGACGGGGAGTTGTCGATCCGCGACCCCCCCCCACCCCTCCACCAACAGCGGCACGGTGCTGAAGCCTGGACCCGACCTGGTCCGAATCCGATGGCCAAAAAAAAGAGGGAGAGAGCGAAGCCCGAGGCACAACCTGACCTGACCGAGTTATGTTTTCAGACTGAACGCGGCTCGAACTGACGCCTGCGGTCGGGCTGGTTGGGCCAGTCCGTTGAAAACTATAACATCAAGATGCAGACTGGGTAGCACAAAAGTACAGCCAGGCAGCTCAGTCCAGAGAGCAGAGGAGAGAGAGACAGCGCAGCAACAGGTGTGTGTGTGTGTACGTCTGTGTACGTGTGTGCGCAACTGCGCATGCATGCACGTGGGCCATACCTGCAAACTCCGAATGGGTATGTAGAATGTTTATTACAGAAGAGAAACACACATTTCAGGACCTGACTTGTATCATCAGGCTGTAGTAGGCTGGTCCAGGCCAAAAGCCAGAGCTCCCCACTAGACCAGTTTCATACACTCCAGCCATACAATGATAGGAACCACAGATCTGTTTTTTTCCCTGTTATCTGAAGCAAATGTTGTGTTTTCCCTTTATTTTCTTCTCAGAGTACACTAGAATGCTTCAAATACATGTTAAAATCACAATTTTTTCCTGGGGGGGTGCCCCCAGACCCCCCTAGAGGGATATACGTATTTTGTCACCTATTACCTCTAGCCTACTCAGTTTGCAGGTATAATGTGTGTGTGTGTGTGTGTGTGTGTGTGTGTGTGTGAGAGAGAGGGGGGGGGGGGGGGGGGGGGGGGGGGGAAGAGAGAGACAGAAAAACTACAAAAAACATACGGTAACTATTATTATTATTATAGACAACCCCCCCCCGTCAACAGAATCTCACTCCAGCCCAGGACCAAAAGTTGGCAACCCTGGGTTAGTAACGCCGCGAGGGCAGAAGATGTCGCTGTGACGCTGTGAGCTCTCTGGCCTGCGCGCGCACACACACACACACACAATGTAAACACAACTTCAGCTGACGTCATAGCGCCCCCTCCTGGACGAAATCACGAGGTCATATTCAGTTAAAAAAAAACACAATTTTATTTATTTGTAGGTATGTAGATATTGTGATTTATGTCAGTGTTATGCCATGTTACGTAATTTACTTACGTAATGCCAGAGAACATTCGTGGTTAGGGTTAACAACAACAAGCCGTCGACCATTGACGCTCTTGAACGTCCCCTGCAATTAAAAAAAGAAAGAAAAAAAAGACCCCTTTGGAGACACTACAAGATGTCGTAATTTTGAGTTGTTCAAAAATTATAATAAGGATACAACGATTTAAATGCAGACGATCACGTACAAAATGTATTTAAAAAATAATCATTGAAGTTATGTCTTACAACTGTTAGAAAAAAAAAAGGTTTTGTTTGTTTGTTTTTTGCCTTTTTGCATGTCTCACTTGAATATGAGACCCATTTTAATGACTGATGTCGGTACTTCATTACATGTTGGTATGTCAAGTCAAGTCAAGCTTTATTTATATAGCACCAAACAAATACAATTGCAAATAAATACATTAGATAAAGGCACAATAAAATCGAATCTAAATCTAAAAGAGGTAGGTTTTTAGGAGGGATTTTAAAATTCCTACTGTGACGTGAAAGCGTGAACGCACCATTATCAACGTAGTGCGTCCTGCGTCGACGGCTGCAGAGTTTTGTGTTTTGGCCAGTGAACGAGACTTTTGCACAGTGTCATTTTGTGTGTTTAACTACCGTATAACTTGAATTTAAGTTAAACAAATGAAAACTATAATATTAGATTAACCAGCCATGTATTGTCGTCAGCTTTTGCGGACACGGTTCGTCGGGGTCGGAGCGGCACAACTCAACCGGCTGCACCTCGTCTGTCGATCCGAGGTAGCTGCTCTAAAAACATTCACCTTTGCTCTTATCATCATAAATATTTTATTTCATGTAGCAGCCGAAGCGACACATTTGGACAACAACGTGTGTGTTACCAGCTCTGACGGTGGCTGTGGCAAATCTGCACAAGTGCCTCGCCACCAAGAGGTTTGCTTTATTGTATGGTGCGTTCATGTTATGATAGCATGTTAGCAGCAGCTGTAACAGTGCCTTGCAAAAGTATTCATACCCCTTGAACTTTTTCACATTTTGTCACGTTACAACCGCAAACTTAAAATGTATTTCATTGGGATTGTATGTGTTTTTTACAAATAAAAAATCTGAAAAAAGTGTGGCGTGCATACGTATTCAGCCCCCTCCCCTGAGTCAATTGTTGAATCACCTTTGGCTGCAATTACAGCTGCAAGTCTTTTGGGGGTATGTTTCTACCAGCTTTGCACATCTTTAGACTGCAAATTTTAACCAATTTTCTTTTGAAAAGAAAAGCTCCAGTTGAGTCAGATAATTGGATGGAGAGCGTCACAGCAGCTTTCAAGTCTTGGCACAGATTCTCAACAGGATTAAGGTCTGGACTTTGACTGGGCCATTGTAAGGGATGGATATGCTTTTATCTAAACCAGTCCATTGTGGCTCTGGCTGTGTGTTTAGGGTCATTGTCCTGCTGTAAGGTGAACTTCCATCCCAATCTTGAACACCATGAATCATTTGGTCTATCACATAAAGTCCCAATGAAATACATCTCAGTTTGTGGTTGTAATGTGATAAAATGTGGAAAAGTTCAAGGGGTACAGTATGAATGAATGAATGAATGCAATGCACTGTATAGCTGTTGTAAGTCATGTGTGTTGTCCATCTGCAGAGACCACTGTGCACCAAGAGCGACGAGGTGAGGCTGGCAGAGGAGGCCAGCAGGAAGTACGGCTCCCCAGCTCCGACCATCTTCTCCAAAGTGATTGACAGAAGCATCCCTGCAGATATCATTTATGAGGACGAGAAGGTAAACAATAGAGAAACACGATCCCCAAAAACATGTCTTATCTCTGCTGACGTGGAGCCTGGAGATAGTTTAGTACAGACTTGTTGATAAAGTTGAAATCAACACAATGTGTGCTAAAGTGTGGTCACCCCAGAGTAAACAACATATTAAGTTTGAAACAACAAACTTGAATTGAAAATGATAATTTGTTCAAATGTTCATGTACTTTTTTTATTTCATGCACTTAAAGAAACCTTGCATTTTTTAGTACTTTTAGCTCATTAATCTGTCATTCAACTCATTATGTAAACTAGGTGAAGTAGGGCTGGGCGATATGAGAAAAAATCCTATCACGATAATTTTTTTCATATCAGTCGATATCGATATATATCACGATAGGACTCAAGTCACTGTTTTTGTCAAGCCTAAATGTTCCATCATACTCACAAGTGAGATTTGAAGATATCAGAAGGTTATTTCTGATTTAAATATTTATTTTTCGTCAAAAATTGAACATTTCAGATGTAATGATTAACATATAAAAGCAATGAGTAGCCTAATAACAGTTTCAGATAAATAAAACTGGTATTATATACAGTTAGTTTCAACCAAATAATTTGATTGGACAAGAGACATACATGAGTGCTGATATACAGTACAACAGCACTGGGTCTTTTTACAGACATTATCACTCCGCTGTTCAGGCGTTTTGTGACATTACATCAGACAGGAGTTAGGTCAGACTAGAGCCAGGCTCCCCATACAGGAGCTGCTCCATCTCTCTGCTGCTGCTACAGTTATAAACGGACATGAAAATTAAAACCCGGACCGTCTAATTAGTGATCATTCTCAGCCTAAACCCGGCTGAAAAAGAAATAGGAAGAGAAATCGCTGCGGTTAGCGTTTGCTTCGCAAGTGGCCAGTGTTTAGGTCGGCACAGCTGAACAGTGTCGCTCTGGTGTGAGGAGCAGCAGCAGCAGCAGCAGCAGCAGCAGAGCGGCCACGCCGTGACTGCGCTCCCTTTGATGTGTGACGGCGAGCCGCTCCGACTGCCTGCTGTCTCCGTGGTTAAAGTTTAGGGTTGTTTACACCTACTGTATTAGAGTTCAATCAATCTGGGTTAATGTAAACATGACGTACCACGTCTTTTCGCGGTCACTCGTTCTCCTCCATTTTTATTTTCGAGGCAACACTCATTCTCTCTCTCTTTTTTACTGGCGATGCCCCGCTGCTGACGCCAGGCTGCAGCAGCCCAAACATTACCACGTGTTGTTGTGCTGTGTACAGTCCTCCTGTGCTGTGTCAATCTAACCTGCTGGCTCAGCCAGTGGTTCAGCGCGGCGCAACTCTCGTTTTCATTGGCTGTTTCAAAACATGAATGAATGAAACCTATCGACTTTCTATCGACCACATTTCATATTGCTATTGAGTAAAGTTATATCGCGATATATATCGTTATCGTTTTATCGCCCAGCCCTAAGGTGAAGTACTGTCTTTAGGAGCTGACATTTCTACATCTGTAAGTTGTCTGACTTTACAGCCATGGGCTTCTCTAAATAAGACTGAAAGTCTGATAATGGATTTAAGTAGTGGCCACAAAATATACAAAATGGAAATAATTGGGGTGAAAGAAAATACGCAATATCTATGAGGTGATACTATATCAATTTCCTAATCTTTATTGAGCCCCTCCCCTCTACACACACATCTTTTTATGACTGAGACAGATGTGTATCTCCAACACGGATTCTAAGTAAATCTAAAATTGCACTTAAGACAAGATCAGCAGCCAAATTTCTGCTGGTTAGAGAAGCAAAGCTCGACCCCCACATGACTGCAAAGAACCTGCAGGAGAGTTTAGCTGACACAAGTGAAAATACAGAGCCACATTTGATGAAAACAAGTAGAAACATTTCCACATGAGGGTGGAAATATTCTACTTTGGGGTTTTGAAACATACTTTGGGAGTTGATTGTATTCACTTTAAAAATGGATTTAATCTTAAAGCAGAAGTAAGCGGAATGTTTGTGTTAATATAAGTCTTAAATAGTTATATCTTCTGACGGCAATCACTTATATAGAGTGTTTGGTCTGAAACACGGGTCTGTCAGTCACTCTGCTCTGCTGTAAGCCGAGGAGAAAACTTTCCTTGTATCCTACAACCTTTATCCAATGAGGAGAGAGAACACCATAAAGGGGCGGTCCTCTCTGTGTGTGCAGCCAAGGGATGCGCGTGAATGTGGTGACGTAGGGACGAGGGCGGGGACTGCTAACTCCATCGGCTGACAAGAAGTTAGCCAAAACGACCGGATCGCTTACTTCTGCTTTAATATAAGATCTAAAATATATGCATTATCTCTTGTGTCGAACAGTGTTTGGCTTTCCGGGATATCACGCCGCAGGCTCCTGTTCATTTCCTGGTCATTCCAAGGATTCCTATTCCCAGAATAAGTGAGGCCAAAGATGACGATGCTGAGGTAAGGAGGTCCACAAATTACTCCTCCATCCAAGAACCCATCCCCACATACACTGGGGCTGGGGGTGAGGAGATGGGGGATGGTCAATGGCATCATGGTCATCGGTCTGTCACATTATAACACACAGAGGCAACCACATTTACATGTCTCTAAACACTGACCAACAGTAGGTGAGCAGCCAAACAGTGCAACTATATGTCTTTGTTGTACATAGGGACAATAATCTGCTGCCTCCACTCTCCTGGAGCAACTGGAAGTACATCATAGTCTAAAATATATAATGCCTGCTACGTCAAATGTCTGCAATTGAAACTAAGGGGTCCAGCCCTAATCATTAAGAATATATCCCCAGGCCAGAAGTATGCAAATAAACAGGACGTCAATACGCTTCAGGCTGCACAGTGATGTGTGCCCATGTGTTTTTTTTTTGTTTATCTAAGTTGCATATCTGTAGACTTTGGGAGTGGTGTTAAAACATTCAAACAAATACTGTAATCCGCACAGCACAGCAACCCCCCAAGGCCTCCCCCCAAGTTCAAACACAGGACCAGCTGTTGCATGTATAAATGTACCGTATTTTACTGGCACTTCCACTTTGTTCTGGCTTCAGGACAGATTCACACCAAGCTGAGGAGTAGTAGCCCCTCATATATTATTACTTTTGGAGCTAACCATGTTTTTGTTTGGTTGTTTTTACAGAATTAACCGAAAAACTGTTGATTAAAAGCTTTTGCCACATATCTGACATATTTATCTAACATCTTAATTTACTAATCCTTAAAGATTCTGCTAAACCATCTCATCATCTATATGAGAAGTGTTTATTGATACTAAAAATCTTCACTGGAAAGAATATTTTTAATCCAGATAAGATAAGAGATAAGAGTCCTTGGGATAGTAAAGATATCTACTGGTACTTAATAAATAGAGGCAATTAACCAAAGTATCTGACAACCATATCAACTATCCAAACAGACATCAAGAATCTGCTTTTTCTAGGTTTAATCACACAAAAAAGAAAAGGTCGATTTTCCAAAAATTTCCTCCAGTCTGCAGCTCATCCATCACTGAGTAATGATTAACAACGTAATCTGCACACATCCAATAAAACAATATAATTGACCTCTTTGTTTTCCCAACTTCCAGCTCTTGGGACATTTGTTGGTTGTGGCTAAAAAAGTGGCAGCGCAAGAATCTCTAGTTGAAGGATACAGAGTGGGTAAGTTGTTGTGTAGCTGACGTACAATAACACACCTTCACTCATTAATGTGAAAATATAAGATGTTTATTTACTTCCACATTGAATTTTTGGGATTGTTTCTGCTCTCCACAGTGATCAACGATGGAAAACACGGCGCTCAGTCAGTTTACCACCTTCACATCCACGTCCTGGGAGGGAGACAGATGACTTGGCCCCCAGGATAATGGTGTCGCATGTGTATGTGTTTGTGTATGTTCATGTGTGTGTCAGCTGAGCTACTTTCATGTGTTGTTAGTCCCGTGGGCGATATACAATATGATGGGTGGAGTTCATGCAAAAGTTTGTATTGTCAACCCTCTTCAACACACAAAATATGAAATGTAAATATATAGATTTTAACAAATGTGAAAAAAAAATAATAATAATTGTAAAAATGCAAATAAAGACACTATTTCTAACGATGTAGCTGGAAACTCAACTCAGTTCTTCAAAACTACTAACACCTTTTAATCCACTTCAGATACATTATGACATATTAATGGATTATAGCTGATCTTTACATTTGAGTAATAGTAATTTTAGAAAGTTATTATTATTTCTAAATATTCTTTTCATCGAAGGTGCACATTGGATAAAATACATGTTACTAACAAAGCAATCAAGTTTTTTGTAACAGACAAAGATAAAGTAAAAAAAAAATGAGGTAAAAAAATGGCAGCAATATTGAACATAGAAATAGATTAGAAATAACAATTTGACGGATTTCTACGCAAAATTGGTGAAGTACTGTAGCGGAACAAAGAAAGTGCACGTTTGAGCTGAAAATACATAGGACCCTGACAGCAACAAAAAGTCAAAAGAACCCGCGTATCTGGCAACAGATGAAATAAAACAACATTTATTTATTAACCATTAACTCATCTATTGATTGCAGCCTATAATTTCTTAACAAGTGGTGCCTAATCCAAAGGTGACACCCACTGGGAACAAGCAACACTAATGCAAGCAACACCACACTAAAAGTGTAGAGCTGCTGGCACTGATGAGTCGTTCTGCTGCTAATCATTGACCACCCCCCACAGACGGCATGTGCCCAGATATTTATCAGGGAGGGTGGGAGAAGGGGGCGAGATTGTGGTGTGACTGGGTGGTATGATTCAGTGACCTTGGTGCCCGCGAGCCGAGGTTACTGCGAGTCATTCGAGAACGGAGGGGGCTGAACTTTCCTCTATATTTACTTGCTAAACAGTGTCCACTTTCTTAAGCGCAGCTATCAGACGGACGTGGCTCTGAGATACACACACAGGTCAAGAGGAAATAGGAAACAAGGCCTGGATTAATGATTTTTTAAGACAAACTGATTTTAAACTGCACCAGCTAAATAAACTCATTACGCTCCATTAGTTTCCATTTCATACCGATGACAAAAACAGGTGTAGTTTAGGTGTAAAATTGAAATCCTTTAGAGGTTTTTCAGAAAAATAGGTGTAATATTTTAATGTATTTTCCCCCGATGTGACAGTCTGGTTGGAAAAAGTTGCACAAGTTTTGTTCAACTATTGAATAACTGTTTTATGGGTCAAAGTCTTGTGTATGCTCATAAACCAGAGGAGAACTTATCTAGTTTTATCATTATTTCCTGTGACAGGCCGCGTCATGCCTATCTGATAATGGCCATCTTCACAAGTCAATTTGGGATACTAAACGTCTCAATACGACACACACACGCCCACTAAAAGTATTGTTTTACAGGGGACGCTTGAACTTGAGTGTTAAATGCGCCTGCAGTGTCACCATCGGTTGCCAGTGCCAACAGCTGTCGCCGTGTTTCTATATTTAATATAAACAAAGCCGGACTGCACCAGCTGCAGACTGCCAGTGGGTCAGGTCCTCTTCACCTTGAAGAGACGTAACCTTTGGTCAAGTTTGTTGGTGGATCTTTAACTGGATCGACACGGCAGGTGTTCAGAGGATCGATTGTGCAAGTCTGGACGAGGCGTGAGCGCGTGCCCTTTACCAACCGCTCCCCCAACCACCCCACCCCTCTATAGGCTGAGGTTTCCTCCAGGGGGGGTAACAGTCGAGCACCTGCGACGAGCAAAGGTTGATCCAACCCTGTCCTGAAACCTGCCTGCTGCTTTCAACTTGATGCCATTCAGCTCTGTCGCCGCTGCACAAGGTAGGCTTTCTTTTTAACACATGCTTTCTGATGTTGAAGGGTGTAAATGATGTGTTGTGTCGTCACAAAAAGTGCTACAGGGCATGAATGTGCTGTCTTCTGGGGGGAAATTTCCACATTCACTTACACATAGAAACTCTTTGTGCTGCAAAACTGAATTTCACAGTTGAATTTAAGAGTTAAACACTGAATGACGAAGACCATCACACAGTCTTTGCAATATTGACAGAAGCAAACTGAACTCAGCAGCCCCCCTGGGGGGATGTACTTTATGGTAAATATATTTGAGACAAACACATGACTGAGGGACGAGCGTAGCCACCATTTGATATGGGCAGGCTCCTCGACTTCTGTTGTTTGGTCAACAGAGACGCCGTCTTTTGATTGGCTCGGGTTAAAAAGCTAAACAAACCGCTGCAAACATGACTTCTCTTCACCTGGAGCTCATCTCTATTTTCTGAGACTAAACATCTGTAACTAACTACAGTACGCCGGCTGGATTTTCACTCTCTCCTATGGGACTGTAGGACTTGTGTTTCTCTTCTTTTTGTTGCTCGCTGCCTTCATCACAATGCACGCCTTCTTTCGACATCTCCATTCTGGGTAATGTACAAATCATCTTAGCCCATAATGAAACTGAGACCTGCTCTCTGTGTGACTTAATTAAGCTAATTGCCTAATCCAGAGCAAAGACTTTGCTGCTGCCTCTTCGTTATTGCCACACTGTAGTTTTGTAAGGCGTGTGAACTTTGCTCCACTGAAATCTTGACCAAAGTTATCTTCAAAACCAGAGGTCACTCTTGAGATTCTGCCTGGTGGACTGATCTTGATCTTATCTGATCTTATTATTACAAATGTAGCTTTTGCATTCATGTCAGTCAGTGAATATGTCACTAATTTGTTCTGACTGACTGATTACGTCTTGACATCTGAGGACGTGTGTGGAGCGAATTGTTTCTACTGTTGCAGAATAAACACACTAGATGGCATTATTTCACTGCCTCCATGGAGACACAGAGAATAAAAGTTGAGTTGATGATATTTGCATTTTATTTAATGTTTTAAATCCTGTTTATCTTATTTGATTAAGATGATAATAAAAAACCTACTTAATGCAGCATATTTCATATGTACAGGAGTTGTAGCTGAAAGTAAAACTAAAGCAGAAAAACAGCTGATGATAAAAATACATAAATGCAAACAAAACCAGAGACTAGTGAGAAAAGCGAAATATGAACTAGTAATTTAAAAGTCCAGTTGGATAAATAGATTTTCAGCTGTCGTTATTAAAAAGTTGTAATGAAGTAGTGTCAACAGAGATGCTGCAGATTCAGTTACAACGTGTGATTATTTGGATCAAAGGTGAGTATCACGAGTGCACGCCGATGTCCCAATGCCATCTGGCACGGTCCTCACAGTTTCAACATTGAGACCACTGCTCTACGTGATTACAAGCACTGCTGGTCATTGGCTCTTCTGACCTGTTGCAACGACTGTGAAGTGACCAGTGTCAAGTCTGGGTATAAATAGGCCGAGCGGCGCTGTTTCATAATTGATGTTCTTAATCTGTGCCGGAGGACGTCTGCAAGTGTTTTAATGCTGATTTAATTCATGTCCACTGAAGACAGTGTTTCTCTAATTATAGAAAACGCAAGATGAGCGTTAAAGGAGATTCAGCTAAGAGCAACGGAGCCGCAGTCATGGACACTAACACTGAGAGGTACGGACAATAAGAACTAGAAACAAAGTGTATCTAAAAGTGATGTTTTATGCTCTTTTTTTATGAATCAATTCTCATTCATAACATCTGAACGGCTTCCACAGCATCCCTTCCCAAAAGGCACAGACTCTGTCAGACCCCACCGACTTAGACATCCACTCCACTCCTCCTATGTCTAACGGAGAGGCCACAGCAGCAGCAGAAGCAGCAGCCGAACTCAGTGCAACATCGGCCTCGGAGATCCAAGAGGAGATTCAACCCTCCGGCTGCTGTGAGGCTCCGGCCGAACTTGCCACGTCTCCTGAGCTGGAGGAGGCCGTGGAGAAACTTTCACTGGGTAAGAGTCAGAGAGTGATGAATGGGAAACAACACACAAAGAGGAAGAGGAAGAAGAAAACTGTGCTATTTGAAGAATGACATCTGTGGGAGTTTTTAGACTTGATTTATCGTATTGGAGCATGCACCCAAGACGAAAGTCATTTGCAGAGCGTTTAAGCACCTGTTGATAGAGACATGAATTCTTTTTTGAAAACACTTAAGTTCAAGTTTTCACAGCCACATGCCTCAGTGACAGAGCAATGCTCCTGAGGTGAAAGGTGCTGCAACAAGACATACATTGCTCGGTGATGTGGTGTGAACCTGCAAGAGGAAGTTCAGTTTGAAACTTAAAATACATTTTGCAGTAGTTCACTAAAATCCAGAAAAAGAAGAAGAAGAAAGAGTGAGAAAATAGATAGCTACCATCTTCAAGTTTTGTTCAGACTCAGGAATAAGAAGATGGGGAGGGGGGGGGGGGCATTAAATACAATAATTTAAAAAGAATAAAAAGAAAATAACAGGAGGGAATTGTTATGAATCAGTGAAAGTACTAATTATTCCTTCTTGCATTAGATTAAAACCTGTAGCTTAATACTTTGCATTTAAAACATGATACTTCCTCTAACCAAACCTGATTGGTGGGTGGGTGTCGACATTCCTGCAGCTTCCTGTTTTGTCTCAGGTAACAGGAGCCTCCTCCCCCTCCCCCTCCTCCTCTCTCTGCAGACCATGCTGCTATGACAGCAGGTGTTCACGCACTCACAGGTGTCTGCAGTCCTCTCGTTAACTAACCATCAGGCTCCTCTCCTGCAGTCAGAGCAGCACACTTGACTTGCAGTGTCTCGGTGTCGGTGTGTTCGTCTCTCTCTCTCTCTCTCTCTCTCTGTGTGTGTGTGAATCACGCTTTTTCACTCATCATCATCATGGCGGGTAAATGCAACTGCCCTTGTTGTCCCAATGCAGAAGAGCCAAAGGCAGTTCCTCTGTCCACGGCCAATGTGGCCACGACTCTGACCCCGGCCGACCAGCTATGGAGCACCGGGCCCGACCAGGCGGTGAGGCTGCGGGTGGAGGGCTCGGGCCAGGCCTCGGAGACGCCCATGACCGTCCATCAGATGATGCTGCAGACGGTGGACAGCTACCCGGACGTCCCAGCTCTGGTGTCCAAGAAAGACGGCCAGTGGGAGACGCTGACTTGGAGGCAGTACTACGAGCAGTGTCGGGCAGCTGCTAAAAGTTTCCTCAAGGTTTGTTTGTTGTCAATTAACTCACCGTTGTGCATAGACTGTGTTGTAGAGTACGCCGCTGTTTGGTTATCAGGAAGTACTAGTTTGTGGAGTGACCTTTTTACCTTTTTGTTTTTTAGACTTCTGCACATTTAGTTTGAGCTTTAATTCAGGATAATTTCTCAATTTAAAAAGTAGAAACTGTAACATTTTCACACAAACTACTGCAGTAAAAATGCAGAGATGCAGTAACTAAACAGACAGAGAAAAATAAAACTAAATTTGAAGATTGATGGCTCTTAAGTGAACTAAATGTATTCCTTCTGTGCTAATTATAGATCCTAATACGTCATCAATTCTCGTTCACTTTTCTTGAACATTTGACTGAATTAACCACTTGACATACCTCTTCAAATATATATTGAAGCTTCAAAATATTTTCAATTCCAAGCAAAAGTAAATTTAAGCATTTGAATCTGAACTTCTGTGGAAAGATGAAGTCAAACTCTGATATAAACTCAACTTTCAGTTAACATGCAGTTGTGTTGCAGTGTAGTTGGAGACAAATCCATTTATCATAAGCAACACAGTTCAAACTGAGGCGATTTCAAACAACTGCACTTAAACTATATCAAGAACTAGGACAAGAGTGAGCACTACAGTGACACTAGTGTCCTCTCTGCTCATTGTTGACTTTGATGCACTTCACCTATTGTTTGGGTCGTGGTAAACCAACCAGTTATGCGCAGCAGATGCATGACCTTTTGAAACTGAGATCAAGTTTCTATAATTACAATCATTGTAATGTTGTTCTATACTGTATGTCCTCTACATTTACATTTAAGTGCCTGAAATATGTGATTCAAGTTTTACAAGGTCTGAGTGCTCCACTACATTTACATGTGAACACCCCACTGAAACCAAAATCCAAGTGGTGCCAGACGTTTACTTTTATTGCTTCAAATATGTTTATTGAAAAACCAACCAATTAACAGAGAAATTAACAGTCGACAGTTACCGTATGTTTCCTTTTTTTGTTTTTTACAGAAAGTAAGAAAGAATAATTACATCCACTAACACCATCCCTGACAACAATGACAAATGCGAATAGCAAATAAACAGAAACCTGCAACTCTGTTTACATTTATAAACCTTTATTTTCTACATGAGCCATATTTGAAGATGCACAGGTGAGACAGACCCCTGCTGTTTTTTGTAAACAGAAGAACAGAAGAATTTACACTATGATCTCTTCTGGTGTGAGAACGGGCGCTGAAAACCAACACTTGGGCGTGTGAAATTCACAACTTGAGTTACTTACGTCTCCTGTTTCACGGCCATGTTCATGTCTCATATAAGCTGGAGTGAAACGAGATGTAGGTCAAAAGTAATGGAGGCACTGTGCCACTGTTTCATTAAAGATACATGTTCTTTAAAAAAAATGAACATCTTTCCTCTCTCTTTTTTTTTTTTTAGTTGGGGCTGGAGCGTTACCACGGTGTCGGGATTTTAGGATTCAACGCTGCTGAGTGGTTCATCTCGGACATCGGCTGCATTTTCGCCGGGTAAGATCATATTTGAAGAAGTCAGACTTTTTTTTTTTTTTCCTGAGCCGTCCCGACATAGTTTCACATGACGCTGCACAATTATCTTCGTCCATGCTTCTTATCTCAGAGTCTGTCTCTGTGTCTCTGCCCTCACCTGTTGATCCACTGAACCAAAACTTGAAAACACCTGCATCAGTCTGAATTGTTAATGCAGAAACTCTGTGATCTCCTCTGGCTGTTGCTGTTTTTATATGTTAATATCATGAAGTTGTTGTTCTGGATTGGTTTATTCAGTGTGTTTATTCAAGTGGTTTAAAAATGTGTAAGCTTTTACATTTGTGTATGAATTGATTGTTATGTAACTTTGACTTTGGCCAGGGCAGTACTGTACTGAATCTTCTATGTGTAGGTGTTGACTAGTCATAAAGAGCAGTGGATTGGCCTCAGTCATCTCATTTCCCAGCTGTAGGCAGTAGAAATGTTTCTGTATGTGATTACAGGCTGTTATGAGATCTTATTGTAAATACTGAGAGACAACAATTGGATTTTGCTGAAGGAGACTGGTCAATAATATGAAATAGGGATTATTCTAATATGTTGCTGTGCATTTTGTATTGGAAAAATCATATAACAATAATGATCCCCGGTTATATCATACTCTAATTTCACTTTGGACAGTTTGACTGTAAAATTAGGTGATAAAATAGATTCTCTGTGTGTTTAAAAGTCTTAAATTTAACTTTGTGAACCCTGCAGGAACTCTGTTGAGGAAGTGGTGTTTTTATTTCAGGCTCTACTGGTTAATCTAATCTTGAAATGGAAAGAAATAGGTTGTTGTAATCATTAGCCAGTTTGTTATTTGAGACGGTGGACAAATGTGCAAAATGTACAGTGCCTCTTCAGCGTAAATGCATGAATTCAACTGAGTGTTTTCTTCTGGTTTGTGACACAGGGGTCTGGCGACTGGGATTTACACGACCAATTCCGCCGAAGCTTGTCAGTATGTGGCCGCCAACTGCGAGGCCAACGTCCTGGTCGTGGAGAACCAGAAACAGCTCGAGAAAATCCTGCAGGTCAGCAGCGTGATTATTACGGCATCGGCTCGTACTGACTGTCCTTGTAGTGACTTTTTGCAAAGACAGAAGGAGGAAATAAACATTTTTTTAAAAGAATCTATCCTCACATGTACAATTTGTCTTTCCCAACAGGTTAAAGATCACCTACCTCACCTGAAAGCCATTGTCCAGTATAAAGGCGAGCTGCAGCAGAAAGCACCGTTCCTCTACACAGTACGTTTATTCAGCCAATAGATTAGTCACATTCAAATCATCTGATGTATTGCTCTATTGATTTTCTTTTTTAAAACTAAATCATCATCTCTCTTACTCGGTGTATAATAAGAAAGAATATGCAAATAAATGAAGCCTCACAGCTGCGTTTTTGTTCAGTGCAGTCACTGTATTAAACACGGTCTCCTGTGTGTTGCTGCAGTGGGCAGAGTTCATGAAGCTGGGAGAGGCCGTGTCCGACGAGGAGCTGAACGCCGTCATCGACAGTCTCCGCGCCAACGAGTGCTGCACTCTCATCTACACCTCTGGAACCACAGGCAACCCCAAAGGAGTCATGTTGAGCCACGACAATGTGAGTGTCATCCACAAGAGGCTTTCCTTTTACTCGTCTTAACTTCTGTTGCTTTCACAACACAAAACAGATTTTAAATGTTTTCATCATCAACTAAATTCTGCTGCACCTGTAAAATCATTTTGTTTATTTAAACAAAAACCAAGAAACTGTCCCAAAGCCTAAGATGACATCTTTAAATTCATTGAATAATCTGAGTATTTAAAGACTTGCCTATTCTATATTTTGCTGTCAATCAATTAAACTAATAATTTCAGCTCTTTTCTGTTTTATATTGATCAGACAGTGTTATTGGTGTGACAGGCTTATCAAATGATAAAGAAATTGTGATTGAAGTAAAACAAAGTAGGCTCATAAATAAATTATAAAAAAGCTGGTACTGATTTATACATGTAGTTTTATAGGGTCTGTACATGCCTAAGCCCCGTTGGAGTAACATATACAGTATAGATGTAAATAGGGAGTTGATATAAGAATAATGTAATCTTTAAGTTAAGCCTGGATCCTGTTTTGCCAAAAATCTTTGACATTTTAGATGAAATTGTATCAATCTGTGTTTTTGTTGAAGTTATTATCTATACTTACTCACTAAACACAAATTATCTGTCTAAACTTTTATATATATTTTTTTATTTTGGCTCAAAATGAAATGAACAGCAAAGCAGACACAACTGATGTCTCATCCAGATCAATTCTTATAGTTTCATAAGATCTGACAGCTGTTTCTGCCCGTTCTTCAAAATGTTTCTTTGCTATAATCATGAAAACTGAAGAAAGCACTAAACGTCTGTGATGACTCCCCCCCCACTTGTCAATGTGCAGCTGACATGGACGGCACGCACGGCAGCGAGCCTGGTGGATTACACCTACGCCTCGGAGGCGGTGGTCAGTTACCTCCCGCTCAGCCACATCGCAGCCCAGATGTTTGACATGTGGATCGGGATGACTTTCGCCGCCACCATCTACTTTGCAGAGCCAGATGCCCTCAAGGTAAAAAAAAGACATCCACTGTTTACACAAACATGTAACAACATGAGGAAAGTTTTCCTATCTTCACTACAACCTCCTCTCTTTTTGGTTCACCACCAGGGCTCCTTACCAAACACGCTGAGAGAGGTCCGGCCCACCTACTTCCTGGGGGTCCCGCGAGTGTGGGAGAAGATGCAGGAGAAGATGAAAGCGATCGGTGCCAAGTCGTCCCCGATGAGGAAGAGGGTGGCGGACTGGGCCAAGTCCATCGGCCTGCAGTACAACTACAGCGTCATGAACGGGTGAGACGGCAGCAGCTTCCAACATCCGTCCGTACTCAGAGACGAGATGCGATACCAAAGATACTTTTATATACCAAGATACCCCATGAGAGGCTGCTCCAATGATATGAAATGGTTACACTTCCTGTTTCCTAAGTGGGCGTGGTCACCCGTCCCCCCACCTCGTGCTGTGACCGTGTGTGGGGATTTATAAAATGTATTATTAGATGAAAGTGAGATATTTATATGTTTTATATTACACAGCTAGCAGTCATATTTAGCATGATGAAAATTATTTAAAGGGACAGTTGTGGCAAATTGGCCCATTGCCATAATCCCTATAGTTTTCAGAGTAGGTTCATTACCTTTAATTATCGGGGCAAGCTATTTTTACTGTAGAACGGCGGAGCAGAGCCGCGAGCTGCTCAGAGCTATGCTACAGTGGCTAATGGGATTTCTTGGTTTCTCTCATCAAACTCAAATACACAATCCAACAACTCCAAAACGCTCTGGTGGACAAGTTGTGACCTGCACATTCACCACGCTATGAGATGATAACAGAACGTTACCAGACGGAGTTGTTTTAGAGGTAAATTCATGCAAAACGGCTGATGCGCGTTGTCTTCAGGGACAGTTTTTCGGTAAGCTCTCTGCATTTACCTCGAAAACAACTCTGTCAGGTCATGACAGGTCTTGAACAAAGCCATAATCATGTCAAAATGTTCAGAAGAGACGTGGCTTGTGAAAAATTAGTCCAAAATTTACTTCAGTGACTGTGGGGCGGAAGAATTGACCATAATCTGTGTTCACGTTTAATTTTCCCATTGGAGTCAATGCACTCAAGGCTGCCTCTAGTCTCCTAAAAGGGCATGGCCGTGCAGAAACCCACGCGAAATGTATACAGGAAGCTGACTCGTCATGGGGGGTCTCGGTGTCTAAACCGTCTTTGGCGATACCACACATTTACCCGAATACATAATACAGATGTGACTCTAACCTCGTCCTCTGGGTTACAGGGAGAATGCGGTGCCGTGGGGTTTCATGCTCGCCAACAATCTGGTCTTCAAGAAGGTGCGTGGCGCTCTGGGCCTGGACCGCTGTAAGATCTGCTTCACGGGCGCCGCCCCCATCACCAAGGAGACTCTGGAGTACTTCATGAGCCTGAACATGCCGCTGATGGAGCTGTACGGCATGAGCGAGAGCTCCGGCCCGCACACGGTCTCCATTAACAGAAGCTACCACATCGCAAGGTCAGCAGCAAAGCATTATGGGCCATGTGTGATTATTGAACTTTTTTTTAAATATTTAAAACCAATTTTTAAATCAGATTTTTTAGTTTAGAGTGCTGTAACCTTATTTTTACACCATTTATTATTAAAGCCATTGACATTAAAGCTTGTCTTGACATTGTTTTCAGAGAGGCACAAGCTAAAAATGTTGGGAACCACTGGTTTATTTAGTATATAAAATGTTTTTCTAGTTATAAAACCACAATCTCTAGGTTATGGCTTTATAACCCAGAGATTGTTAAACCTCAAAGAAGGCGTGCAGTTGTAGCTCATCTTTTTTGTTGTTGATGATGTTGTATTCGTCTCTCCAGCTGCGGGAAGGTGATGCCAGGCTGCAAGACGAAGCTGGAAAATCCAGACGCGGAGGGGAGCGGAGAGATCTGTTTCTGGGGTCGCAACGTCTTCATGGGCTACCTGAACATGCCCGACAAAACAACAGAGGCTCTGGACGAGGACGGCTGGCTGCACTCCGGAGACCTGGGGAGAAACGACCAGAAGGAGTTCCTGTACATCACAGGAAGAATCAAAGGTAAGATGCGTTTTTAAAAACACCTCTGCATGGTCTCAGTTTGGGCCACTAGATTTATTTTGAACGGTTACTGTATATGTGTTGGAAACATGGATTTGTCACGAGTCACGACCTCCCTGAAACTTATAACTTAGTGGTAGAAATGATCTTAATGCATTTATATCATATTCTTACTTCTTACTCCACTACATCCATTTGACAGCTGGAGTTACATCATCATCTCAATTTTCTCACAATTAGGAAATGGCACATGATGAAAAAGTTGCCTTTTCCTCTTGAAAAGCATTGTACATGATCAAATTTTTCTTTAACTTCTTACATTTGTGTGTTTTTCATTTTTCTTTCTTGTCTTTTTTTTTTTTAGATTAATTAGTAGTGAATATTTTTGCTTTAGAAACTAACATTTTCTACTGTTACATGTGCTCATAAGGAATGAATTTCTGTATAAAAGACAAGAAAACGACACACTGTTGAACCTGTGTCTGTTTTTGCAGAGCTGATCATCACCGCGTGATTCACGGTACATTTATTTCACAGCTGGAGTTACATCATCAACTCATGACTTAAATTAGGAAATGGCACATGATGAAGAAATTAACTTTTCCTCTTGAAAACCCTTCAGAAACTTGCTCTAACTTCTTATATTTGTGTGTTTTCACTTTTTCTTTTTTGTCTTTTTAGATTAATTTGTAGTGGGTATTTTTGCTTTACAGAAAACAAACATTTTCTACTGCTACGTGCGCTCACAAAGAATGAATTTGTGCATAAAATACCAAAAAAACAACACAACGTTAAACCTGTGTCTGTTTTTGCACAGAGCTGATCATCACCGCCGGTGGCGAGAACATCCCTCCTGTGCCCATCGAGGACGCGCTGAAGGCCGAGGTGCCAATCATCAGCAACGCCATGCTGCTCGGAGACAAGCTCAAGTTCCTCTCCATGATGATCACCCTCAAAGTAACCGCACTTCTGTTCCTGCAAAACACGGCCACAGAATGAATAAATAAATAAATAAATGAATAAAACATAATAATAACAACCTGTCTTTTCTCTCGTCTCTCTCCACAGTGCGTCGTCGATGACAACGGCGACCCCACGGACGAGCTGAGCCCCGAGGCGTTGGACTTCTGCATGCAGCACAGCGTCGCGGCGACCAAGGTTTCAGAGATCATAGCCAGTAAAGAGCCAGCCATCTACAACGCCATTCAGGAGGGCATCGAGCGCGTCAACGCCAAAGCAACGTCCAACGCACAGAAGGTCCAGAAGTGGGTCCTGGTGGAGAAAGACTTCTCTATTGGTGGAGGAGAGCTGGGTGAGTGAAGATGTTTTGTTTTTCTTCCTTTTTTTTTTTTTAGATAAAACAAGAGATAAAACAACAATGAAAGCAGCAAAAACCTTGAGAGTTAAAGCAGAAGTAAGCGATCTGGTCGTTTTGGCTAATGCTGCGTTCCAGGAAGGCTTTTGAAACCGTAAATTACAGCTTCAAGTCACAACTTACGACTTTGTAGCTTTCCAGGCAACCCACTCGTGTTTTTCCGACCTGTTTTACCTGTGAAAGTCACTATAACGGCCACTCGTAACTTCCGACCCGTGAACTCGTACCAGAACGAACTGGTACGACTTCACAGGTCGGAAAAACACGAGTTACGGGTTGCCTTGAACGCACCATAACGTCTTGTCAGCCGATGGAGTTAGCAGTCCCCACCCTCGTCATGGATCTATTGGTTCTCGTCCCTACGTCACCACATTCACGCGCATCCCTTGGCTGCACACACAGCCCTGCATGCCGTTCTCTCTCCTCATTGGATAAAACTTGTAGGATACGAGAAAAGTTTTCTCCTCGGCTCAGAGCAGAGCAGAGTGACTGAGAGACCCGTGTTTCGGTCCAAACACTCTATGTAAGTGATTGCTGTCGGAAGATATAACTATTTAAGACTTATATTAACACAAAAATATCGCTTACTTCTGCTTTAATAAATACCATGACAATAATTGAAATTAAAACAGGTCAATACAGATCAGCTAAAAAGGAGGTAAAGATTTAAATGTCCTAAAGATGAAATCAATACACTTTTATAATAGATTATTTTTCATCTTCATATTTTCAGATGTTCGATGTTGCAGGTGCAAAAAGAAAGAGAAACTGTATCTTTCAGGGTCAGTAAAAAAAACCCAGCTGGCGCCTGCAGAGTGATCCGATCAGCTGAGTGTCTGATAAGATCCCACATTAAAAGAAAACAGTTTAGTAATATAGGACAAGAAAGGCCAAACAGAGCTTCATGAATACATAAAACCTTGTGACTTAAATCGAGCACAGAGAGGTTAGGGAGGGTATGTTTGAACCTAGAACTTTCTTAACCTCTTGATGAATTGATGAGAAAAAATAATTAAAGGGATAGTTCACCCAAAATTCAAATTTCACTCATTATCTACTCACCCTCATGTCGACTAAGGGTTGGGAGAAGTTTCAGAGTCCTCCGTGCCTTCTCGGAGTTACAGCGGGGCTCGGCGCAGCACTGCACTGCCATATGACGGTAGCGAACGGGGCTCACTTTTCTTCGTCCAAAAAGACACACCAAAAAACATCCAAATACCTCCATAGTGCTCGTCTGTAATGTCCCTCTTGTATTGAAGCCCCAACATGAGAAATTGTTCCGAAAAAAATTAAATAAGTCTATGTTTTAAGCTTGTTTGTAGCGGAAGCTCCCAGTGTTGCTCTGCCGGAATCTCGCGCGATTTGCAGAGCCGTGAACTGGGTGTCAATGCAAATCGTGCGAGATTTGGACGGACCAGGAAGAGCAACACTGGGAGCTTCCGCTACAAACAACCTTAAAACATAGACTTATTCAATTTTTTTCGGAACAATTTCTCATGTTGGGGCTTCAATACAAGAGGGACATTACAGACGAGCACTATGGAGGTATTTGGGTGTTTTTTGGTGTGTCTTTTTGGACGAAGAAAAGTGAGCTCCGTTCGCAACCGTCATATGGACATGCAGTGCTGCACGGAGCCCCACTGTAGCTCAGAGAAGGCACGGAGGACTCTGAAACTTCTCCCAACCCTTAGTCGACATGAGGGTGAGTAGATAAAGAGTGAAATTTGAATTTTGGGTGAACTATCCCTTTTAAGGTCAAGTTGTAATCACACTTACAACTTGTGACCGTGACTCAAGCCACGCGACATTCCTGTGGAGTTTTTGTTTGTTAGTTAATGATTCAAATCTCCGTATCTCTTTTGGCAACATGTTTAAACCTGCAGCAGATCAAATGTTTGCCATTGTTTGAGGGTTAGCAGCTTTACGTTTTTTGGAGATTTAGATCGGCTCTAACCTGCTTTTCCTCTCACATCTGTGCAGGACCCACCATGAAGCTGAGGAGGCCCATTGTTGTGAAGATGTACCAGGAGACAATAGACGACATCTACGGACTGACCGCGGACAAACAGTAGAACGAGACAAAGACAAAACCAGGGAAACGCTCGTGAGAAACTTGTTTATGAACACTGTGGTTGTGTCCAGACGTTTTGGTGTTGGACCTCCTTTTCACCCGAAGAGTTAAAGGTGCACAAGAGGTTTATAATTTAATTTGTCTTGATGATTGTGTTGTATTTAATGAGATAGAGGTTTGTGCTGCTATGTATTGATACGCCGAGTTTTCCACACGCTGACTCTTCGGTGTCTGTTCCAAATTGATATTTAAGCTGTTGAATGTAAATACAGTTCCACTGCAGATGTGCACTTTTTTTTGTAAATAAAACATCTAAATCAGAGCCAAATCTCGCCATTTAGTGTCTGACACACACACACACACACACAGGACGGGGAACACTGGATGGTGTCGTCATCATTTACAGAAATAAACTTTTACATTTGTATGTGTTTTTTTTTGTTTTGTTTGTTTTTTGAAGGACATTGTACTCACTGTGGCCCTGAAACATGAAATTCTCCTGAGTGATCATGACCTTATTATGTATTTTATTATTTTTTGACAACAGCAGTATCTATTTAAATGTTTTACAGCATTAATTGCCAGTTTTCAGTCTCATGTTTTGCACATAAGATCAATGAGCCCAATCTGGCCAAGCTGCATATTTATCTCTATAGAGAGGAGATGATGCTTGAACAAGTGCTTTTTTTCTCTTTTCTTTTGTCTTTTTTTTTTTAAATATAAGATTATGTATAGTCTGAATTCCACTAATCACAAATCAAGCATGTGCAAATTATAAAAGCTACATTTGAATTTGTGCTTCTCCGTGTACAGTTTGACAAATGCTGACATGTTTATGGATGTTGCATGATTGTCAATAAAAAGTGATTGATTTGGACAAACTGACCAAACAGAGTTCAAGAACATGTGTTTTTCCTTTTTTTTTTTTTTTTTTTTTTAAAGCAGTGAATATTAGTGTTTTGTTATGTAGCAGGGATCTGAGCTGACAACAAACTGTCATACCTGGGGAAACTGAAATGTTTACTCAATTAATGACTTCAAATATAGACTATTAATTATAAAAACATGGTATACTGTTCAACCATCAGCTCAGCTTTAAAACAAAAATAAAAATCCCTTAGGCTGCAGTTTAACCCTTTAATTATTTACAACCTCATTACCCCAAAGATCCAGTTAGCCAAGGGTCAATTTAGAAAATGGATAGCCAGTGGGACTGTGCATAATAACAGTGTTTGACAAAGCCTTAGGAGCAACAGCTAAAGGTAAATATAAAGAAAACATGTAAACTACTGTACATTAACCAGAGCCTCCTACACCACCTATTATTATTATTATTATCATATCATTTCTGACGTGCATGTCACACAGTCATACTTTGTTTTCGCCATAATTTGTCTTTACGCTGTCAGCCATATCAGATTGCATTCTTGGACAACTGGTTGTGTTGCTTTTCATTCCTGTCCTTAAGATAAAGTTACGCTCAAACCATAGATGGTGGGAATGTATCTACACATCTCATTTTCTGACATTGTTAGGCTATTTAAACTGTTTGTGCAGGGCTGGGCTGATGGCTGCTAGCTAAAGATAATATAAATATGCATCTATATGGCTCATCGCTGCGTTCCTGAACACAGGGAAACAACCGATCTGCTCCATTTCCATTGGCTGGAAGTAAAAAGTAACTCTCTTTACGTAACCTTTAACCCATTTTCCGTGGGTCAACTCAGGACCTGCAAAGACGACATTTTCCTCCAAAGTACTCTGACGTCTCGTCTCATGATACAGAGTCTCTCCAGCAGAATTGGAGAAACATTATCCAATCCCTATTGTAATAGATGCCCTCAAGTGGAAGGGAGAGTGTTCTGCTAATGGTGAATCTGAGGTAAATGCTGTAAAGAGTTGAACTGGAATAATATAAAAATCAATTTTCATTGATAAAACACATGATAGGGAACAGTTACATGATGATAAACTAAACTGTGATTTATTGCAGTTAACATCTTCATCTGAGTAATGCAGTTCAACACAAACATGTCAATTCATTCTCATTTGACCAAATAACCCTGATTGTGTTTTGTGAGAAGAAGGTTCTGGGTTTGATTGCCGCCCGGGCTTGAGGCCTTTCTGGTGGATCTTTTCCTCCCACAGTCCAAAGACAAGCATATGAGGCCGACCGGTTAAATTGCCCACAAGGTGTGTGAGAGTTGTTCATCTTTATTTACCAGCTGTGTGATAGACTGGAGACCTGTCTAGGGTTTTCCCCACTCCTGCACAGATCTGCAGTACAGCCGATGGATGCATCTGTTTGAAGTGACCGACACCAAAATTGCTCTGAGATAATCAACATGTAATTATCACAAATTTAGCCTCACTTAGATTAAGTAGTAGTTATTTCTCAATCACACAAAATTATCTGTCAAATTCTTCAAAGACGGCAGCTCTTGAAATAATCATCTTTATTCAGACATCCTCTTAACCTTTGCACTAAATTGCAGCATTTCTTTCTCATGTGCTCTCTCTCTCTCTCTGAATGCCTTCACCTCCCACAGCCAAAACTTCTTACTGTGCAGGATTTAGTTCATCTGTTGTTTATCAGCACGACCTTGTTTTCAACAAGGAGCCAGTCAGCATTTTACTGGTGTCATATTTTGTCTTTTACAGTGTGTTATGGTCGTATAAAGATATATGACCATAATACACTGTAAAACACAAAACTGGTTAGACAAAGTTTATGTAGAGACAAAAAAATTCTCTGCACTGTTAATGCATTTTGTATTTGATGTAGGCTACATATAATAGTATACTAGTGAGCACAGGAATGAAATCCAGCCAGATGTTTCACCTTTGACAGATCACACTACGCACTTCCTTGTACTAAAATTAAACTCATCAGTGCGGCAAACATACGGTGCACGTGTTTCAGTGTCAGTTTGATATCTAAAAGATTGATTAATTCTCTCGTGTTGAAACCTGGGATCCCCAAAATAATAATAATCATAAGGCAAAAGATGTGCAAAGTTTTGTATTTAAGGTCTTTGATGTATAAACGAGAACTCAACTTGAACCAAACCCAAGATTTACAAAACCTCGAAACCCTGAATAGACTTTGCTTTAAGCTGAAATTAAATGAATCTTTGTCAGTTTCATGATATACATTATTTTATTTTTATTTCAAGGAACTGATACAGTGCATTTCTCATATAAAGTACTCCAGTGAATACACGGCGCAACACTGACTTCTGTCTGAGATACATAACGACACTTGCCCCATCACTTCCTGCTGCTGAATATGGCACCACACTGCCCCCATGTGGCAGCAGTCACATCATACACATCATAACTACATCTGTAAGTGCAGTGTAACAAGACGAGTACATAAAAAGACACATAAGGCAGTTAAACAGTCATGTCTGTTAGTTGACTGTGGAGGTCAGGAAATAGACATTCATATATGTTTTGTTAAAGGGGCCAGTTTGCTCCAAATAAAATACTTTCTTTCTTATCTCTCATAGTATCTCACCATGAAGATTAGTTATGAGTTTCAAATCAGCGTGAGTATCTCCTCTGTAACTGGAAAAGCCGTGCTAGACCTGAGGATAGAGATGTGATGACATAAAACGCAATAAATTTGAGGTGTATAACCATAGAGAATAATAAGAAGAAAGATTACCGGTACTTGTTGAATTTTCATAAAATAGAGAGCATTATTATTACATATTATATGTTATATGTCTTTGTTATATGTTTGTATATGACGCTGTCATTTTAAGTTTAGTCTGCGCTGTTAGGTTTCAGCAATTTCTTCTTTATACTGTATGTTAATTGGGTTATGGTTAGGCTTCTTGTTCACAGCTGATATATTTGAAAAGGAAACTTAAAACACAACGTAAATGAGAGTTTAATTATGGCTCCATGTGTCCATCATTTCCATCACTCCTGCAGTGACTCCAGAACAATACAGAAGGAACTGGAAATTGTTTGTGATGATGCTCTTTTTAGAGGCGACGTCCACATTAGTCTGAATAATTCCCTAAAAGTACAATCAACAGTTTTCTTACTTAGGGACTGTTTTTTTATGACTGTAGTGAAAACTCTTTCTGCTGAAGTCTGTGGGATTATCCAAAACAAAGGAAACAGCCTGAAAGAGCTTTTCCAACAATACTGTAGATATCGTCACCTCAAAAAGTCATTGCTGTTTAGAGCTGAAGAGATGAATCAATCTGTCAATCAACAGGGAATTAATCAGCGACTATTGTGATGCTTAAAATCACTTTCATTTTTTTATTTGTCAATATAAAATGACAAATATTCTTCCAATTTAAGCTTTAAACTTAAATAATATGAGGCTTTTCTTATTTTTCACTTCTTTTTTCTGGCATGTAAAACTTAACATTTTGGGGTTTTGGTTTGATGTTTGGATGAAACAATGAATTGTTCCAAATTTTCCCTCAGATTTTAGCACCAATAATGTCCAATTTACCTCTGTTGTGTATAAAAACCAATTCATGGCACGATATCACCAGAGATGTGAGTAAACATAGATTTTTATGGCAATAATTTTTGTACTTCTTCCTTATTTGGTGGTGATGGCGACTCCCTTCTTGACCCAGGCGTTGCTGTTGAGCAGAGAGAGCATGAAGCGAGCCACGTCTCCTCTTCCCACGGCGCTGCCCGCAGGGTAACCGCTGCCGTCCGGCACAAAATATCCCTCGTGGGTCAGAAACTCCTGAGCTGTAAAGGTCATCACACAGATGAAAAAAAAACAAGAGTGAGAGGAGTTACGACAGCAGCATTTTTCATTCAGTCTGACTCCTTAAAGTTGTTGATGGCGCTCAGCAGTTTGCCTGAATACATGTTTAAGGCAAGTGTCGGTATTTACAAAAAAAATGAGGCCCATTCATTCTCATTAACATGGTTAAAGTAATGAGAGCACGCGCTAATGAGCTTGAACTATGGCAAAATGTATCCCGAGGCAGTGAACTCTTTAAACACTTGATGCAGCTCTGCTCCTCCAGCTCCAACCTGACTTCCTCCTGCTTGTTAAAAAACAAACGGACACTTCTTGAGTCTGTTTTCGAGGCGTCTACCTGAGGCCGCCAGGTTCTTGAGGCCAGGTGGGCGGACCACGGTCCAGCTGATGTCGGTGGTCTTCTGCAGAAACTGCTCCATCTCGAACATGTTGGCGAGGACGCTCCGGATCATCGGCAGCAGGAGGAAGCGGATGAGATAAGGTGACTGAGTCCCAGAGTTGGCTAACAACGGAAAAAAAAAAGAAAAAGAAAAGACAAACACTGTGAAACTGAAAAATTATGATGATCTAAGCTGCATTTAACTGCAGGTTTCATAATAAATTAATCTGCTTTTCATCTCCTTGAGTTATTGTTAAACTCCTTAGTGCATGAAATAAAAAAAGGAAATTAAACTCATTTACTGTTTCTTTGAACCTCCTGTGATGAACAAATGTCCAAAACCAAAAGAGTTTCCAACTTACTGTCGTACAGGACAAAGATGAACATTAAATTATTTCATTTTGCAAACTGGAACTACTGTAGACTTTGTGGCTACAAAACAAGTGGAGATGAATGTGGACGATCATTTCAGCCTTGTCTGAAGGTTCACTTAGTAGTTCCTCCACCAAAAAATGAAAGTAATGGATTTAAATCAGAACTAAAGGAAACTCTCTATAGGAAAATTTGATATTAACGTGACCAGAAGAACTAGTACAAACACATATTCACAAGTTAGTTGAATAAAAAGCAAAAACTTGACCTGTATACATTTTTTTTTTCTAATAATAAGCCAGAAAAGGCTTTGAAGGCATCATCAGGTGTGCTGCTGGACTTACGCTCCGTGTACCAGGAGGTCATGGTGATTAATCTGTTGACCCGGGCCTCTCGCATGGCGCTGATCATGGCGTTCATGGACATGGTGTAGCCCGTCACCCCCGAGAAGAAGGAGATGGGGAAGCCGAGGCAGGACATGATCACATCCTGTCCTTTGAAATGTGTCTTCAGACTGTCTGCGGAGAAAATATCAGCTTCCACCACCTGAGAGTAGACGATAATAGGACATAAATAATTAATCATAGATCTTTGTATTAACTCTTGGCTGCAAGGAGAGACTTTAACATGCTTGTAGTTTCATTTTTAATTCATAATTGATGTACAAATGTAACTGGTGAACTGATGAACAAAGACCTTCCACATTCAAATCAGTGCTTAAGGCCACGGTTGCTCTATTGCATCAACAAATTGCATGCAAAGACCAAAACCAACAATGTGTTAGTTTATATTTATAATTTCTGTTCCTCAAACACGCTGGTTTCAGACTTCAGACTAAACCAAACCACACTGAACGAGTCCTTTTATTGTGTCCTTGTTTTTCTACTTTGCTTCCAGATGTGTCTCATTCATTCTCAACATGTTTCAGTGTTTCCATTAAGAAGATTTATTCAACAGTTACTTGCTGTTGTGAGAGGAGGCTACAATTCCTCCAGTTCCACAAATCAATAAATATATTACACTTATGATTATTTACACTTTCTTATCATTTTCTTTATCTTTTTTCTTTCACATCCTTAACTTTCCACTCTCTTATCCCCATGCCATCATCGCCTACATTTACCTACTGGTTACTCACAGTCACTCATATACAAACATGATTGCACTAGCATATACACACACACATACAATTGGTTGTTCCCTTGTCAATGTGTTTTGTACTTTTGTCCCATTCATATCATTGTATAATAAAAAAAAATGACATATGATGAGATTACAGATAAAGTTTCACCCAAAAACAAAAGTATCTTAATATTTGTTGTACCATTTCCCTTAATGCAGTTAATTTCTGTTATTGTATCTTGTCTTCATCAAATAACGTATATCCATTATCTGATGTTTAACAGTATTTTACACTCTCACAAGTTTTTGTCCATGTTCTTAGTAATGAAAGAAGACGTCATGCAGACAACCCTCTGGCTCCCATTTGTGTATTTAACAGCTGTGGGGCAATGGAGTGCCGTCTCCTCAGAGGATAATTTACAACATGTTAATTTTTTCATGGGTTTTATTGACGATAAGGAAATTATTGGATAAAACCAGGGCTATCTTTGGAGTGCTGCAGTGGAGTGGACGTTATCTGCTCTGCACAGCACCTTCCCTGAATCACACCCACCACGACCACTGTTCAGAAACATTCAACACTGTAGGTTTTTCCCCATTTAACCCTCATTAGGACATAATTTATCAACATTTATCATGTGACTTTTTTTTACTGGCTGAACTTTGAACTCTACATGCAGTGAGCAGCAGTTAATGGCTAATGGTTTGAAGTCATACAGCACACACACACACACACACACACGGTCAGGGATTAATTACCTTGAGGTTGTCATGATGCACGCCCAGTTTTCCCGGGTTCCTGACGATGGCCGTGACCATGTGACCCTGCTGCAGCGCCTGGTTGACCAGATATTGACCGGTCTGTCCAGTGGCTCCCAGCACAGCGATCTTCATCCTCACACTCACTCACACACACAAACACAAAAACACACACAGAGCTGCGTCACGGCTGAAGCTGATCACCGGACGGACGACGTGTGTTCAATGCTCTGACCTCTCAAACTTAACTGCGGGGAGGTTCCCTCCCTGTTTCACAAGTACAAGTGTAAAAAAATGATTACCATGGTGCAATAAAGAAGGCCTCTCAGAAATTTAGGTTAGTCATCTGACAGATTTTCTGAAAAATGCTGCACTGAATTATTGTCACCACTTATCAAACAGAAATACTTTATAATAGTTAATAAGTCCAGAAAGTGGTTTAGTCAATTAAAACCCACAAAATAGAAAATAAAAAGCTTTTTTTGGCCCGATAAACCAAAACACAAACAAAAAAAAAACTCATGAGAGTTAGGAAGAGGAAAATCTCACTTAAATTTTACTAATTGCAACCATTATTTTTAACCTAAGACTGCATCACAGGTCCTTTCATATGAGTGCAAATGTTATACATTACATTATTACACCTGTATTCTTTGTAAACATACAAGTTGCAGCAAAATAAGCCAATATTTCCCATGATGATTGCCTGATATAATCACTGGGATTGATAAATTGATCCCCATCTACCAAGTGCTGGTGTGTTCTCATAGACTCACACAGAGAGATAAAACTCTGACTGAACCACGCAAGCAACAACAAACTGTGTGTGTCTTTGTTGCATTCGAATCGGGCTGATTATCTCTGCAGCAACAGACAATGAAGAGCTTGTTGGTCAGATGCTCACTGAAGATACTAAGCGGATACTGACTAAAACCCAAATGATGTTGGTTAAGAACCACTCTGAGGATGTATTTCTTGGTAGCTAATAAAATGTTTTTTATGTTGAAGATACATGGGAAAGTGGGAGAGAAGAGAACTTCCCATCTTACATAATCTCATTTATTATCAAGTATGCAGTTAATGTTTAACTATACCATAATGGCCCTAATCAGTTCACATCCAGGCTTCAAATGCACTGGCTTGTTAGCGTGACCCTGAAATGCTGTCCCCTATGTGTTTTATTTGCTTTATGGTTTGTGTATATTCATATGAAATGTATTTTAATGGTAATGGTAACTTTTGGTTAAGTACTGTACAATGCACTTCCTCTCATTCTTTGTTTATCTTTTAATTTTCACAATTGTCATATGGACTATGTGTCTTAAATCAAGAATTATAGCTATGTAGCCAAAAGTGTGATCAAACTGTCTATAATGTCATGTCAATGCAATTTTTTGAAAAGTACTTTTTGCAGATAGGAAATGGGCCTAGTAAAAACACTGAAAACAGAGTATAGTATTCATATGTCAAATGTCAAGCAGTTTAGGCCTAACACAAATCAGACTCCCAACACTCAAGGAAATGGTGCATTACCGCCACCAAATGGCAAGATATGTTCTCTTCTGTTGTTAGCAGTGTTTAAAAATATGAGGCATTATACTGGCATTATATGGCCTATAATTGTTTGCATTTTGGAAATGTAAACATGCCGAATTCCCCTTTAATTGTTCCTGTTTACTATAATTATTGACGCACTGACAGACTGCATGAGCGCACTGACAATTAACAACTTATTTAGTTTGTTTAGCTAGCTACTTCTTCTCAGAGATATAAATGGAGTAGTAGATTAAAAAACACATAGCGACAGCACCACAAACTGCAACCCTTAAAATACGTTTGTTTTTTGTTCTTTTAATAAGATAGGCTAACGTTACATTAGTTTGAGGGTCAGTATGATCTCGAAATCTAACAAGCGTGATTCGAGTTTGTGTTTTGCAACAAACAACACACCCCTTTCGTTATCTAACACACGGAGGAACAACGGACATGTAAAACCCACGCTACAAACATTTTAGCAAGATTTCCCCCCAATATTATATCTTGACGTTAAATATTGTGCAATTAAAAGCTGTGACCGCTGTTTAACGTTGCACAGTATCGTTCATTCACCCCGGTGTTATTAAACACAACTCACCTCACGTTGCTGCGTTCACGTCCGACCAGAAAGTGAATGAGGCGTTCAAGAGCAACAGTGTTCAGGTGTGTTTGTAAAGCAACGTTCATTTGGATTTAAAATTATATTTGTACGATATCCTGAAACAAAGAGGGTATTTTAATGTATAATTAATTACGGTATGTCAAGTTAAAATGTAGACAGAAATCAACATAGGGGGGATAATGAGCCACCCCTTGTTGCTAGGAAACCATAAGAAAAATTGAGCATGTGACCAAATTTAGGAGGAAGGCATCCTTTCATGGAGTCTGTGAAGGTAAGAACCACATGAGTAAAGTGGTTAGACATTATTTGTGTAAACATTTTTCACTCTTGAAAGTCAGTTGTGTGATAATTATACATTTGTTTACATGAGTTGTGGTACCTATGAGCTACAACATGAGGCAGTAAACCTAGCATGAAACTGCACCATTAGCTGTGGGTGAGTGATAAAGTCAATATGGTAGCTCTGGGGTAAGTTGAGTCACTTGGCCCATCAACTTACCCTGCTCCTATGCTCAATTTACCCCCAATAGACGGGGTAAGTTGTGCCACAAGACCACTTTTTTTGGACACAGTTATGCTTACACTCACTCTGTTTGCAGGGATGCACAACATCCTGAAATATATGCAGATAATTTAGTTATCCACAAAACTATAACTGCCTTGATGTAGTGCCTTGATGTTTGCAGCTAGAGTGGTTGAGTTTGTCTGAATTAAATTTTGCAGAAAAATACAACTACCGGTACTATGATTTGTTGTTTTTGTTTTTTAGAATTAGAAAAACGTTATTGTCCCGCCAAGGCAGGAAATTCATCTTTGGTCTCACTTACATAAGAAAAACACAGACGCTTGAAAAGAAAAATACATACAGGTAACATCTGACAATGACTGTGTCTTGTTGATTATGGAAATGGCATTAAGGATAAAGGAGCCGCAATGAAATATAAATCTTGCCAGATCCTGACTTTTAGATTAAAATACAAGCATACAAGTACAAGATGGTTCCTTTAGTTGGGTTCACATTGAGGGAAACTAATTGAGAAGTCACAAAGTAATATTAAAATGACAGAAGAGTACTGTAGCCTACAATCATAATGATGATACTAAATGATGATGATTTGTGTTTTTCTTTCAGCCTGGCCTTATGCAGTTTCAGCTGGATGACCTGTAGCATCACAGCGGACTGCTGCAATGAAACATGGAGGACTGGACTCGGCTGGCTTCACACTGAAGGCTTTCAACACACACACACACACACACACACACACACACACACACACACTTCCAAAACCAAAAGCATACATCGACCTGCCTCTTACCCACACATGTTTACCTCTGCACTATGGCAGCCTCCTATATAAAGACCAGTCTAGTCGCATCAAGTCATTAGCTCAGGTAATCCACTTGAGGCTCGGGGGCCTTGATTATGCGATCACACTGAGGGACTAAAGACTAAACCAGCGTCAGCAGCACAGATCGGGGGGTTAGATTCACACACATGACGCCTCTGTGGTGACAGTTACATTGACGCTGCTGCTGTCATTTACTGTATTTTCCTACAATGACAGGACTGACTGACATGCTGCAGTTGTTGACCTGATCCGGGTGGACCAGTGGAGGATGAAACAGAGCAAATGGCTGTTTGAATACTCGCTGACACAAGGCACCGACAGCCAAACATCTCGGGAACTGGTGACTGGGAAGAGGAGGTGACCACGTACGTAAACAGCTGAGTTGAGTCTCTTCATTGTGGTTATCTAGATGGAAAAAAACAAGTTTCATGTTACAGGCTGGGTTGAAATAATCCATGATAATATTTTCTTGTAGATGGCGTTATTGTTCACTTAATCTGATTGGATGATTTTGGCTTCCTGTTGAAATATCTTTACCTGTGACGAAAGCCACCCATCTGTTCTTTTTAAGTAGGTCAAAACCAGCAATGAGAAATAAGAAAGCTGTGCACAAATACAATCTAATGAGATCTACTATGTTCAGATTTAAAGGTTTATTCTTTTATTGGTTTTTGGAAACTATAAACAGACATTAAATTGTTTATTTACCCAAAACAGCAAAGGAACATGTAAAAAAAAAAAAAAGCAGTTTCCCTTCTTTTAAATAATTTCATTTCATCACTATAACGTCAGGCTATGAAGGTATTTCCTGTATGCTTGGTTTTGTAGATAGCTTAACATAGACTAGGCCTTCGTAGAATTCAAGCGAAAAAAAAGTCCTGTGCTTCAGGATTGAGGCCAATCGCAGCCGCCAGGACTGAACCAGAAGATAACGAGATTTAAAGGGCACAAAGTCGAACCGCCTCCAGCTCCAGCTCCAGCTCCAGCTCCAGCTCCAGCTCTCCTGCTGGTGCTGAGCTACACTCAACTTTCTGCAGAATTATATAAACGTGTATGAATAAGAAACTGACCTGTGTTCAACTTCATCAAGCCATATTCCATATTTATTTTGGAGCATTAGCCTCTAAATTATTTGCTGCAGTTAGATAATTAGATTTTGCATATTCAACACTTTGGCTCTGTTCTGTGTGGTGATGATGTTATGTTTGTGTGGTGTTTTGAACAGGAACAGCCATGGGATGTGGCGTCACAAAGTCCAACCAGTTCCACAAACACAACACTGGAAAAGGTAACGTGGTCCTGCAGACGCTTCAACAGAGTACTGATGAATCTGCCTCTTACATGTGCTGTAATTAATGTATCTGTATGTCTTATTGTCTTTCTGTTCTGCTGCGTGCAGCCGTCACATGTAAGCCACACCCGTCTTACCTTGTTGTGTTGTTGTTGTTGTTGTTGTTGTTGTTGTTTAATGTCAAGCTCAAACCACCTTGAGCAAAAGTCAAATGTCCAACCTTAACAGAAAAACCTGTTTCTGATGTTTTAATAAACAACCTAGATTTACAGTTAAACTATGTTAATTTGGTTGAAAATGTAAAGAAGGGCAGTAATTAGCAACTTCTATTCACTATCATTATAACTATGAATAGTTCATTATGTTTATTATGTATCAGTTGACAAAAACAAATTGTATAAAAGTGTGCCTATAAACAGTACTACATTTGTGCTAAAATTCACCAATTCATCATTGTTCTAATTGTGCCTTTGTTTTGTCAGTGAGTATATAGCAGAATATCGCATATTGTTGCAATTAATTATTCAGATTATTAAAGAAAAACAAAAAACAAACAGAATATCATAGTCATGCACAGCTGTAGATAAACATGCACACTAATGTTGTGAAATTTGATATCCTTGTCCGTTCTTCAGCCATAAGAGCTGCCATCCTGATCCAGCGATGGTACCGTCAGTATGTTGCCCGCACAGAGATGAGACGGAGATACACCTGGCACATCTTCCAGTCCATCGAATACTCTGGAGAACAGGCTCAGATCAAGGTGACAAACCACCAGCAGAGACCACCTCTTGTAATTTTTCTTCATTCGCTATACAGTATTGAGTACAAACTCATGCCCGACCTCTCTCCCCTGTGCAGCTTTATAACTTCCTCGGCTACCTCATGGATAATTTCACACCATCGAGCAATGAACGTAAGATTTAACATTTCAGCAGACAAACTGCGTTGCTCAGAAAAAAAATTCCCCCCCATGAAAAACTGAAACTTTGATCCTTCCCTCCAGGAAATCTGATCTCACACATCTTCAGAGACAACGAGGTCTGTCGGGACGCCGAGTGGGAGAGGCACTTCTGCTACAAGAACATCGACGTGCCAGAGATTTACTCGGGACCTCACCTCACCTTCCCGCTGACGGTGGAGCAGGTGGTCGGGCTGGTGGAGGCTTTCAGGAGGAAGAAGGTAGGTGCTGCTCTTCAGCCTGAAACACATTAAACCAGGTCTTTTTGAATCACTGTGATGGGTAGAAGCATAGATACAAGTGATGCACCCTACTGTACATCGCAGGGAAAATATAATATGAAATATTTATAATTATCTATTATTTTTCAAGATCTGTCCAGTGTGCTGTACATTTGTGTGTTTGCACCTGAAAACCCCCCTCAAACAAGTCTCTCTCCCAGTAGCAGCTGCACTCGCGCTACGTCCTCCAGCTCCTGCTTGAGACATGGAAAATGCTCCGGATGCTTCCCAACATCAACCGCATCTCCACCTGCCAAAGCAAAGAAATCACTATTTGTGGTGAGCTGGAAAAAAAATCCTTTGGTTATTTATTTCTGCCTTTTCATCGTAGACTGTGAAAACCATCAGTAATCGATGGAAAATTAATCAGCAAAATGATTAATTTAAAAAAATCTGAAATTCTCTGGTTACAGCTTTAAAAAAAATTGTATGGTATCTTTTGTTTTGCAGTACAAAATGGGTTTAAAATAAGACGACTAGATCTCATTAGATGTAATTTGTTGCAGGTTTTTCAACCGTTGAGACAGATCTCCATACAAAAAGATGTGTTTGACATTTTATCGAGGCAGAGAGAAAGTCTCATTGCTGTAAACCTTTAAACACATCCAGAGAGAGTTGTTAGCAGTGTGCTTTTTTTTGTTTTTTTTACATGCAGTACACATGTCCTCTTCATTACAGGTGACCTACATGGCCAACTTGAAGACCTGCTGCTGATTTTCTACAAGGTCTGGACCTCATCTTCTTAATTAATACTGAAATAATCCAGATTTTTCTTTTGCTAAGCAGTTGTGCTTGTTTTTTTATATAACGTATCGATATATCTCGTAACTGTTTTCTTTATAAACTTAACAAAGATGGCTGTATTTTTTGTACTTTAAGGGGCCTCAGTTTATCACTGAGGGAGTGAAACTGGATCTGTGACTGACATATTGTTTACATTTAGATTACAGAATGATCCTTTAACGCAGAGCTACTCTGCTGTTGTTATCTCTGTCACAGAATGGCATGCCGTCACTGGAGAAGCCCTATTTGTTTAATGGAGACTTCGTGGACCGAGGCAAGGACTCCATTGAGATCCTTCTCATCCTGTTTTCATTCATGCTCGTCTATCCGAGTGACGTCTACCTCAACAGGGGAAACCACGAGGATCACATAGTCAACCTGAGGTAAAAAAAAATATGTGGGACAGAGACGCCTTAAGTCTCACTTGTCAACAGACTTTAAATAAATCCATCAGGTATAATTAAAACCTGGTTTTCTGATTAGTATTCTCTGTCTCTTTTGTTTCTTTGGCTGGTTTAGATACGGTTTCACAAAGGAGGTGCTGACTAAATACAAGGTGGGTTCTTATCATGTAAAACCGGTAAAATCTGACACGTCTTGCTTTGTTTACCGCTCGGTGTAAACTTGCTTATCAAACCACCAGTGCACGGAGCCAAAATGTGTGATTATCCGTGCTATCTTTGGAGCAGCAAATTAAAATGGTTTCAATCACCTTTGCCAACACATTCCCACTAAAGCCTGATATAGGCCGACTTACTTTCCAATACAATACTAGTCACTCCTCCTCACCGCTAAGAGGATTTGGGACTTGACTGCAGGACATCTGACTGCGTTTGTGGCTTCTCATGAGTCAGGGAGTCAGGGTGGTCCAGTGCCAACCCCAGATGTCCCAAATGTTTCAGAGTTACTGTCCTGCACTGACAAGTTTGAATTTCCTGCAGATACTAATTGGATTAAAAGAAATAAACTGGGTTAAATACACATTTACATTTTCCAGGCATCTTGAATAACATCTTAATACTAGAGACACAAGCTGCAGGAACTGATCACATAAGGAAAACTACACCATTAATTCTCCATGTTTCTCATCAGATGCACGGCAAACGGATCCTAAAGCTGCTGCAGAAGATTTTCAGCTGGTTGCCGTTAGCGACGGTGATCGACCAGAAAGTGCTGGTCCTCCACGGAGGGATCTCTGACACCACAGACCTTAGTCTCCTGGCCCGACTGGACAGACACAATGTAAGGAATCATCAAGTCCGCATCAGTCACTTAACCTGTATCAATCACACATTTAAAATTTCTGTTAATGTGAACAGTTAAAGGGACTATGAGGAGTTTTGGAAAGCAAAGTGTTTTCACACTGCATTTCCCATGAGCCTCTGCGCGCATGGTGAAATTCTTGGACCGGCACAAGACGAACAAAAGCGAAAACATTTGCTAAGAATGTTTTCATTAATCAAAAATGAAAGTCGGAGGTTCGAAGACAATCAGATGCTGTTGTAGTTCCGACCATAAACAGCAATTCAGCGGCATTATTCCCATGACTCTGGGAAACTGAAAGTAGGAAATGCTGAGCGAGTCGACCACTAAATAATAATAACAAAATAAATATAAAGACAAAACGATATATTTATCGAAAAGCTGTAGTCTGATACCTTTTTCAAAGGTATCTGAGAGCTCAAGTCTCCTGGGTTTCCCGTTCTTTTGCAGAGTGCTGCTTTGTTTCCCCTAAAATTGTAGAAAACTAAAATAATACACTGATATTGCTTAAACAGTGTTTCATGTTGAACTTTATGCCTTTTGGAGATCATTTCATCTTCCATTTGCTTCACTGTTCACATTAACAGAAATTTTCACCAAACTTTTGCATGCTACTGTACACCTATATTCATTCCCTGAAATCTCTACTCTGCTGGTTTATTCCCCAGTATGTTTCAGCGCTGAGGCCTCCGAAGAAGAAGCACCTGATCTCAACGGGGACGTCCATCGACTCGGACGTAGACGAGGACATCTGGTCCGCCAACAGGATGCTCCAGCGTCGGGCCTCCCTCACATATCCCAAACCTATGGGAGTACGAAGCAGCTTCCAGAATCGCTCGCTGCAGGATTTCTCTGAACGGCTCAAAACGAACGTGGTGGACTACGAGCTGGAGACCCCTAAGAAGAGACAGTCCGTCTTCAACTCGCCGACCACCAGATCGGAGAAAGAGATCACTCTGTCCGTGTCGTCGGACTCTGTAAACAGTGAAAACATCAAGGATGAATGGAAACAGGTGATGAATGAATACGCAGGAGTAACACTGAGATTTCTGTCACGTTTTAATCGCATTGAATCCATCTGGACCCATGTTGTCTTTGTTTTAGGTTTTTTTATCGCTTACCTTCTGAAAGTGTCACATCAGTGCTGCCAGAATTAGGAGTCTTCATTCATTCAATCATAACACACCAATACTGTAAATCATCATTTAATATATAAGCCTTTTAAAAGTCACATTTGAGAAGCTGAACCTTAAAAATGTCCTAAGCAGTGAATCACTTTTTAAAACTAAATAACTGGTCATTGACATTACTAAACAGCTTGATTTCTGAATATTACAAAATCATAACTGTGCATTTATTTTACACCCAGTCTCTCACAAACACATTGAGTGCGTTTTTATGCGTTTCAAACATCTACGAAGACAATTTTATAGTAGTTTAGAGTTGCAGTTATATTGTCTGTGCTGCCTGTTTGTTGTGAAATTGTTCCACATGAGATATTTAGTCAGTGACGTTCACAGAAAAAAAAAAGGTTATCTTGGTCAGAGGTCACGGCCTTTCTGCTCTGGCTCCATCCCAGCGGACTGAATCAGTCACAACCTTATAAACGCTCCATCAGTAATCACCACTCACCTCGGAGCGAGAGCCGCAGATTGTTGTTGCCTGCGTGGGTTGCAACATGCTCTAATCCACCGCATCATTAATCCCTCGGCCCTGAGCTCAATCTACTTTTCCAACTGGCCGTCATCACCTTAAGCACAGGCTGTAAAAGTCAGTGGTCTCATCTGGTGACGATTCGCCTCCAAACATGCTCAGTCACCGCAAATCTGTCGCAGGGGGAAGGAATGTAAGATGATGCTTTCAGGCTGATTGTGAGCATTAAACCACTGCAAACACAAATAACTGAAGAAATAATTTATATATAATAGGGGCGTGCCAAAAAATCGATTCACGTAAGAATTGCAATTCTCATTTAATATGATTCAGAATCGATATAAAATGTCCCAAAATCGATAAAAAAAAAATAAAAAAAATGAAACAAATCTGCTGGCTGTCGGCCTCCATTTCCTTAGAATTTAAAAGGCAGCATGTTTAACTGCACAATTTTTTTAATAAAGAGGCACTTTTAATTTTGTTACTTAAGCAATATGTGACATTGCTTTTATGCAACAGTTTCAACAATTCCATCTAAGCATGGATAAATGTCTAAAACTCGATAAATGTGAAAGTCATTCTGTCTTGTAAAGCAGACTGGAGTAGATCATGAGGATCCTTTGCACACCGATAGACTGAAGCAGAAATCATTATGAATCAAATCGTTTTGAATCGAAAATCGATTTTGAATCGAATCGTAGCCCCAAAAATCAGAATCGAATCGAATTGAATCAAATCGTGAGAATAGTAAAAGATTCCCACCCCTAATATATAATGTAAATTTACAAGGCTTTAACTATAGATTGTAGAAACTTAATTTATTTTTCCCTTAAAAAAGACGACAGATTTATATTTGTGCCATTAGTAATTAAAAGTGGTCGTGATGCTGGGATTAAAACGTCATATTGAAACTGTAGCAGTTTGTATCTGGTGGTGTTTCTAGATTTCATGCAGTGGAGCAGACATTGGGTATAAATGTGACCGATGTCTTTGTTTTGAAACTCAAAACCACCATCTCCCTCCTGTCACTTCCTGTGTGCCCTCCAGGTCCTGGACCTGCTGTGGAGCGACCCGATGCCCCAGGACGGCTGCACGCCCAACGAAGTGCGGGGCGGAGGCTGCTACTGGGGCCCCGATGTCACCGAGGACTTCCTGAACAAACACAACCTCCAGCTCCTCATTCGCTCCCACGAGTGCAAACAGGACGGTTATGAGTTTTGTCACAACCGTAAGGTGAGGGGCCTCACACACAGACGGACTGATAATAATCCCCACAGATCAATACCTAGACAGATCACTGACACGGCCGCTGGCTTCCTTCAAGTCTGAGGAACATATGAATCCCTTCTGTTTGTTTTACCGTAGGTCCTCACTCTGTTCTCTGCCTCTAACTACTACGATGTGGGAAGCAACAGAGGCGCCTACGTGAAGCTGGGTCCAGACCTTCTGCCTTATATGATTCAGTACCAGACCAGCAGCATCACCAGAGAGCTCACTGTGAGGCAAAGGTACAAAAACACTGCAATATATTACAACACACACACAAAACAGAAAAAACATGAATCATCCATAAGAAGTACAATAGAGAGTTGGCATCAGCATATCAAGCAAACGGTGTCCTTTCTTTCTGTAAATAGAAAACTTGTGTTGCCTATTTTAGATCAATCCTTATGTCATCTGATGAGCCAAGACATTGAAAAGATTTAGATCCACGCTTATGTAGTCTTTCTATCTGTGTTAGTTAGATAAACTTACCTAACTTAATGATTAAATAAGTAACCCACTTATGCCGGTTACAGAGGTCTGGCCTTTTATTGTAACCACAGGTGACCTTGTAGTGGTGCTACAGCTAGTTCATCTGCTGATTGTTTCTGTTAGTTATGTATCTTCTCCCTGCTCCTTTCCAACCAAGAAATAAGAAAGTGTTGTGTTTTGGTATGTTTATTGGGAAAAGTCGTGAAATTACCTTGGCTGGACCAAATAAAAAAATTAAATTAAATGGAATGAAAATGTATCAATTAATTACAACAGTAAAAAAAAAAAAAAGCTGTCAGTGGTTATACTCTCCGCTTTGAAAGTGATGGCTTTAAATTCCTCATTTTGACCAAAACACAGACACAGACATTGTTGGGAATGTGTTTATTTGCTTGTCTTTACAGACTCAGATGAGAAGATTGAAATCAGTCTCATGTTTGTCTTTAGCTTAAGGTTTGGAAACAAAGGGAAACATGTTTTGTTTACCTTTAGAGACAGCCCTGTCTTTGTGCTAAGCTAAGCTAACTACCTGTTGATACTGATCAATCCACTCAACCACAATGCGAACAAGGGAGAGTTGAAATATTCCTTTAAATTAATGAAACAATGATCAAAATTGTTTTCATGTTGCTCTCTTTATTAACTACTCCTCAAATATTAAACTAATCTGTATGTACAAATATGTTAATGTACATTAATATTCCAGAAATGTTTTTTGTCCAAGTTTTGCATCTTAAAACTGGTTCAAAAGCAGGTTGTTGTTTTGTTTTTTTGCCTTATTGTGTGATGAAAACCCATTTTGTTTCTATTTAAACAGATTTAAAACAGAATTTCTTGACCTTTAATGACTTAATGGAAATGAATGTGTTTCTAACTGTTTTAAATGTGCCTGTAATGCTGTAAATTAACCTGTTTTTAATTGTACCTGCTCAGCAGTATTGGGCGAACCGAGCACTCAGCCCTCAAAGTCCTGCGGGAGCAGCTGTTTGCGCACAGGTCTGACCTCCTCTGTGCCTTCAGAAAGTTAGACGCCAACAACACAGGTGTGTGTCTGTGCTGTGTGAGTCCTCTGTGGATCGGGTGTTATTTAATATAATCACAGGCCTCACATGTACATCCAGTTTCCCCGTGCGGTTCTCACAGGACTACGTCTGAAGGGGGAGAAACACGAGCTCGCAGCTTTGTGCTTTGTGTAGTTGTGAGGAGCTTTGTAATCCACAACAACAACATGTGGACGGAGCAGAACATTTGATAGTTTCACAGAAACCTCAGCTGAGACTGTTGTTGTTGTTCCGGATTTACTTTGACACATCAGCTCCAAACATGTGCGAGAGATCTATTTGATAGTTCACTAATCCAAATATTTAGGAGTTTCTCTTGGTCGTCGTCAGCAGAGTCTCCCTGTGTTTGTCCTGTGTGCAGTCAGACACGACTTCACCACCCTTAAAAGAAACAAAGTTACAGCATTGCACGTTTGTTATTGATTACATATCTTACACTATCTTATACTTAAGAGCCTAATATAGTAGAGTTATAATCAGTGTTTGCAGTGAGACATGTTGATCAGGTGATTCAATAACGTGATCTTGGATACTGTGTATCTAAACACATTATATGACAGAAAAATAATACAGTGTATTTAGATTTCATGATAGAAAAGATTTAAATTTGTTCATTGGAGTTATATTGTAAAGTTATGGTGGTTGACAATATAAACAAACTCAAACATTTCTTCACTGAAATTTCTTGTTATTTATTCTTTGGTGCAACAATTACTCTGCTCATGAGAGAACATCATTAACCTCGTTCTCGTCTTCCTCCTCCTCCTCCTCCTCCTCTGTCAGGTTTCGTGTCTCTTAGCGACTGGGCCTCTGCAGTGGAGAGTGTGATGCGCCTCAGTCTGCCCTGGAGGATGCTGCGCTGTCAGCTGGTCACCTGCAAGACCAGCGACGGCATGGTCAACTACAACGAGTGGTTCAACGAGCTCGCCATCGCAGGACCCAACATGGATGTGAGTGTGGAACTATAACCAAAGTGAGAGCGTGAGCCTTTGAGTTTGCATGTTCTCCCTGTGTCTGCATGAAGCTGTTCTCTCCAGGTTCTCTGGCTTCCTCCCACAGTAAATAGACCCATGAATGAATGAGTGTAAAAGATACTAAACCAAAGGCACAGGAAGTGATGTCACAACAGTGGCTGCAGTGATTCTTTTGAACAACACATAATGTGTCGAGTTTGTGTGAAGACTTGAGTCCTTTTGAGTTGTTTTTTTTAATGGTTAAATGCTGTTTACATTAAATTATGTTAACTTAGTTTCTCTCTCTCTGTGCAGCACATTGACCAGAGTCTGCTGGAGACTTTGTACCGCCACCGCTCCACCTTGGAGACCATCTTCAGAATCGTAGACACAGACAACTCAGGTAAAACCACTGATTCATCACCATCACAGTGAAACAAGTTACATCTGTGCACACCACCGGCTACTCTGTTAAATGGATACTTACTTACTTTCTTAGAGGGGAAATCCACCTCAAAATCTCAAACATAGCAAAAGTTGACGAAAGTGAAACCTTGTTAACAAATGAATGAAATATAAAATATAAAAACATGAATTTGCCCCCCAAAAAATGCAATACAGTGCCAATAAAACAATAATTTAATTTCATTCTAAATTCTTTATATAATCATCTGAACGCAATGAATCCGTGACCAGAAGCAAAGGTCTGCCTTCTGATGGATAACTTGAAATGACTGCACAGACACGAGACACGAGACACGATCTATCGAGGTCTGGTTCACAGTAAAGTGTGTCAGGGCAGCCGTCGTTCGTGAAGTGTTTCCTCGTATCCAGATTGCTAGTCTACGGCGTCCAGCCTCTGTTAATCCACCTGTAGCTTGCCAAAGAGGCCACAGCAGGTTATCGCCTCTCGAATCCTCCCAGTTAAGACCAGGATTAACCCACTGATCTACTGGTCTCTCCACCCTCCGACTTCTGTGCACACACATTTTTCCCCTCCATCAGCATCTGCCTCAGCCTTTTCCACCCCTTTTGCTTCATACTATAATCAATCAATCAATCAATCAATCAATCAATCAATCAGGCTTTATTTGTATAGCACTTTTCATGCCCACGGCAGCTCAAAGTGCTTCACATGATAAAAACAAGGAACATAGGGAACACATATTGGGAGACACACATTACATTCACATACACATACACATACACATTCACACAATAATTTTAGAACATTGGATTTTAGAGACATCGGGGAAACACTATCTTACACTCAATCATTTGCAATGGGGAAAACACTAGATAAAATGAAGTAAAATAAAAATAAAATGAGAAGACGAGAAAGACACTAGATAAATGTAAAATATACAGGTGTAGTAGGATAAAATAGAATAAAAATGGATGAATTAAAATATAAGAAATAAATTAAATTAATGTTTGTTTGTTTTTTTATCAATTTCTTTTTTTATTATTTCCTCACATCCACTTTTACAATATTAATTCAGCAATCATTAGGACAATTCATTTTACAAGTGGTATTAGTAGACAATCACCTTTTGTTTGTTTTGTTTTTTTGTTAATTAAATGTTTTATAACAATAAAAAATAATAAGAATCAGTTAAAAGCAGATAACATCCTCCTCCTCCTCCTCCTCTTCCTCAGGCTTCATCAGCATGGAGGACTTCCGGCAGACCTGGAAGCTGCTCAGCGTCTACCTGAAGATGGAGATCTCGGACGAGGCCATCTCCGACCTGGCCGTGACCATCGACAGCAACCACGACGGCAGCATCGACATCGACGAGTTCATGGAGGCCTTCCGCCTCACGGACAAGAAGAGCCGTCTGGAGCGAGGCCGCAGCATGTTCATGGGCACCGCCACCGACCTCACCAAGCTGGAGGGAGACCCCAACATTTGAGCTGCAGGGACCGAAAAAAACAGATACAGAGGGGCGACGTCCGGCTCAGTCGCTCCGTCGGGTGGCCAGCAGCAGCGCAGGTGCAGCCGACGCAAGCTGCTTTAATGACGCACATTAGGACGTACAGTAGGACGCTGCTGAGCTGAGCAACAGCCGTGCGGATGGCGAGGGATTAGGAGGGAGGTCAGAGGTCGCCGTGCTTTTACAGCCAATGTTCATTCATTCACTTTTTGAAGCAGTTTCTTCCACAGAGGAAGTGAAGTGGGTGAAACACAACTGCATGGACACGAATTTAGTCTCTTTTGGTGTTAGAGTAGCTAAAAAAACTGTTGCAAACATTAAGGCTTCATATTTATTTAGACACCGTGACCAGTTATTATACAAATGTTCGCATTTTATATCCATATTATTTTTGAACTTTCTGACTTGTGGAAGAGTAACACCTGCACACTTACTCCAGATGCTTTTAAACATCATTTTAATTCCAGTTAAGTTAATAAAAAGTTTTGAAACCCAACTTTATTCATTTTTTACAATGATATAAAACTGATAAATGTGACTGACAGCTGAAAACGAAGATGTTTTTTTGTACGTTTGCTACTGTAAGTAAGTAAAGCAGTAGACAGGAACCTACAAGTGATCAAATCTGAATTTACAATTTTTTTGAATTTTTTTTTGTACTCATCGTTAATCCTCTCACTCCTTAGTGCAAAGATGTTTAATGTGATTTTTAACACTTTGAAAATAATACACAATAACACAATAATCTTATGTTTGACTGCTCTCAGTGAGTCAGTGTGCAGATGAAACTCAGTTCAAGACATGCTGATGTCCAACAGCCTTGCATGCATCTACAATGTGATGATTGTGTAGCCATATAGTATATCAACACTTTATAGGTACCAGAAACTGAAAAAAACAATGATGAACAATAAACGATTGTGCAGCTCATCATAAGCACTACATATTTGCAACTAAACGTTGCTGGTGCCTTAGCAGCAGAGGAGATGAAGTTACATCCAGGACGCACTGAGGATGTTTTGATATCAGTGCCAACTGCCACCCTCACCTTTGTCCAGAACGGGGAACTCATACTTGTATCAGATGAACTGTTTAGAAGAATATGTTGCTTTTAACCCCAGAGGAGTCACTGTATTTCAGAGGGATTGTTTGATATTTTTGAGAGTGGCGTTAATCTTCTCTTCTGACTCAATTTGAATAATAATCAAAATGTCCTATTATTCCTTTAAGATATGGAGGAAAACAATGGTGTTAAATATTCTCAGTGGTATTGTTAAATGAAGCTCCCACCATGTTCAGTATTGTTTAAACAACTGTGATGTAAAACGTAAACTTTGTTGTATGTTTTCTGAGCATGCAGCCCTTATACATAACTGTAAATACATCTTACAGTCAAATCTGTAGTATTAATTTGTACAGGTGTAAGTTGATAACCAATTATTTCCAGTTACCAATTTAAACAGCCTTAATTGATCCACAGTGGTATCTTAGCAATATGACTACAACTAATAATTTTATTCACCATCAGTTCATACATTGTTAAAACTATTGACTAAAATCATCCTGTTGATAATATGTCAGGAAATAATGAGAAATATATATATTAAAATTTCAGGTCAGTTTTGTCTGAGTCCAGCTTTAATTTGAGAAGATTAAAAAAGTTAGTGAAAATTTTGGCTTGTAAAATGACTTAATGATTATTATTATAATTATTATTATTATGATTATTTTACCTCTGTTTTATTTTACATTATTGAACATGAACACTTCAGTCATTCCCCCTGAGAGCTGCACTGTTTGAGTCCACAGACTGAAATGTGCTATAACTTTTTTTCTTTTTTCTTTTTAACTTTAAATCATTTTTCTAAAGTGTAAATTTTGCTTTATACATCTCAAATTATTAATAACACGATGGTGTTTCTGATGTCTTTTACCCTTCCTGGCCAGGCAGGTTCATTTCCATTTTTACCAGCAGGGGGCGCGACAGACCATTCAGTTCAATTTGTTGTGGAGCAGAAGTATTACTGCAGGTAAAAATCCTGCATTAAACATCCTACTGAAGTAAATAAAAGTACACCAAGTCAAACTGAAATGGGCAATGCACTTAACACATGAATAAAAATGCAAAATGATGAAATATGGCTCTTGCACTAATTTCGACCGTGACATTAGGTTATTATCACTCCTACTTTAGGATTTTACTGCTGTGGCTGGTTTAAGTGGAAATTACTTTTTGATACATATCTTCTAAAGGGCTTGAATTAATGGTTATTTAGGATGAAGGATTATTTTGTTGTTTAATTGATTGCTTGGTTTGTAAAATATCAGTAAGAGCCTATTACAGTAACCTACAACCTTAAGCGACACCTTCATATTTCTCTGTATTCTCATTTATATTTACGCATACAAGATGTTGTTAAGGTAGACAGCAGGCTGTTGACTCCTGATAATCATCATAAAACGTGTTCTGTTAAAAAAAAGATAAAGATAAATTGAAATAATTACAAGGAACAATAGCAGACTTCACATGCAAGGGGCTGCAACCATGGATATGTGACAGACAGATCTCAAAATAGTCCATATCCTGTAAATCCTGAGATTACTGGAGCATTGACCAGTTTTCCAAGATGATAATTATCCTACAATTGGTTAAGATATTAATGAATAAGAAAGGCAAAGAAAAGAAAAACACCACCACAGATGTTCACATTGGGCAACTGTAGGAAAGGTATCAATTTTCTCTTTGATCTATAATTTTTGGGAATAAAGTGACCATGCACGGCACCGCCACGCCTATTTCCAGTGTTCCTTTGTATTAATAACGGGTCATAAATCCAGATGACACAGGAAACATGACTGACTAATCCGAAATGTGCTGTGGACCAAGGTCTTGTTCCACTGTCCATGACTCCCAAGGACAAACTCCTCTCACCAGGTAAACAAAGAGTGGGTGTCAACTTTGCAATTGCTTTGTGCAATGCATTTTTAGACTTTGTTGAAAGTACAGACAGTTCTCGACATGTTTGATGGATGTTCATGTAAAACGCAAAAACTCCCACTCAAACCTGAGATTCTTGAGGAGATAATACAGTTTAAAAATCCAAGAATTTTCCACTGTGTGTTGCTGCACCTTGAATTCAGGGTGTGGGCCTCCGTCGGTAATCCTAGTTAGTTAGTTTATCTCTGCATTTGGACTGGGAAAAAGGGGAGAAACGGTCAACTTAGTCATGATTCCTGTTGTATCTTGACTACTGGATATACAGATACAGTAGTAGGCCTAAGTATTTATAAGAATTAAATCTCACGCAATTGAATCAAGTCAACTGGCTTCATCAGTTCGTCTTCAAGACAAAAACTAAGCCCAGTTGACTTGATTGAATTGCCTGGACAAATTGAGAATTTGCACAGATGAGATATTAATTAAAGGAGCACTGGAAAAAGATTTTATTTTAAATTTTAACTAACTTAACAGCTTTGCATACATCTGGAAAAATGGGGAAACGGTTAGACTGATGTTGTTTCCCATTGCATCTTGATTTGTGTAATACAGGAAAACTGGAAAATACGGCCAGAGGCTAGTTTGCTTATCTTAGCATAAAAACCATAAAAACTGAAGTCTGGCTGGATTGATCATGTTTTCTGTGGTATGTTGACTTGTGGATACATAGTCTAAAAAAGGAGAAGCAGATGGAGGTCTATTTCACTATTTGAAAGTAAGGTCAAAGGTTACATGGCTTAGCAAAGAGACTACAGTAGGTGGGAACAGCTAGCTTGGCTATTATTAGCTAAGTTTCCATAAGCATCCTGATTTGTGGACAAAGGTATAGATTTTGATCATTGGAGCACTGGGAAATAGACTTGAATGAATGTATGAAAGTTAAACCAGAAGCAAATTAACTTAGCAAAAGGACGAGTGACAGAGTTAGCCTGACTTGATTAGTCACGATTGCTGAAAGCATTTAGATTTGTACTGTAAAAGCTTAGAAATCCAACAACTAATCAATAGCCAACGTTAGACCACTTAAAATTGTATTATTTGTTCAATCATTGGTCACACCATGCAGCCAGGAGGGAAGGTTAGGCTACTGTTTGAACACAACACGTCAATTGCTACAAAAAAAACCCACCATGAGGCCGACATGTTGTGCGTGCCCCCTCTGCTGCTCTCCACAACTAGCCACCAGCCCCCAACATAAACCACCTCACACACTGGTGACAAGTGGGACAATAGAGGGAGGCAGTTAGACCTAGTTTTGCAGTGTATTGAAGGAGGGGGGCGTCCATTGTTCGCAGTCTGCAGGTGGTCCTACAGTTGTAAAACTGTTGGAGCTGTGCCCCAATGAAAAGATGTGAATCAGTCAACTGAAGCATCTCAAAGCACTCGGTGACACAGACTTCAAGAAGGACTGTGGGTTCGTTTTACGTAGCAATGAAATGCTTCAGAGGTTCTTTAGTGAATAATTATTCAATTTGTCCACCAAGTGTGTCGAGTGCTCCAGCAGCAGCCAAAATGTTGTTACTATATGGCCTTCTGCTTTCTTTTTTTATCACCCGATTCAGCCAGTTACTACTACAAGGATAAAACCTGCCTCAGCACATACTCTCTGCAATATAGCATCACATTTTGCAAGTTTACCACCAATCTTGATAGACACCTGCATCAATTTTCTTGTATTTTGTGTTTCTGGCAGCTTTATTATTATTTTTAATTGACAAATGAATAAGTCAGACTCATAGCTGAGTTCATATTAAAAGATGGAAAGGCTGCATGACAATAACAAAAGTTATGGTTGAGCGCGAAAAAGCAAGAGGAGAGCCACACTATGTCTCCACAAAGTTATGTTTCATAGAAAGCCTATTTGCTGTTGCTGTATTTGTAGTTTGTTAAAATAGAAATTGAACGAATGCACTCTTTAATGGAGACCCTGAAGGAGACAGTGCGTATGTGCTGACGGCTGCAGTCCCTGAAACGACTCTCACAAGGGCAGAAAAACGTATGATGTCAGTTCCCAGAAGATCCTGCCCCGAGGCTATCACTTAAAATAATGAGGAGAAAGGCTGCTGGTGTGTACCGTCCGTACGCATGTAATGGCCTCCTGGATCTGTGGCATTTATCTGCTGCTGCTGCTGACACACGCGACCTCCTATGCTTCCCACAGAACTTGCCCAAACTTGTGGCGTTTCAACTTTAAGTTTGTCACGTGGAAGTAACAGTCAAAACACTCAGGGGGTGAAGAGTTGAAGAGGATTTCCCCTGATTTTTTTTATATTATATTATCTCTGTTTTTTTGTACAGTCATTCACAGAAAAAGGACATTTCATCACTGACCCGGCAGTAAGGCCCTGTACTGAACGCTTAGTCATAGTCATTACGCAGTTTCATCCCTGAAAAAAACATGTCAAGACTTATTTGATCCAGTGTTAGAAATAAACAGATCGGTACAAGTCCTTAAAAGTGCATTAGGCGCATTAGGTTTTATGCGGCTTACTTCATCAAAATGGCCCCAAGGACAGACAGATAGATATAGTATGACCTGAAATGGCTTAATTCAAGCTATTATTATTATTATTCAAGTCAGTTTCATGCATACAAATTACATTTAAGTAAACTATGTTGTGGCAGATTGAGGCGTTGTTATGTTTAAGTACTTTATATACAGATGTGTGTTTTAATCCAGTGGTTTCTAAATGAGGGGCTGTCTCCCTCAAAGGTTAACAAGATCTATAAATCTGAGTGGTCTGGAGACAATAAATATTGCAGGAAAAAAGACAAATTGACGAAAAGTTTAGTTCCTCGGGTCTTCAACAGTCCCTAAAATATGGTGAAAATGTCACTAGTTTTGAGTCTGTGTGCTCATGTGAAAGTCCTTTTCCTGGATCATAAAACTTATGCTGCAGTCTGGCAGTTTACAAGTTACATACAGTAGGCTACAAGTTTTTATTATTATGTGTTTTTACTTTTATTATGACAGAGAGAGAGACAAAAAATTAAGAAAAGAGAGAGGGGATGACTTGTAGCAAAAGGCCAGATTCAAACCCAGTGAACCTGTGGTATATGTGCTTTATCAGGTGAACCACCCTAGTTAGTAAAGTTTTTTGGAGGACTTTTAATTCATGTTCTTTGTTACGCCTGAAAATGCTTAAATTATAAAAAGTAAAATGTCATTTTATTTTCCATCCTCATGGGTGCCTCAATGTGTTTTTTGATGTGTAATATTTCTAATGGTTCTTAAAAAAGTAAACATTTCAGTTATCTAAATTCAGGTTATTAGCACTTACATTCATTATAATATATATTTCTCTGCAGGTGGACAGTTAAAGGAAAGACAGCAGGCGATGGTGTGAACTTTGCATTTGACTGCAACTTTTATTTTTTTGCAAATACACTAGAAATGTTTACAAAAGCACTGTAGAAACATCTGTGCAGTGTAAATTATCAAAACTAAAAATGAATATTACTTTGAAATCATTTTGCACCTAACATGACAAGGGGATTGTCATTTTCAGCAGCAAAACAAATTAGTACATCTTTTAAGAGGAAACGTCTGTTAGTGACTTCAGAACATCGAAACTGGGGAGGGGGGGGGGGGGGGGTGCGGTTGTTACACCAAAGAGCAAATTAAGGAAAAATAATAATAACAACAACAACAAAAGGATGGTATGGCACTAGTGCTCATCCCTGATGGAGGGCGTCATTCATCTAGATATTTTACACAGCATCAATTCTTCACTTTACTCGGTCATCAAGATAATCAGCCTTCCAGTAAAAACCACTCCAGTTTGACAGAAATCGGTGCATCTGGCTCCACAAACACAACTTTTTTTACTCTCACAGGTTCTCATACACGTCCGACAATCTTAAACCATTCATATACACTCTTACAGACATTTTCTTATATTTTACAGGGCTCTGGCTGGTCCCAGTTTGACACACTGGTCCATCTTTTTTACACTTTGTTTTGTATTTTCAGTGTGAAAACAAAAGTTGAAATGTCGAATGGAAATGAAATGTGCTTAATAGCTTAATATTACAAAATAAAAGTCTAAATCACGCTACATAAAAAAAGAGGAATAAATCCTACACAAGTGAAAACTAACAAAAAAAAAAAGTCACAAATCGAGGAACATAAAGATACATAAATATCGTGTGGCCCCTTTACAAAACATCCACAACTTATTTTACACAGCTCTGTATTGCTTTGTCTTACATAATACTGAGAATTTTTTTTTGCTCACAAAGAGCATTGATTACTTTTGTTTGCATTTGCGCCGGATGAAAAACAACAAAAAAAGCAATACCCATCAAACTGCTATCTGATTTTTTTTTCTTTCTCTTTTTTTGCCTTGATGTAAAAAAGGCACATACATGCATTCACGCACACACACACACACACACAACACAGTTGCAAATACTTCACTTAAGTGGTGGCACGATTTTAAAAAAAGAAAAGAAAAAAACAGTTGGCGGTGGTTTTGTGGCACAGCCGTTATCAGAGGAGAGTAAACATGGCGCTGGGGCAGATCTATGTGGGTTATCTTTGGTCAAGCAGGGATGAGCCAATGGGCTTGGAGGATTGGACTCAAAGGTCAGTGTAGTAGAAGTCAGACAGGTGGAGGAGTGGTGGTGGCGATGGCTCAGGTGTGTGTCATTCACACACAGACACACACACATACACAACTCACAGGATTAAGGTTTTTAAGGTTCAAGTAAAGGTGGATAACGATGGACTGTGAGTTCGCACAAGGCAAAGTTTCTTGCATGTATGTGAAATTAAAGGCCTTTTAGTGACTCGATGTTACTTTAAAAGACAAATTCAACAGTTTGGGGAACAAACAACACACATATGGTGTATAGTGGTTAGCTTAGCTTAGCATAAAGCCTGGAAAACAAGGAGGAAAAGGCTCTGGTCACGTTTACCAAATTATCCTGCTAGGGCTGCACCTTGTGATGTTTTTCATTATCTATAAATCTGCTAATTATTACAGTGTTAGATGCTGATGACGGCATCCCAGAATAAATTTGAAAAGCTGAAATCATCCATTTTTTGGCAATTGATTAATTGATTAGTCAAATAAAAAAAAATGAGTATTCATTACAGCTCTTAGTTTTTGGTTTGTTTGGGTTTTTTGTTTTTTTTTGGTATGGACTGAAAACAGATTTAGACAGAGGTGCTCGAAGGCGAGTTTCGTCTTCGTCTACACTTTCTTCCAGTCTTTGTGCTAAACTAAGCTTAAATAAGATGTAGTTTCAGATGAATAATTCCCCAAAGTGTTGAGCTTCTGCTTTTAAAGGACTCTCCACCAGTGTCATTTAACCCACGGTCAGACTTCTGACACCGATCTTACATGGCGTTGAAGTGGCTCACCCTTTCTGTCAAGTCTACTAACCCTATAATATATATAATATAAACCCCCATGATACATGTGATATGGTCAGATCAACTGTTAAATGAGGAATGACAGGTTAACTGTGATAACTTTACATAAATGTCGCTAGTGATAACTGTAACTGCTAATTCCGATAAATGGCAGAAAGCTTTGGGCTTTGTATCTTTGTGCTCAGGTGGCAAAGGGTCGGTGACACAGAAAGTCTTCAAGATTTAAGACTTGAAAATAAAAATAAAAGGAAAAGACTTTGTGGTTCAACCTGAAACCGAATACGAGCACATTATGGTAAATTCCCCATATGCAAATACAAGTCCATAGGTTATGGCATGTTTTTTTTCTTTCTTTTTTCTTTTTTTTTTTAGCAGCAGCAATAACAAATACAAAAGTATATCAAAAGAAGACACTCCATGTGCTGAGAAGCAAGTAACACAGAGGCAGGGATGTGTGTGTTGTCCAATCATCACAACAACATCACAACCAACACTAGCCAGGACAAACCGTTGAAATGTCTTGAACATATGGACCACCTACATAGAAATGACAAGGACAAAAAAAAACAAAAAAACACAATGAAAATACACAGGGCACAATTTCCAGGCAAAGTGCAGGGAATTTTTCCACGATGACAGTTTTATGGCCTTAGGTTCACTTCCCATTGACAGACAACAATGGGTTTTTGAATACGTGTGTGTGTGTAACGAGACAAATGTGGCGGACAGTAAAAAAAAAAAAAAGAAAATTAATAAAAAACACAACAACAACATGAAACATAAGACAAAACAGTGATTCAAGTGCTGTGTGCTGCGTTTGCCCGAATGCCTACTACAGCTTCCTTGGCAAACCAAGCGACTGCACAGCGGCGAGTGGCGGCGCACAGGGCTCCCCTTTAAACACCCACTGATTCCACTTTTTTTTTTTTTTTTGTTCCTCTCCTAATAGTCACGGCACTTGACAAGTGTCTTTGACAGATCAGCTGTAAATATAGTAATAGTATAATAGGACCAAAACAAAAACCTGGTAGCCTTGTGTGAGGACTGGTTTTAGCAATCCAAATTGTGCTTTCTCTAATAAAAAGAACAGTGTAGACGTGCAGGAGCGACGGTCGACACCAGACAAGAAGTTAGTGTCTTTCAGCGCACCTGGGTGGACTGCTTGCTGGATTTGGTCAGAGGTATCTCAACATTTCCCCTTTTATATATGTACAATAAGGACAAAGAGATTTCCAGCTTATTTGAACAAAGTATGAACATAAAGAACACGCTGAACCGTTGTAAGGCAGAAAGCAGGTTCAAGTCTCCCTTGTAAGTTCTGTGGGTGTTTTTTTTTTTTGTTTTTGATTTTTTTTTTTCCTCCTTTTTGTCTTAAATGTGTGATGAAGCCTAAAGAAGAAGGTGCAACTTTATCAAGCTACTGTCGGCAATCCTAACAATTTCACATCTAGATACTAACACCTTATCTAATGAGGGCTTTGAAATGTAGCCGAGTATATTTATTTTTTTTAACTAGTGTCGTGTGGAAGGGGAAAAAAGGATGGTGATACATTTATTTAAAAAAAAAGAATAATGAGAAGAAGAAGGGGTGGGGCCAAAAATCACGAGTATTTCAGGTGTCACACTGCACCGTGCCTGTGTCGAGAAAAACAGTTGCCCTTCAATTGTCCGTTAAAACAGGACACTGAAGTGTAAGATAAAGGTGCACAAACACTGTCACTGACTGATACTTGAAAGTGCCATGTGTATGTGATCATGTGTGTGTGTGTGTGTGCACTAATTCATCTTAGGAAAAAAGGCAAAAAATGCTATAAATAGTTTGGCTCAGTCTGATTTTTCTTTCCCATCTTTCTTTCTTTTTGTACAAAAAAAGGATATGCCAAGTTTACTGTTTTGTTAGCAAAACCGTTTTATCCTCAGAGCCCAAGAGTTAGCTCAGAGTTTCGTCCTAAAGATCCGAGTTTACTATGGTTCTTATTATTTATTTATTTATTCATTTTAAATCTGTTGGCTTGTGAGTTTTCTCCTCAGGCAAGACTGACGGAGAGGAAATGAGCGAGAATAATACGACGACTGTAACAACACCCGCTGTCGTTCAGGTGAATACTAAAACACTCTTTGAGCCACGTTAGTCGGCAAAAGTCTGCTCAGAAGAAGATCATGCATCCGTGTGCAGCAGCAGCAGCAGCAGCGACACCTAATGCTACTGTTTGTGTTCCCTCAGAAAAAGAAGAATTACAGGAAAAAAAAAAAAAGGCTTGTCCTGGCCTCCGAGCCCGCGCTCCCCCACCAAGAGTCTCGCCGTGTGTTAAGTGGGGGAAACCAGGACGGAAACGAGGAATAAAAAAAAAAAGGTGTGAGAGTTTGTCGTTGTGTTGCGGCACGGCAGGCAGTGAGGGCCATGCTCAGCAGGTAGAGGAGAGGAGGACAGACAGTCATAAGAAGGCTCAGTGAGAGGAGCAATGTCTTTGTTGACTAAACATTTACTGGGTGGTTTGTGTCCCACTCCTTTTTTTTTCTTCCCCCCACCACCCAAAATAAGTGAAAATGAGCCCACACTGTGTGTTGTGAACCCCCCCCCCCCCCCCTCCCAACACCCGTGGTAATGTAACACCCCTGTGCTGCTCCCTCAGCCCCCTTCCTGAGCTCCACACTCGGGCAAGGAGATCCTCGATCAACACTTCTGGGCCTCCACTGGAGACATGGCAATGTAGGAGCCGTTCCTCATCGGCTGCGTGGCGGGGGCGGTTGGCGTTTCCGACGGCTCGTCCGGCTTGTCGCTGACCTGCGTGTAGGCCATGTCGTCTTTTGTCGTCTGTGGAGTCGGAGGGGAGGGGAGGGATGACAAGGAGGAGTTAGTACAAACGCAGCAATGGCGAGACGTCCCATAAAAAATGTGTTTTTTATGCTCAACAACACTGACATTGAAATGGGAATCAATGTTTTGACTGTAATGCTCACACAACAAACCTAAAGTGCACCAGTTACCACAACAGATTAAAAAAAAAAATCCACCACATAAAACAAATAAAGACTTAAAAGCTTAAAAGAAACCAATAACACTGTGAGGCGAGAACTTAAAAAAGGGAAATATCATGTCCGTAAAGACAATTAAAAAAATGATAATAATCAGAGATGATGGATAACAAATTAAAAAGGAGAATAGCAAACAAGGCAAAATGAAGACTTACAGTAAAAGAATGAAAAGCTTCAGTAAAATCAATACGTTTTACTTCATTCTAAAACAGAAAAGGAAAAAAGGGGGGGTTACAGAAAATTAAAATTAGAACATGGTTAATACAACACTTCTTCACATTGCAATTAAGCAACAACAGTCTCTCTGTCCTAAGATAAACTTCAATGCACGTATATAATAGAATAGTTTGATATTTTATTTTTTGGAAATTTGCTTGTTCAGTTGAAAGTCAAAGCTTGTCCGAAGGTAACAGGAACAAAATCCAAAACACCAGCAACAACAAGGTCAAAACCCGTGTGTAAGGATAAACCACTTTGCAAGCTATTTGCATTCTCTCTAATATTTGCCGCCTTCATTTGTTTGTTTTTGTTTTTGGCTCACTTCCCGCTCTCCGTCCCCACGTATCCAATATTCAGCTAAATTCACAATAAAGTTGTGCACATTCTTTTCCTTTTTGTGCAACAACTATGAATATTGACAGAAACACGGCCCTTTAAGGCACATGTGAACCAGCTATCACTTCCAAGCTACTGCTTATATGTTAATGACTCTTTTCTATGGAGAGTCACCAACTTTTGTCCAAAATGTCACTAGATCGCTTTCAGAAATAAAACAAAAAGTTGGTAAATTTGGCAGCTTTGCATTTCCAAGAGCTACAACCACAATTGTAACTCCATCACTCACTCAGTCAGTCAGAGTTGCGTTTATAGGACTTAACGCTGCTGTTGTGGTTCAGCCAAACACGACAGACTTTGATGCTGGTAGGCATATTCTGTTACCTTTGGACAGAGTCGGGCCAACACTTCCACCCTGTTTCTTGTCTATATGCTAAGCTAAGCTACGATAACCTAAGATAAGCCAACTGTCCCCTGGCTGCAGTTCTTTTTTTTGTAAACAAACATGAGAGTGGCTCTCATCCATCAGCCAAACGAGAGTAATATTACCCAAAAATATCAAATTCCTTTAACATGTGTATACAAGGCCACTCTATGTATAGACAGTGAATAACTTGCACTATAATACCACTGAAGGCAAGTAAGGCCAGGGTTCATATCAGAAATCCTATATTACTACTACTACAGATAAGAGGTCAACATGTGTTGTACATCGTTTCCAGAGCTACTCTAGTTCAATGCACTTTGTTACTCAACAGTGCTAAGTTAGTTCATCGCTACGCTGACGCTTCCTCCCTGAATACGACGACTCATCGTTTCATCAGGAAAATAAAAACTGATGCATCGACTTTTTGGAAATATTTAGCACAGAGAAACACATGAACACCATTTGATCCAGAATTGTGGGAAACTGCACATGCAGGCTTTGGCTTTAGCTTTAGCTTTGCAGGAATTCATGCAATGTGTTAGTAGTCGACATGCGCACAGCTCAGAGGTTAAAACCTGCCCGAAGCTCGGTGAGGTTAATGTAAGGAAAAAATGTTAACCATGCAGAAACCAGTCAAAACTTAAAAACTTTGGACATATATACTACTACTGTGTCTATCTATTTATCTATCTATCATCACTCTAGGTCCCATTTACACTGTGAGCTAATGTCAGTGGGTAGCACACGTTTTTGTTTTTCACACCAGGGTAACTGTGGGGATTAATAATAATAATAATAATAATACTACTACAGTTTAGGATTAATATCACCACAGCAGCAGGGAGCTTGTGGAGTGGGGAGGGTGGGTTTGGGGTTGCAGTTCCTACCTTCTTCTGGCGGTTTCGGCAGAACAAGACGACGAGCACCAGCAGCAGGATGATGCCCATGCCCACGATGAGCAAGGGGAAGTTCGACACGAGGGTCACGATGAGGAGCAGCGTCCTCATCTGGGACGCCGAGTCATCATCGATGGTCGCCGTCTAAAGGTTCAAGAGAGACGATAGTATTGACTTATGGTTCCCTTCATTGGAACAGGTTTGGTTCAGTTTTGTCTTGTGTTTGTTCTCACCTCATTGACGAACATGATGGGGAAAATGGTCTCGTTGATGTACCTGGTTTGACTGCAGACAGACAGAGAGAGAGAGAGAGAGAGAGAGACTCTGAGGTCAGGGAGAACATCTGGCTCAACATCTGGCTCAACATGTGGCCATAATGGGGACAGCGTGTGGCAACAGTGAAGTGAAGTGGGTCACAGTTCAACAAAAGTTTGACTTACGGGAAGCCCATGACCCTCTTCATGATGATATTGAGCTGCGCTCGCTTACAGGCACGAATGGGAACTCCCGTTGTCTAAAAATGAAAATGATAAAAGAGAGATAAAAAGATATTATTTTACGTACAAAACCATGTGTAAATCTTGGTGCAGATTTTCGTTTTTTAATCTTTCTCCAAGTCTCATATGTTGGATAATCTAGAGATGCTTCAGTTGCTGCTTTTTAAGAAACAAATTCCCTCAATTTTTGACAATGTTGTTTGACAAACCCTTATTCATTTTGACCCATAATGTTGTTTTCTACAGCTCATGATCAAAACAATCCCTGTCATTTTGATAACGCCGCCATAAAACCGAGCTTCCACACAGACCCACGTGACTCTCTAATCTGCTGGGATATTGAATATGAGCCGTACCGGCTGCAGGTCCAGGTACGTCTCGTGTTCCTCCTTGTTGGGGCTGAGCCCGTCGATGGCGTTGATGTACTTGGGGTCCGCTTGATAAAAGTGGGGGAAAGACACCACGATGGGAGCGCCTGGAGGAGGAGGCAAGAAACGATTGAGACAGTCAGTGTCTGTGTAAACAACAAGGGCTGGAGAAAGATGACGATGAAGGAGAAACGTGAGATAAGATAAAACTATCTGGTGTTTTGTGTGTCAGGCAGATAGATGGAACAGGAATCTCAGTAATCGATATACTGCTGTAGATAGAAGACGAATGTGTGTTCCAGGTCGTATTGGGCCTAAATAGCGATAAGCTGACGAAACATAAAAGAGAAAATTGCACCAGTAGCTTTGATTATGAAAACATATACAGATAACATATTTGAACTTAGAATAATTAAATAACTTTAGTTAAATTGTGTAGAGTATATGTATATTTGCACATATATGTTCTCTAAAACTTAAAGACAACATAGTAATGTGCTTAATCAATGTATTTCACATACACCTCGTCAAAATAAAAGTCTCCATCTAAACTCAATTAAGGATTAAGTTCATGAGGATGCAAAAAAAAAAAGACGTGAAAATCATTTTGAGCCTCACTAAGGAAACACATTAACACCACTCTTAAAGTCAGTCTATTAAAGTGTCCATTGAAATTTCTATAAAAATGTCCCATTTGGTCTGACAGGCAGATGATAGATTTCTTTCCCAGCACATTTCTGGTAATAATAATAATTATTATAATGAAGTCAAATCACCAGCTGTTTTTTCTGCCCGGGTGCTCCTGTGATTTAAAGTGGACCTCTAAAGTTAAAACTTTTTCAGTCTCACGCATTTCAACAACTCTGTGTAAAATTCTGCAATAGATCACCAACGGTATCTGGAAACAAATACCAGGAAAGATAAAAAAAAAAAAAAGTACTGGATCAATACTAAAAGTTTAAATCCTGTGATTTCATGTAGTAAACACAAATCCCTATCTAGAGGTCATTAGTTATATAAGAAACGTATTTTATCCCCTTGATGATATTAAACTTTGTGTTACTGTAACTACACAAACAGCAGCGTGCTGCGGTTACAGTAGCAGATCGTTCGATGATACAATGACTCCGATGTGTCCGACCCATGGCTGGGGATTGCCTTATCAGAGCAATCACGCTACCACTCGATGACCACCATAAAATACTCCAGCAGTTAATTATTGAGCCCTGTATTGAGCAAAAATCTGGCATGCTCAAACAGAGGGAGTGAGGCCACGGTGACTGACTCAACGGACATTTACTGTGGGGTTAAAACAAGGTGGGGGGGGAAACTGTGTCATGGGACTGGTTTGGAGGTGGTGGGTAACTGGGTCAGGGTCTATAGTTACAGAGGGGGGGCTCAGAGGGAGGGAGAAAGGGGGGGATGGGAGAGGGGGGTTAAGTGGGCGGTGTGTGTCCCTACCTTCTCGACAAACGCTGACTTTAAGCACCCCGGTGCCGAGACAGTCTCCAGCTGGCACACAGAAGCCGGCGTTGGAGGGGTTGTCTTTGGGACTCATGAGGACGTCGCTCGGGGGCGCGAAGCGATACGCCTGGATGCCTTTCACGTCCACGTCCTTCACATAGGCCAGATGAATGGACCTGAGGACAGAGACACAGCAGCTCGGTGGTCACTTTTGTGAATCATTGTCGCAGACGGTCTAAATAAAGAGGAAAGCAGCAGCTGATCACTTATCTTCTATTCAGTTTCGGAGCATAAATAAAAAAAACGGTGTCAAATACAACCTGATCACTTCCTGTACAACCTACACACACGTTAAGGTGTGTCAAGGTCAAACTCTGGACTCCCCCCCACGTGTGTTGTTGCATTCATCGTCAGTCTTATCAGACTCTGTAATAGCCACAACTCAACTTAGGATCTTATCAGTGAATTTACAAGCACATTGTTTATTACTCAGTCCTCATTTCCCACTAACTTACACCTCACCCGAGTTGTTGGTCCCCACCCTGCTGCTGCTGCTGCTGCTGCTGTTGCTGCTGCCGCTTTGACTATAAACAAATGGGCAACCGACCACACACACGCACGTGCGCCGCATACCTGCAGAGATCAGCAGCAAAGATGTAGAGGAGCTCGTTCCTGTTTATCAGAGGGTGGAAGACGGCGCCGTCCGTCCCGTTGATCATGTTGCTCTGATTGGAGGACCACCACGACATCTGCCTATTGTTCATTTAAATAAAACAAGAACATGATATAGTGTTTGGTGAAGCTCAAGTGCTACACTTAAGTACAGTTTGAGCTACTTCCTCAGTATTTATTCTCTTTTATGGATACTATAACTATTACATTTCTTTTCAGACTCACATTTTACATGAAAACACTGGATTTTAAATACAGTGCTTATAAAACACAACACACTGTTAAAGATTACAGCTTTTTTTTGGCTTGTAGTTGATTATCCTGCCATTTATTCTCTAATTAATCCAGTTCCCGTTTACAGTCCACCTCTTAATCTGATCTCCTTGCACTTTGTCTAATTGACACTTAGGGTTAGGATTTCCTGATTTTTTAACTGATTTAACTGATAGAGATAAAAAAAAATAAAAAGAAACCATGGCTGCATCATCATTTCCCACAATCTGCCCACAAATGTCTTGTTTAGAGAGTGACCAACGGGTCAACACCCAAAATGACTTAAGTTTACTCATCATTACGAGTCATGTGAGAAAACAGTCAAATCATGTTGGTAGAGAAGCTGAAAGCAGTGAATGTTTTTTGTTTTTTTTTGTGAATGGTTCTGCATTAAAAATAAAAGGACTATGCAGAGGTCAAAATAAATAAATGCAGATTAACTTGGCTAAATGCAGCAATTACCCCCCCAAAATGCTGAGATTTAGCCAAAAGTCCACAACAAATGTATATGAATTAATATAATGTGTGTAGTACACTTTCTTTTTTACCCTTTAGAGAGGCTGGATCATCTAAATTGTATATTAAGTGTGTAAAATGAGCTCCAACTAAAAACACTGTAAAAAATAAGAGAAAGATTTGAAGCATAACTTGCCCCTGTTAATGCCCCTGTAAGTAGGCCTCTGAAAGCAGGATTTGTGTTTGTAATGGAGAGGATTTACACTGTTGCACTGGTCCTTCTACTGAGGTAAAGGATCTGAACACTTGTTTCCTCTACTACTACTGGATCCGACCTACACATGCTGATCCCATTCAAAGTACAAAGTCACTTCAGATGGACAAACACAACCCTTTTGCAATTCTGCTCTCCCTGCGGCACAGGGAGCAAAGGCTTTCTTTCTCCCTGTGCCCCCATGTAACATGTTGTGTAACGAAAAATAAAATGTGCATATGAGGAGGACTAGAGGGGGAGAGAGAGAGAGAGAGGAAGTGGAAGCCGTGTGCTGACAAGACAAGTGTTTTACAGGCACTGAAGAGAGCACAATAGACAGAGGACCCCGTCTGACATGAGCCGTTACCTCAGGCCGTTCCACGAGTCGATCTTGCCATAATCCAAGTAGTTCTGCTCGCCAGTGTGGAACACAAACTCTCCTTCATGAGTGCCATTTTTCTGTGGAAAACAACACACAGGTTTCAGACAGAGCTGCTGTGACCGACAGATGTTGAGGATACAGCGGAGAGGCACTGAGTCAGAAACGAGTGTTTATGTCTGCTGACAAAGGACCATGGGAACTGTGAGAGAAATACGGCTTTGTATTTGGCATTAAAAGACGCCCCTTAGCGTTTTCTCACCCAAGTCTTACACAATAAGGGTTTAGTAATCAATTGAAGACTGGTGGTGGGCGTTTGAGCACATCAACTGTTTTGACCTTAGAGAAAACTACACTGATGTTTTCAAAGTCTTTTTTTGTTATAGAACTTTTAATTTCTATAAAAATGTTTGGCAACAGTATCTCTGAGGGCAAAGCTGATGCCTTTTAATGATCTATTTCCTCTGTCCTGTCCAAAATCCTGGAGATATATTTAGTTCATCGTCACATGACAAAGAAAAGCAGTGAATCATCACATTTGGGAGGCTGGGAATTGTAGATTTTTTTTGGCAGTTGCCTGAAACGAGTTATCGCTTAACAAAATAACTGGTTTAGTTAGTCAAAGAGACAGACTGGTTGTTTTTTTTCGCCCAGTACAAATGCATTCCTCAGCATCACAAGGCCCAGCGCCGCAGACGACGTTGCCTTATAAACAGGAAGTACAACCATCTTCCATCAGCATGTAGCCGATATCACTTCTTGCACGACGCAACCACAGGCTTCCTCTTGTCCTGTTGCTCTAGTAACTCTTGTCCTGTTGCTCTAGTAACTCTTGGCAATAAAGACGCAAGGGGCCGGGGGTATCTAAAGTTTTACTTATAGCTTACCTTCCACATCAACCCAAAGTATTCATCCACGTCAGGCTTCATGGTGCGGAGCTTTGAGAGGAGAGGGTGTTTGTATCCCCACAGGACCTCGTGCACAGTGCGGGTGATGAACAGCTCAACGCCAATGGTGGATTTCAAGTATATGGATATGGCTTGTCTAAGGAAAAAGCTGTAGGAGCTCAGCTCGTTGATCACCGCCTGAGGAAGAAAGACAATGAGTTAGTTAGGTAGCGCTGTAAAGAAACGCTGTTCGTTTGTTTGTCTTGGCCCGACTGGGCTGAAGAAACTATCACAATAGATTTGACCGGAATAAGAGTTAATAAAAAAATAATAATACACACACGCCACTCAAGTGACGGAAAGCCAAAACAGCTGGACCAGATGGACCAGATGGACAATGCCTTACCACAAAAGGGATGTTGACAGTCCTGATAATGTCAACCTCGGGGTTACCGGCGGACTTCTCAGGCACAAAGACAAAACTTTTGGGGTTGAGGGCGTAAACCTTGGTGCCGTTCTCCAGGAAAGTTACGTTTTCCCTCGGCCTGTACTCCCTGGTGTGGAAAAGGGGGCATCGGTCAGTTAGTCCAGATGTCTTTTTGTTTTGATTTCACAAAATCAAACCCAGATGACTTTCGGAAATATGGGCCGAAACGACTCGTTAAAAAACAAAACAAAACAAAAAACAGTTTCCTTTTCCATCACGATATATGTTCACAGCTGCATCCCTGCTCCCAAAACACTGTCTGAATATCAAAACCTACCTGTATGTATAAGGTCCGATCTGTTTGACAGCTGGCTTCCCGCCTTTCAAGAACTCCTCTGGATTGGTCACATTGAAGAAGTAATACTCCATATACACAGGTGGCGGTGGATTCTTCCATGACTCAAACATTTGGCTCTTCTCCGTCAAAGTAATTTCCTGTCAGGAAAAGAAGAAGAAGAAAAAAAATCAATTGCACATTCAGATTGAGAAACAGCTAAAAAAAAAAAGAAAAAAAAAAAGATCAACACAGTCCACAACATTTGTGAAGCAATGTTTTATTCACAATTTCGGCACTTTGAAAGACTTCCCTATTCTAAATGAGGGCTCATCTCAGAGCACACATGGCACTTTTTCTGCAATGAGTTGGTGTCGGGCCAAGACCCTGAAACCCAGAGGGATGCCGAAAAAAAAAAAAGAAGTCCTTCATAGCCGAGAAAAAAAAAAAAAAAGGTCAGAACAGGCAGAAAGTCTGAGCAAAAGAACTGCACAGTTTTTGACCTTAGCAAGCCAAGGCAGGAATCTGTCTGTGGGCTACTAGTCAGCCCACGCACCAGAGATGTGTTGCAATAATAACAATAATGCATGACATGTGTGCAGCTGTAGGCATCATCAGGCTACATGTATAACAGGTAAAAAAACTGTAAAAAACCAGAGAAGATCATAGTTTCACAGATGTTTTGGTTGCGATCATGCGGCGAGACGTACTGTAAACCTGCAAACCAAAGTCAGGGGCAGCTGTGTGTGACATACAGAAGCCGGGCTGCTGCAAGTCTGAACATGAGAAATCAGTAGAAATCAGCCGTCCCAAGTGTTCAAGGAAAAAAACGAAAAGAAAAAGCTGAAGCTGATGTTTGTTGACCAGGAAAACAAGAGAGCCTTTTTTATTCAAATATAGGGGAGAGTCTTTTTAAAACTTGGGGAGAAGAGAAATGACCCACTTTCTTTCATGTATTTTAAATGACGCGTTCCTTAAAAAAAAAGAAGGAAAAAAAAGCCACCTTCCCGAGTGAAGCAAGGTACACCGGAGGAGAGAGGCCTCATATCGTCAGCAGACGTTGAGAAGATATAGCTTAAGGTGTGGCACCCACTTCCTGTTTAGGTTGAAACTTCCGCTATTTTAAGTGTGTTTTGTCCTGGTTTGGTTTCGTGGGTTTTTGCGGCATGAGCCCCGCTTTACAAAAAACCCCGTTAGACGTCAATGAGCGAGGTCATCGAACATACCTGCTTTGATACTGTCGTGTCGCTGCATAGCAACGGCGAGATGGTTCAACTAACAGAGCATAAACATCAGATTCAAACACTGATCTGGGCATGTGATAATATAACATAGCTCCTCAGTCTTTAGGGCATCGTACAGAAACAACCAGACTGGTTCAGGAGTGCAACTATTAAACTGCAAAAACTCAAAATCTTTCCCAAGAATATTTGTCTTATTTCTTGTCAAAATGTCTAATTTCTAGTCAAAACTAATCTCTTTCCACTTACATAAGACTCATCACCTAAAAATGTACTTGTTTTTTGATCATCTTCACTTGTTTCAAACTAATTTTCACTTGAAATAGGTAGAAAAATCTGCTAGTGAAAGCAAGTCTTTTTTGTGCTTATAATAAGAAAGAAAAACTTGCTCCACTATCATTTCATTCTTTTTTTTTTTGGTCTAATAATATGACTAATAACTAATGTTGCATTGCTTCATTTCAGATTTAGCCCATGATATCATCAGTCGGGGTGACACCCTGATTAATCGGTTTTAGTTTTACGTCACAGCCGTGTGACTTCTTGTCTCCTGGAGCAACGAAGAAACTCCAAAAAGGAACTCATTTAAGACGTGAAACTCTCCTGGGATTCAGTGAGTCTTCATTTTTAATTAAGACTTAAACTGAGAGAGAAGTGAGTGGTCGTCATAAGGAGACAGGGCACTGTAGGACAAAACACAATGCTAAGCCAGCAATTCATTTCTCTTGTTGTCCTTGTAAAAACAAAAAACGCAAACTGTCATTTCTGAAACCGGCTTCACATCTCTGATGCAGCCCTTTTCCCACCTAACCCCCCCTCCCCTGCAGAGTTTGGGAAACAACCAAAAACGACCGTGGCCTGCTTGAATCCCTCGTGTTTGCCCAACCTTGAACAAAAAGGTGTTTCAAAAAAAAGATCCTTCGAAGTTAAATGTCAACTATTCGCCTCTCGGAAAATAAAAACCTTGATGCATCACTAAAAAAAAGTGAGGGACAACAACGCAGAGAGGACTGTCAGTGTGATCAAAACACAGCGTTTAGCCTTCAGCTGGTGAAAAGCGCTGAGTTTAACTAAACAACAGCGACAATGTGACCCGAGCCTTGGCCAAACAGCTTCGGGCAGAGCTTAGGTGTGGTGTGACAAGATCCTGTTTTTTTTTTTTGTTTTTGCCACAAGAGGAGAAGAAACACAGAGAAAAAATAAAAACATAACAAGTTCATCCTGTGGGGAACATTTCACTTCTTTAAAAGTTGCGCATGAGTGGCACAACTTCAACTGAACACATGCTGCGTTCGACCAGCTCGCGGCCTTGTTCTTGAACGCCTCTTACTCAACCAGCCCTGTATTATTACTACCTTGAAAAGTCTCCTCTCTCCCGAGCGGAGGCAGAGAGAGGAGTGGCACGAGGCCGGGGGAGGTTTTCTCTACAGAACCAGTCGGGATAGGCAGTGGCTGAGACGACAACAACAAGGCACTATATATATGAGGTCGCTCCCAGGCTGAAATCCTGCCCCTGAGGCCAAGGAGTCTGACAAATTCCTCGCCTGACATTTCTTTTTTTCTGCTCCTGTTGTTTCTCTCCACACCCAGCTCAGCAGACATACAGAGTTCATGTCCTGGAGGTAGCTTTTGACTTGTCCCCCCAAACAACTAGGCTACATCATTATCACAGAGAAGGCCTCATTCAACATCAGATTAGGTAGATTTTAGAAGTCAGTTCAGCATGTCGGCTTCTGCCTAATTCAATGGGAAGACTGTGGCGAAAGAGGATTAGCTATGCTGTCATTTCGTGTAATCGCCAGCCACATCAGAATTACGTCCCCCCGTTGATGAACTTTGACTAACTCTTTTAATTTGGATCCCCTGGGATGCTGCCGTGATTCAGAATGAGAGAAAAATGAGACCCAAGGAGACCTAAATTTAACTCCAGGAGGGGGAAAGCGTGTCAGTGGGGGCAGCTGTTTGTGAGTCTCCTACTTGGACAAATAGTGTATGTGTCCTCTATTCTCTATTCCTGAATTTTTCCTTCCTCTTCATTAAAAAAAAAACAAAACAAAAGTGGGAAAGGGGAGAGGAAAGGAAAGGAAAGGAAAAAGGGAGGGGGCGACTTTTAAAGTACATATTATGAGCTGTACCAAGCATCCGACAGCAGTGGCAGTGATTCATGTCTGTAAGAGGAATGCGAGGTATTTGAAAAAGGGGGCAGACAGCAGTGAAGGGTCTTGCAGGGTGGGATGGGGTGTCAGCTGCCAACAACTCCCCCTCCCCAATCCCATCCCATCACCTACATCTGAAAATAAGAAAAAACACATCATAATTCACACACCTTGTGTACAATAGCGCTTTCCCTCAAGTCAGAGAGACCGCAAAGCCAAGAATAACATCGAACTGATATTCACACTTGAATGCCGACTTGTGCCGCATGTTGAGCCAGTTCTGGGGAGGGGGGGGGGGGGGTTTGGGGTGAGGGTGTTTCTGTGCAATGTACGAATCCATCCAAAGTCAGAAATAAATGTTTAGCTTTCGCTGTTCTCCATAATGTCAACATTATTGTTAAATCATTGCAAAAAGCAAAACATTAACTCCTGTGGAATATAGGAGACAGAGAAACTGCAGATCGAGCTGACGAGCTCTGACTGATCTGTGAGACTGTGACAATTCACAAATGGACCAGGATTCAAATTAAAAATTTATGACTGCATTTGGAGTATTGGTTCATTTTTTTCCCCCTCCCAACGATTTAAACTTTGCAATCAATCCCACCGATGCCGATTGGACTGGTTTGTTCGAGTTGGACGCTTGATTTTCACTACAACAAAAGGTGCAAAAGCTGCTCCAGCGGCCACACAATGTAAAGAACAAAAAGAAAAACTTAGTGCAGACCCCTCCACTGGAAGTCAGGGACTCCCTGCCTTTCTCCTGCACTCACCCAAGCTTCCCTTCCCCCCATCCATCCATCTATCCATCCATCCAGACCTGCACACCTCCCCCCCCTTAACCCACCGTGTCCCTGCTGCTGGCTGAGATTCCTACCAGTACTATACCATCTTCCCTCCCAAAATCTACCCAATACCCCAAAATGTCAGCACATCAAGCCTGTTTCTGCAGAAATGTGTCACTGGGTCATGCGCGTATAGTTGCTGGACAGGACAGGTTATGGGCATACTACCAGCTAGAGAGGGAGCACCTATAATCCCTGCTCTCTCTCTTTCTCCCTCAAATTTTCCCCACAGATCTTTTTTATTCAATAAGAAGAAATGCATAATGTGCTCACACACAAACCCTATGGGTCCATATAGGTTCGTCAAGGGACATAAAAAGCAATAAAACAGGATGAGGTCATAATAAAGTCACCTCTGAGAGTCACACAGGAAATTTCCCCCTCATGGGGAATACAGGGGATTTCAACCTGCAGGTAAAGCGGCTATATCAATTAGGCTCGGCTTTTGTGTGATATTTGAAATGAAAAACACACATGCTGATCAGTCATTTGTCTCAGTGTGTGAGCTTGACCGGCACCTCGAGGCTGCAGCAGCACTGCATGTACTAGGGACTTATATACACGCTGCTCAACCACCGCGGATCAAGCGGATTGTTTAAAGGGGAAAAACCGCTTCGAGATGATCCCGCAGAGCTGCAGCAGCACACACACACAACCAACACAGCAGATAAACACAAACAACAAATCAAGTCTTTTTCTTCTAACAAACATAAACGTCTACATTGGATGATCTTGTGACCCCTGCATGTTCCGCCAGCAGCGGGTGGGATGATGCTGAATGCGCATGATTGGCCACTGCAGATGAAAAAACGCTTAAACATTTTAAAAAAAAACCACCCACAAAATGTGACAGATGGTGGAAGGGGAAGGTGGTGTTACAGTGCACAATGGTTGATTTTTTTTTATATATATATATATAAAAGAAAACGATCAAACTGACCTGTTTTAACCGGCTGTGTATCATTGTTTGGAAGACTTGAGCCACGACCAGGGCGATCCCCACTATCAGGAGGTGAGCGCACACGATGCCGGTGGCGTAAATGGCACAGGATCTCCGAGTCATGATGCTTGTTTGGCGGATGTGCTTGTCTTCACTCTTGACAAAAAACACAAAAAACTTATCAGAAGTCCTTTTGAAATGTATAAAAAAAGATCTTGAACACTCGTCGTCGGCTCCTCAGCAGCAGCAGCAGCAGCAGCTTGGTTGTAGTGATGATGGGTTTAAACTTCTCGTTCCGCTGTCCTGGCGTGGTGGTGGAGTGAAATGTTGGCACCGGTCGTCAAAGAAGAAAAAAAAAAGATCCGGGGGGATATTAACACTGATGATGGATAGAAAGAAGGATGAAGAAGCTGGTTGTAGTGCTGCTGGGTGCGGTGGGTTGCTCTCAGCACATCGGTACGAAGAGGAATAAGAAGAAGAGGAAGAGCCGACCACCTCCTCCCTTTGCTGTGCGCATTAATGAACTCGGTCAGGCGAAAAGCGTCGTTTTGGGAGGCTGCATGGGCGGTGGGCGTGTGTAGTAGGAGTGAAGAACAGGCAGTGATGGTGGTGGTGGTGCTTTCCTACCCTGATGTCACCGTTTCCATCAAATCTGACAAACATTGCAAAAGTGAAACAAAAACATCAACATCAACATTGTCATTTTATTCTATTCTTTATGTGCAACTTTTATTTTGTCCACTAACTTTTTATTTATTTAATTGTTGTGCTGTGCTGGTGTGATGATAAGTGTATAGTTTCTGGGGTTAAACAATAATAATAATAATAGGCTACATGTTGGATTATTTAATGATAGCAGCAGCAGCGGCGGCGGCGTGCTCGCGTCCACGTGAACGCGCCGGTGGAGAGTTTTATTTTATTTTACCTTATTATTAGAATGATTATAAACAGGTTTATCAGGTGTGTTAACGGTGCGAAAATGTAGCTGTCACCCGTTACAACAATGATCCACAACACAATAATGTGCATGAGGAGGAGGAGGAGGAGGACCGTTACCTTTTATAATGACTCCGCTATCTCGCCCCATCGCGGCTCCTTTAATAAACTCAGCGTGGACGGGAATAATGAGCCATTCAAACGAGCAACTAACTCTGACGTAGGCTCTTTGTCTGACCAGCAGACGATCTGATTGGTCAACGTTATCCCGGACCACCGCTCGGGACCACTCCCCTCGCACGCTGATTGGTGCGACGCGGGAGTGTGCGATGGTAAATTTGATCGACTGATTTCAGGGCGGGGTTTATTTAAAGGGGAACAGGACGGATGATGTCCTCCTCGCAGCTCGCACACACCACAAGGCAGAAGAAGTGGACAGTTCACCTGCTGCTGCTGCTGCTGCGGAGGAGCCTCCACTTTAACCACACATACATGCACACATACATATATGCCTTTACTGTGGAAGGACAGAGATGGAAAAAAAAAAAAAGGTGCATGATTTATGGTCACCATGAAGAGAAAACGACCACTAAATATCGACAAACATACATCATAATGTGGAGGGAGAGAGTCTTGAAGGGTCCTAGTGAGGAGGAAGAGAAACTGCCACTCTGAGAGAGAAAAAACAACATGCCATTTATCTTTATGGTGCAGAATTTACCTCAGTGTGTGTAATTTCAGCCCCCCAAAAAACATATATTTTGTCTTAATATGAAGTACATAAAGACAAAAGTACTTAAACCACTCATGCAAATAAACAAAAATCACTCTGCTAAAGGATTACAACAAATTTTGAACTGTAGCCTAATATCTTCAAGTTTCACTCTGTTTTACATATCATAGAACAAGATGGCGGCCCACACAGGTAGAAAGGGGTTTTTCCCTCAACATCACTTGATAATTACCCTTTTGAGAGACTAATGGTTATCTGTGACATGCATGTGAAGGCTAATACACTGCCAATTTTATGAACTAAATTTGTACAATTTATACAAACCTGTATACAGTATATTGCAGCAACATGGACATGAAGGGGGGATGTAAGGCCTTTACTAAGTCTCAAAATCTATTCATATGCAGGAATCATGTCAAATACAAATGTGCATGTAGTAGTTTTTGAATTGACTGGTGTGAATTCTGCAGAAGGAAAAAAACAGCAATGACATTCACTCTGCAGATATAGTAGGGAAAAAAATCCATTGGTTTCAGCACAGCAAAGACTGATCTGTGCTATGCAGCTCCTGCCTGCTGGTTGGTTGGTTTTCCCCAAGCTTTTGGCCCAGTGAATATTGATTTTTGTTCAAAGCATATTTTTAATTTTTCACTATGATTCAGTCCTCGCAGCAGAGGGAACATCAGTATAGTGATACTTTGCTCGCACTGGTCTTGGAAAAAGTATGAAATGCGCATTCAGACGTCTTTAAATAGGGGAAATGTTAACATGGTAGCATCAGTGTTTTGTTTTTTTTTGCTGTCGAACGCCCTCTGGAAAAAAAAACACAGACCCTGATAGTGATGACTCCTGACTAGAACAGGAATTGCTCGCTGAAGTTGTGGGTGTTTAACACCTTTAAATGCCATCAGCTCTTCACTACATCAGTGTGTTACCAGAATTTGGTCAAAGCGTTGTCAAGTTTTGAAGTAAGAAAAAGGTCAAAAGGTCACATTTCACTAGGATGCTCCGATGCCTTTTGGACTCTTTGGCACTCGAAGCATCTAACCGGTGTGCGGCTGAAACCGGACACCACCGCCCTTATTTACAGACAACACCAGCTGCTTATCTCAAGAGGAGGAAGCTTTTTTTCCCAGAATTCAAGTTGACGAGACGCCATTTCAGATACCGAGTTACCTAATGAGATGAGAAAGCAGGCTAAATCTGTCTCTGCGCTGTCTCATTCACAGATTCATCCGATTGGTTTGCCGCTTCTTCTTCTTTTTTTTTTTTCACCAATGACTCTGAATCAATCTCGGGGAAAGCTATCAGATCTCACGAGGGATCCGTTTCTCACAGACTGAGATTCGTTTGAGGTTTGATTGATGTCTAATAGGATTCATCCTGTTGTAAAATGCTGTATGAGCAGGATGACTGAAAGGTGAGCACGGTCATTCATCCTCTTGTTTCATAATCCATTCATGAATAAAGTGGGACAAAAGGCCACGATTTTTTTGTCCGACAGTGATATACATCATATTCTTTGATGTTTCTTAGTGGAAGGAACTGACTGGGCTGGACTCTTAACATTAAGGTAATTGAGTGTTACCTCATTGTACTAAGCCTTATGGCAATCCCAGAGGATGGGGGCTGCAGGAGGAGGGGGGCGGCATCTGTTCAAACAAGGGAAGTAAAAAATGCTAAAGAAAATCATCAGGGGGGAAGGATAACAGTCAAGTAATGCAGCAACATTGTTTCTGCCAAAAGAAAGGGTGGGAGGGTGAAGAGGGGTAAAACAGTTCAACCTTTGTAATGGTTTCTTTTTATGTTTGGTCAGCAGAGCGACACTGATTTTTTTTCTTGTTGGAAGCTGAAGACGTCCAGCTTTGAAGGCCTACACAAAGATGCCTGGAAGAAATGTTGAAAAAGTTCAATATCTCTACGTATAGCTTCATAAAAGGGAGTTTGAGTTCACTTTTTTAGAATAAGGCAACCATTCACACCAACCACAACAAGAAGGCTGTTATCAAGAGGGAAATAATTTTTGGCAAATTCTTCAAACTTGTTTCTGTTGTCCCCACAAATCCTTCATTGTTGTCTGTCACATTTTGCCCCCCTTCCCAAAAAAAAAAAAAAAAAAAGTAACTGCACCAATGGCCTTTGGTTTTGCACTTTGAAGACATGGCTGAAGTGCAAATCTGCATCAACAGCAAGCACATTTATATGGACACAAATGGCCATTCAAGAGTTGTTAAGAGAAAGTATTCTCTGAATGTATTATACATTCTGCACAGTCAGCTTGTGAGAGTCATTCGTGATAAATGTGCTAAATGGGTTATGTTGCTAACTCATGTGGGCTTCACATTGTGCTTAGGAGGAATCCAAGGTCACTGTGCTCTCTCACACCCAATAATTATTATCAGAGTCGACTGGCTCCAGTACTTTTTGACTTGGTTGTCATGGAGTTAAGACTGCCGGCATAATATGGTCACAAACCAGTAGACATAGTGTTTGAGGTTTGACAGGTGGATTTCACTAAGTCAACTTTGCAGAGGCCAAATGTAAACACAATTTACCTGCTCAGATATCAGATTACAGATGTCAGATAACGCACACGGTATCTGCACAATCATTCACCTCTCTTAGACTCTCCCTCTAATGACAAGTTATCACATTGTATTCATCTGCAGCACTGTACAAACACTTGTGTCAACATCCTCGGCCTCAAAGCTATCTGAGGTCACTTTTGTGTCAAAAGGGCAACAAAGATAAACACGTGTATTTGAATTATGACTAATGAGAGGAGTTGTACTAAGGTGCAGCAATGTCTTGGCATGATCACGACTATCAGCTCACATTAGCGCTAATGCAAACCACTGCTGAAGCTGATGATTGATCATTTCATTTTGTAGGTATTTGCATGAAATGGAAATGCACCAATGAACCAAATATCATCGCAGTCGTCCTGACAGTTCAAGAATCAGAATTGCCATCCAGAGTCCATCCTGCTAGATTGATTTTTTAAAAATAATTTCATGGTTCATGGTTAATTTTAATTTAAACTAATTGAATCTTAATTTAATTAAAAGGTATATTGCACAAAAAGAGTGAAAGATTACTTTTAAAGCTTGGGAAAATTATACTCTACAGAAAAGTCGCCCCACCCTGCACAATCTGATAAACGCATGGTATTCAAACATCAAAGCAACTTGTCTAAAAACCTAAAATACTAGAGCAGCATTATTATTTTTCTTCCTTCTCAGAAACGCTCTATCTATAAGATGAACAAACAATATGAAACACAGCCGTGTGATTTACCAGTCACATTCCATCATCTCTCCTCCCTATCTCCAGCTCCCTCCTTATATCAACACAACAGAAACAACATTAACACTTTCTGTAAATACTGCCTGACATGGTAAGCGGTGTCCTCCACCCCACGGGGCAGCACGACGGTGGAGCCTGGTACTGGACACTGAGTCAAGGCTGTCAAGGCTGAGACAGTCTTTGTAAGGCCACAGACTGATATAGAGGCATAGCTGGGGGGGAGTGGAGACATGTGAGGAATGGCAGACCTTTTCACTGGAGGTGATTAATGCAAACTGAGCCGTTAAGTACTATGGGAGGAGTACACTACGCTGAATTTATCTCTAGGTTAATTCATCCCTTGCTCTCCTGGGAGAGGATCGTAGTAACCAAAAGAACTTTTTACAGACAAAAGAAATGTTAGGTAATGTGAGAAATAAAATGTGTTTTAAGAGAAAGACTGGATTCAGTCCAATACTTAAACCATATAAAGTGGATAAATACAACCGCCTAAGTGTTGGACCTGGTGGTTCCCAACACAAGGTATTTTGATGATTTCTGAAATGTGCATTCAAAGGTTCTTCAAATTAATACATTGATTGAACATAAAAGATATCATATTCCCACCATTTTCCTTTGGTAACTTCATCTTGTTCTTCTGGCGAATCAGTGCCACCAACTCTTTATCTCAGTGCACCCAACTCTAAATATTCAAATAATGGTAGCTTTTTTGAAATTGTGCATTGATTAGACTGAGTAAATGTGTTTCAAATTTGAAACTTTTACTTGTATTAGATTACTTGACAATGTTTTTAATGTATTGCTAGTTTGACTTTCATCCCTGGCTGCAGATTTGTTGAGTAATATGAGAAACCAAAGGTGCCATAAGACCAAAAGCTGAGATGTTGTATTCAGTTTCAACACTCGACACTAAAGAACAATGACAGAGTTTCTTTGTAATTGTATGTCTTGTATATGTTTTCTCATGGTCAGACTTTTCTAGTTTATTTACTCAACAATGATAAAGTGATGGACTGACCATAGACGTCCTTTGTCCTCCTAGGTGTGGTCCATTTCCCACCATTCATCAAACGTGTTTTGAAACTGGCGACTCCGACTCATTGTTCCCGCATGGAGCAACAAAGTGTTAATTTAAGAATTCAAGGAGGAGCGATATCACACCATATTACAGTGCTAGAAACCTGAACTTGATGATCTCAATAACAACATATTTTGAAGGCTTGACAACTGTTGACTGTGATCTTGTTTAGTTCTGCTCCCACAGGCTTGAGAGGAGAGTTATGCAACAATGTATGCATTGTGCTTTAGCCATAGCCTGACGATGCCAACCCACAACTTTGCTTCACTCATTAAAGTTGCAAAAGGAAAACCGAAGTCGTAAGATCTTTTTCATCACAGTAAATATAGAGGTAAAGTCATTCAGTAATACCAATAAATGATATAAGGAATTATTAAACCCCAGGTAAAATTAGTTAAGGTACCTGGAAATGCTTTGAGAATAAGTGTGATATTAAGCGGCTGCAGTTGATTAGCATACAATATTGAATTATTATTTTTTTTATGGTCAATAATTAGTATATTATAGTTAATTAAAATATTTGTCAAACAAAAAAAAAGTGTTTCACCTGTGGAAGAGCATTCACAGGTGTGACAAACATAAACATTAAATCACATGGCCAATAATCACAGTCTCCATAAGGGGTTCATTTTTCCCAAAGATAAACAATTTTAAGAGGTAAAAGTTTCCTCCAAAAAAAAAAAAAGAAAGAAAAAAGAAAAAGTGTGATATATCATTACTAACAAGTTTCCCTTGCCTTTACTGAAGATAAAAAAATTCAGGAAGGAAAGTATGAGACTCACTGAATGAAGGTGGTAATTTCTCTCAAAATTTGACTGCATCTTGACCTTAAGATGCAGGAAAAAACGTTTCGTGCTTCAACTGTATTACATCCTGTGCAATTAGTGTGTTTAGTGGAAACCGAGCATCCACTCTGGTGTATTGTTTTTCTAATATTGCTCAACATCCTAAAAGCTGTAAAAGACAGTTAAAAATGGCAGTAAAAGGCTTTTCACTGGAAAGCAGCATGCTGCCAAGCCCTCTGATTTGACCATAAACAAAAACATATCCTGTTTATCATACCAGCTTCCCCTTATTGTACTAATTCTGTTGATTAGGAATAGAAAGTCTCTGGAGGGAAATTAATGCTGTCCTGTTGCTTTGTTGTTTTTTTCCCTTATTTTATTGTGAATGTGTCGAGTAAATATACAAATAAAAGAATGCACATCATTAAATAATCAAATGTGTTCTTCCATACTGTCCCTCTTCTTTTTTGACTAAGACTAATTGATTTGATGGATCAAATAATGAATCAAAGTGGGATTAACAACTTTTTCTGACTGTTCACATCAGATATACCAGCACACACAAGAAAACATCTTGAAGGTTTTGCATGCATCAGTTGTAGAATAGATATGGTTGGCCACCTCCTAATATTTACTCCCAGTTTTTTTTTTTTTTTTCTCCAAAGGGGCTGAGCTTTCCCAAGTCAGACCATTTTTGAGCAGCCATTTAGAGAGCGTGTTTGTAGACAATGACAAGTTGTACAGGTGTCGTGTTTCAGTATTTATTCCAGGATGCATGAGAAGGAAATCCTTGCAAAGAGGAAAGAAAGATGCAACACTGTGTCCTAAAGTGTGCAGTACACAAAGTTTCAGGCATTTCCTCACAAGAATCAAACAGTGAGCCCCCGCCGCCCCTCAAATACGTATCCTTATCCTTTACTTTTACCGCCACTTGGGAAATCTGACCCTGGTGTCTTTTGATTAAACCCACCATTCAACAACATTATCACGCTATGTCCAACATTTTGTTGGCACAACGGTGGCGTGACCTGAAGGTGAGGGGCTACGCCTCTGCCTCCCAGTCTGATGTGGAGCCATGCTTCCGAATTCACTGAGCCTAGCCTCCATTATAATAAAATACACAACATTTATTTCATCTACCTTTGTCATTAAAGGGGGCAAAGGTATTACCAAACATAAGACCCACCAAACAAGAGACAGGGGCCGAAAGAAAGAAGCGCTTGTTAACTCCAAAGCTAAAGAAACCAGGTCTGAATAATATGTAAACAACAGAAAACCCAGTAACCAGAAATGAGACAATATAAGCTACTAAATGTACAGCAATATGTCAGCACATGTGTCAGCCATATGCTTTTAATACGTCAATAAGTGTTGAGCTGTGTCACACAAACATAGGGAAACACAAATAAAGGCCGTTACCATCTGCAGCTGAGGTTAGTAAAGGTGTCTCCTGAATTAATAACACAATAGACAATGTTCATGCCAAATGTTTTTGAGAGCACAACAGCGAATCGGGAAAGTTCATCAATCGGGCAAGCTTGTGAACGTCATCACTCGCGTCAGCCATTTACATTCGCGGATGTGACAAGGCAGGTATTTTCCAGGCAAAAATAAAAAAGCTCTTTGTGAAAAAGCAAATCTATCAACAATAAACTGCAACTTAAAACGTAAACATCACAGCAGCTACAAGAAGTATCTTTACGTACAGGCAGGGCAGGCATCTTTGGGTCAATAATCGCTTTAATTGGCCCAAGGATGGAACATTTTACCCACTCTTCAAAGGCGTATACGAGTTAAAACTTGCTTCCCTTGTATAAAAAAAGTGTCTTTTAATGACTCGGTTTGGGAAAAGTCGGCCAAAGCTGGCAGTTTTACAGATGACTCAGGCCATCAGCACAGCAGAAAGGAGAAGGAAAGGCCTTTGTAGGTCACCGTATGTCACCGCTGCTGAGGCATGTGGGGGGAAAGCTGTGAAAATGCTGCGTTGAGAGGAACCGAGTCACATGAGTGAAGCTGCATCTATAATTTAAAGTTGGAAATTAGTCAGAGAAATGGCACCACATGGTCATAGCGATGTTATCCATTCATGGATCTGTGTTGCTGCCATAATGCTGTTGCCTCAGACCAGTCCATGTGACAGCACGAGGAATCTATAGGCAAGAGGCAGAAGCTCGGGATGACTGTCTTGATACACAAATCCATTCACAATCTTGTTAAGCTCCAATGTAGATCTCACTGGAGGCTGTAGATCTTGGCATGGAAATACCAGAAGAGTTTCTTAAATGCCATATATTTTTATTGTGACTTTGTGATCGACTGCAAAAAAGATAAGATGATAAAATATAATTCCGCTGCCTGTTGTTTCCATTGAGATCAATTCCCATTTAAATAGACATTCTATATTTTTGTGTAATTTTTCTGCCATGGATACATTATATTTTCAAAAACCTGTTTGGTTTGATATTCTGAGCGTTTTTCACTACAGTTGGAAGTCAGACCAAAAGGGTAACATGCATGCTGGGTGAGGACAGTGTAAACAGTCAAAGTGTTAAACCAAAACAAGAATGGTGGCACTCAAAGCAAAAATGACAAAAACGAGGGTTAAATACACCATTAGCGGCAGAGTCTCGTAGGCTAATTATGCTAAATTGAACATATACTACACACTGAAGTGGAGGGGCGTCCATGATGGTTGTAAATCTTAAATGTGTATTCAAATGTCAGTGTTTTGTGGCTGCATTCAAGTTGGGGTTGTTTCACTGGCAAACAAAACGAACCAGCGTATTAGACAGTTCACTGACCGCATTGAAACTGTTTACTAAGTTAGTTTGCTGCTATAAATAGGGATCATCAGTGTTGAAAGAGGGGAAACAGTAGTCTCTCTGTCCCAGCAGTGTTTTCCCTGTTGTTTGAACAGCGGGAGAGTCCGGGGACCTGAACTCAGGCTAATTAGCTAATTCATCGGCCCCAAAGGGAATGACATGTGATTATAAAGCCGGTCAACAATCACCGTTCTATGTAGCAGGGGTTGTCATGAATTAATCTGTGAATTTAAATTAATTCATAACTGTAAACTACAGTGAACCGCTGAGTCAGAACAGAACATCAGTTCTGGACAACAAGTACACAGTGTAATTGTGAAAGCACACAGAGATAGTTAAGCATGGATCCTTAATAGATCATTAAGCTGTGGTGGAGTATAGCCAATATAGGGGTGGAATATGGCCAAGCAGTTAGACCACATTTACCTAAGAGCCCTCTAGTGCTTAAAATTTTTTGCACAATAGGGCTCCACAGGGGGGCCTTGACTCATTTTTATTAACTACTACATTTATGCTCCTGGATTCTGCACTTGCAGCTACAATAATTAGACAGAAGATAAAGGCCAACAATCTCTACTATTTTGGGGGGGGGGGTGCTCTTGTCTACTGTAACTGTCACTCACACAACAGCTGTACCCACATAGTTAGACACTCTATAAATGAACCTTGAGTGAGGAGGGTATAGTATCTCTGTGCTCCATATAAAGTCCACACATGTCCAGCGCAGCAGATTGACATTAATATAAAATGAAACATCTATTTTAAGTAAATGTATTGCTTTACTAGATTTAAAGGGATAGTTCAACATTTTGGCAAATTGGCCCATTGCCATAATCCCTATTGTTTTAGGAGTAGGTTTGTTACCTTTAATTGTCGGTGCAAGCTATCTCTAGAGCGGCGGAGCAGAGCCGCGAGCTGCTCAGAGCTACGCTACGGAGGCTAATGGGATTTCTTGGTTTCCCTCAGCAAATTCATCAAATACACAATCCAACAACCCCAAAACGCTGTCATGGACAAGCTGTGACCTGCACATTCACCACGCGTTTTGCGAGTTGTTGAATTGTGTATTTGATTAGTTTGATGAGGGAAAACAAGAAATTCCAATTCCAAAGCCTCCGTAGCGTAGCTCTGAGCAGCTCGCGGCTCTGCTCCGCTGTTCTAGAAATAGCTTGCACTTACAATTAAAGGTAAGGAACCTACTCCTAAAACAATAGGGATTATGACAATGGGCCAATTTGCCAAAATGTTGAACTATCCCTTTAAGTCACTATAAAATTTCTATAGTCTCCTACAATATTACATATCTCCTGTGGTAGAAATATTATAAGGCTTAACATTTTTAGACTATATTACGTGTAGCAGCATTTTACTGCTGCAGCTGCCTGATTATGTTGCTTCACCCATCTTGTGGTTTGCAGTAGTTTCCAGTCTCCAACCTTTGGTGTCAGTCCAGACAACCTGAATCATTGCTTCTGAGTGAAATATTGGCTCATGTTTGAACAGTTATTGATTGTGAAAAGTTGCCACAACACACTGATGAAGCGTATAAAACGTGGGATGTAAGTAAAATACTCAAATACAGCTTGAGTAGGCTACTACAACTTGGTTTTATTAGGTTATAATATCCTTGGTACAAGTATGTTGCCTCACAATTAAACTGAATTATCTATGTACTTTTGACCATTGATCAGACTTAGTTAATGTAAATAATTAAAAAAAGGCCTTCTCATGATGTAGTTGGTGGCCAGCTATGTTTCTACTGCCGTTGCCATGGTCACAAGGCAACAAACTTTGCTTTGCAAGTGGTGGTGGCGAGCCTGAGTTTTATAATTACTCACAAAGGAACCATGGAAACAACTAACAGGCAGCCAATATTCCCCTGGTAAGTTTTCATATCTCTGTTATTTGCATTTTAAAAAGTATTAAACTGACATCTGTTTGCTAAACAAACAATTTTAAGATGATAACATGTGACATATCTTGATGAACAACATTTATTTGAATATAGAAATTCAGATATTGCAAATGGCAGGGGGGAAGTAGATGTTGTTCAAGTCTGCAAACATTCTGATAAATGTGCACTGTCAATAATATGCTAGTAGTATCTATTTATCAAATAATATTTCAGAATCAAAAGCATTTATATGGAGGTCAGGCACACCTTGACTTGTTTTTTAAACCCTGCAAAATTTTGTTGACGTTAGCATCATCACCAGCACTGTGTGAAACCTAAGATACTTAAATTATGCAGAAGCCCTTTCCACTGTGATTTAGGATACTCATGCTTGAAAGTACATTGCTCATACTGAACAGGATGTATTTCACTGTCACTGACTGGTATAGGCTACTGTTCTTTTACCCTAATAAAAGATTTAAAAAAAAAGAAAAAAAGTGGTTGTATCATTAGCAGTATCGTAATGTAAGCATTTAGTTTAACACAATTTCAGCTAAATACAGCTGTCAGGTCAAAGAGATTAAGTAAAGCACAAATTTAAGGAAACTGCATGTACCACAAATAAGTGTTTTAGGAAAGTGTGTGAGTATTTGAACCCTCCCAGCAGTGCCTGGTGGACTAGCTGACACTTAAGTATCTTGGTGTCTTTCATTTACAATATTTACATATGAAAACAGCTGTGGATTATTTATTTCATCCTGTAGAGAGCCACTGCATCTGTTTGCTCACCTGAAGTGAACTGGCCTTAGGGTGGAGAAATTGAAGGAAAGAAATGGGAGAGGCAGGATTAGACAAGACAAACATGTTACAATACATCAGCGTAGGCATGCACAGACTGCTATTTACTCACTGTGCTGCTTCATTTTAGACCTACAGTATGCAAATATGTTGAGAAGGGAGGGTGAAACTGGACGCCCTTTACATTGGTTGAAGATTTAAATATCTCAGACGAGAGCCAAATTTGTCGGCCTGTTGCTAAGCAAACTATACCAAAAGTAACTCCTGTCACATGCCACAGAACAAAAGAAATATGTGATGCTCATAGGAAATTAAAGACTTAATTTAATTACGTCAAGTCAAACACTATTTCATTGATGTATTAGCCTGGTTATTGTTTTTTGGATTAATTAATGTAGTATGTAAAATCAAAAAAAGTCAATTACAAAAAACAAAACACCCCAAATGTTTACTTTTACATTGACTTGCACTTGCCCGAAAAAGATCATAGCAAATCTGCTGATTCATTGAGTATTGTTTCGTCAATCAACAAACTAATCATTTCCAATCTATCAAGCCAGGAGCATTAGCAACAAAACCTTAGAGCACTGAACTAGGATCTGTCAACAGGGATAAAATCCTCTTAAAATACCAGCTATTATCAGTCAACAAAGCAAACTGACCACTGCTTTTACCTCCATCGCATTCAACATTAGCTAACGACTTGTGGGGTTGTTGATAATCTTCTTGTCGTTTTCTGAATTTGTTTATATTGTTGGGTCCAACCCTAACCCTACTGTAATTAGTAATAGCACTGGAGACTGTAACTCAGTCTGGGAGAAACTGGTAAAAAGGAAAGTGAAGGAGACAACTTTAGTTCCTTTTAGGAGGAAATTGGAACTTGGCCTCACTTCAAAGTGAACTGATTCTGCAAGATATGATATCACTATGAACTACTGTTGGCTTCTCTTAATAAATCTGTCCAAGGTCAGACATAGATCAAGTAGGAAAATATAAAGTCTGAACACAAAGAGAACATCGTGCACAGTGCTATCTCACTATGGGACAGCATAAACCAAATTAATAGGCAAGACACAAGAGAAGAGACAACGGATCAAAGTAGCCAGCATTATCATCAGGCCCTTGATCGGGAATATTAAGTGTCTTATTATCTTCTTTTCTGCAGACATGACACAGTGATTGATCTTTACTAAGTACAAGCTGAGTGTCCAACGCAAAGGCAGACAACTCATAGAGCAATGTGCACAGAGGGGGGGGGGGGGGGGTTGAAACCGAAGTGCATGAACATTTAGTGCAAAACTGCACTTCAGGTCTGCTTACACTAAAATTGAAAGTGCCACATTTTCACTTCAGCGTTTTGTTATCTTTTGAGTTAAAGAGGAGACATAGTTCCCTTTGCGACCAGACAGACCTGAATGACAAGTCTCAAAATGAAACGCTTCATATGATTCCTTCCTCTGTTTGACCCTTGTCCTTTACAGTACATATACAGTATATACAGCCAAGGGAATCTCATGGAAAAGTCAGTTTTTAGTAGTTCAAGTCAAATAGCCCCCAACCAAGTATTGAGTGCATATAGATAGACATACTTTTCAGAAGGCCAACATTTACATCTTAAAAAAGCTTTTTTTAAATTTGTCTTTTGCTCAAATGTGATTCTATGTGTAACTTTTCCATGACATTCAAATTTATTTATTTATTTTTTAAAGTATATATTTTTTGGCTTTTTATGCCTTTATTTGATAGCCATAGTAGAAATAGACAGGAAAGGGGGAAGCAGAGAGAGGGGGAATGACATGCAGGAAAGGTCCGCCCGATGCGGGATTCGAACCGGGGACGTCTGCGTTGAGGACTGTAGCCTCTACATGGGGCGGCCGCCTTAACCACTGCGCCACGCACCGCCCCCGACATTCAAATTTATTGAGATGCACCTGTATATATATATATATTTATCAGGCACACACAATGACCACTGAGTGTTAGTTGCTGTCTGCTGCTTGAATTGTATCAGCTGATGTATGTTGTATATTATGGGCCGCAGGCTTTGAGACGGATGGGAACATAATATTCTAACAAAGATTATAACTGTGGTGCTCAGCAGCAGCTGCAGCCTCACAGTGACTTTATTACATTGTCTGCTCTCCTCTGTCTGGTCTTGTATTCCCAATGCTAAGTCTTTAATAAATAGATTCTACTGCAGTTTGCTCATAAAGTGTCCAAGGTTATCAAAATCATTTACCTGTGTGGTATCATATTTCAAGTCATATTCAAACATCTGCTTTATATAGATTAGTAAATCTTCTTCCTTTTCTATAAATATGCAGGTACAAGGAGAGGTTGCTCAAAGCACCAACAAACAAGCTTTCCTCGGTCAGCAGTAGTTGGCGTTTTGCAAATGTGAGCCTCGATGACCTCAGCGATTGCTCCTCGGTCTTATCTGGTGCCTGGCGGAGAAGTGCCTCCTCATCATCGGCTATTTTCCACAGCGCTACGAACCACAGTTCCTCTCAAAAGCCTAGAAAGAGCATCATCCCTAAAGAACATTTGTGCTTCTCAAAGCAGATGATCCGAAAGCAGATTCGCAGAGAGTATGTGGCAGCTGTGGAGGAAAACCTCAAACAATGTCCTTCAGCTCTGTACATGCACTATAAGGATCACATGACCGCAGAGGTAAGTGGACATGACAGCAGTCTGGACTTGTAAGCCGTGATGTGCCAGAACATTGCGGCCAGTATTAAAAAAGTTGAGAGAAGAAGGCCGAACGAGTGAATGAGGCAGAATACATGTGGTATTCCCCCTGTGGGAATATATTTACATGACCTTATCTTTTCTCCACAGTTATTCGATAAGGTGGTATCCGTTTTGGATCCAGACATGTGCGTGAACAGTGCCTCTTCACTTCCTACGCCTACAGCACACCAGGCAGAGGAGGATGAAGACGAGAAACACTGTAAAGAGCCAAGTGAGGACGACGTACACAGAGCCAAGCAGGGAAAATCTGCCAATAAAGTGCAAGTACATTGGGAATTTGATTGGTAGCATTATATAATAATCTGAATTTCCTTCAGCTATTATTGAATTAGAAGTACCTGGCTATGGAAAATAAAGAAGCAAATGCTGGATTCAGTGTGTACATGCATGTCATAATATTACTTCTACATCATTTTACAGCAGCCATGATGTTCAAAATCCAAGGCCTGAAAACCCGTATGTCCTACAGATGAATGCAAGTGGGGTCAAGAAAGGCCAGAAAGTCCGCGTGAACCGACTGGGCAACCATAAGGACATGAAAGTAGCCACCAAGGTTTTCAGCAGGTGGTTTATGTCTCCGGTAAGAGCAAGTTTGAGTCACTAAAGATAACAAGAACCCTGCCAGTACTGTTTATCCAGCTTGACACAAGAGCTAACATGAAATTAAAATGATGACTCTTGCAGGACGGAGGAATCAGTGTCCCTGAATCTGCCAAACTCTGACACTGTAGTCTTCATCCGCCACGTTGTTTCTCAGTTAAAGGATAAACTCTTGCCGGGGGGGAAGGAAAGGGAGGTTTGCAAAAACCTTTCAGCCAAATACAATAGAAGAGGAGTAAAGTTTACAAAGTCTTTAAGGGATAGTTCAACATTTTTTTTTGGCAAATTTGCCTATTGCTCTAATCCCTATAGTCATAGGAGTAGGTTCATTACCTTTAATTATTGGTGCATGTTGTTTTGAGATCCACAGGCTGCTCAGTGAACACAATGGAGGTGAACGGTACAGGTCCCCTATCCCTCATCAAACTCGTCAAATACACAATCCAACAACTCCAAAACGATCTCATGGACAAGTTGTGACCTGCTTATTCACCACGCTACGAAATAATCATGCATAATTATGTAACATTACGACACATGAAGCAAATACTTGGAACTACTTGTGCTTCTGAAATCACTCCGCCTGGCTGCCGTGTCTGGAATGTAGTTCCGGCTACAACTCCATCTTGCCATGATACTTTATTATTTCATAGCGTGGCGAATGTGCAGGTCCCAACTTGTCCACGAGAGCATTTTGGAGTTGTTTGATTGTGTATTTGATGAGTTTGATGAGTGACAGAGGACCTGTACCGTTCACCTTCATTGTGTTCGCTGAGCAGCTTGCATCTCTGCACCACGGATCTCAAAACAACATGCACCGACAATTAAAGGTAATGAACCTACTGCTATGATAGGGATTATGGCAATAGGTGAATTTGCCAAAACTATCCCTTTAAGTGCTCAAACAGCAGTAAAATATCACTTTGGATGGCTGCTGGTGAGAAAAATATCCAAGTGCCTGGTAACAGAATCACAAAGCCTGAAGGAAAACTGGCACAGATGAACCGCGGCAAGACCCAGGCAACATGTTGAAGGAGCTGGAGTTTAAAATCCAAACAAGCGACTCGAAGGAGCTACTACCACCTGCCACTGAAAATCCATGTCTCTTTACCATCTATCTATTAAATATGGAGGACAGCTGCTCTGATGACAGGGTGAAGAGGTAAAATAAATGTACAGTATGTAACCAAAGCTGTCAGGAGTTATGTAATCCACAATGGGCCGAGCATGACAAGGGTAAAAAGGCAAGACTATATATTTAGAGGCTGGCTTCAAAAGAGTACTGTGTGTGTTTATTCAGAGCGTTTGTATGCAGCAAAGAAACTCTGTAAAAAGAAGAAAGAAGAGAAATTTCAAATTAAAGAGAAGTTCATCTAAAATTTCCTCATTCGATGTGAATCATTTATGAAAAGTAAAGAGGAGGGGGTCTGTGATTACATAAAGAACATACTGACATTTAACTTCTGTGTGTCAGCGAAGGAAGACAGATTTTACACTGCTTCTTCTATCTGAATACGGATAATAATATTAGTGCCGACTATTTATTCTATTTGTGTCGCCAGGATTTCTGCAGTATTCACCAAACTAGATTGAAACATTTCATTAGCACATAATGCAATTTACTGCTCTTTTCATCCTTCTATGGACAATGAGGTTTTATATGGTTGAATGAACAATAAGGTCTGTTTTTCAACAACAACATTAGTTTCTTTACATGTATCACATTTTGTCTGTTTTGTCTGTCTGCAGTTAAAGTGTTGACAAAATACTTGATCTGTGAGTTATTAATAAAAGTGAATTTAAACTGACTCTCACTCATTATGAGTTGATGAGCTCATGAGCACATTTCACTGTGTCAATATATAATTTAACTTTTAGTTTAAGTCTCTGAAAGGCTTCAGTCTGGTACAAAATCATCTCATAATTAACATTACTGCTTGTAGCCAGCAAGGGAAAAAGAGGCTCAGTCCATTAGTAATGGAAAAGACTTGACGCTTATTCAGACTTTTTGACACAGCCAAAGGTTTTTCTGTTTGAGGGAACAGATTCAAAAGCTTTTTAGGACTTTTTCAGAGCAGCAGGTTCCCTGACTGCTTGTTGCATAGTGGCAGAAATCAGCTTTACCAACAAAGAGTTAGAGTAATTACACATTCAAGGAATTTGACTCTGGTTTTGAGCTGCTTTTGTTGTATTTACACAAAGCTCCACGAACAATGTGTAGGATGAAGTATTTACTCAGAAATATGCAGATGTATAAGTCTAGACTATATAGACTTTAGATTAGAGATAATAATAATAATAATAACATTATTGGCTTGAAATAAGTAATCAAACACTTTTTTAAAAATAAAAAAAACTTTTATTTAGACAATAAATTATAACAATTTACCTAATTGGAGATTATTACAAAACCTTCTTTTGACATCCGACTTCATCTGGTGAGCTTTTCTAAAAAAAAAAAAATTAGTGTTCTGTAAGACAAAGAAAAAGTGAAGTAATTAAATTAATTCTGAGGATCAATCAATAACATTAGACATTTTTATGTAACTGATGAGGTCTGTGAGCTCCTGCAGGACGAGTTCAACACGAAGCCCCCGTTGCTGTAATGGATTTCAGAGGGCTCATTACAGCCTCCTGACTGTGTGTGTTATGACATTTCATGCAGTGCTACAGTTGATGAAATAATCAATCTGACATAATGTCCGTCGGATTTATCATCTGATATCGATCAGCTGTCAGTATTTGACTGCTGCGTGGATGTTGTCCAGCTTTGCCTTCGCTCTAATACGGTGTGAAATTGTCATCTCAGCCCTTGAAGCAGACAATGAGCCGATAGAGTCTCATGAGAAACCCCCGCCCCCCCCCACCACCACCTCAGTGACGCAGCCTGTGGTCACTGTTAACTAGGATCTCCTCTCATCTCGTTCCATATCTTTCTGTCTGTCGCACACTTATCTGTTCACTTAAATAACCCTGACATGTGCTCAGACACAAGCTACAGCCACGATATGATAAACTGTGTGTGTGTACAAGATTATCAACAACAACTTACTGCGACGACGAGGAGCCAGCCTCGGGTCCGCTGTGTGGAGTCTGTCTTAGCTGTTGGGATCGGAGGTCAGCAGAGAGTGGACGGGTGACCTGCGCCCCGGTGAGAGGAGCTTCGGGGAGGACGTGAACCTCGCTGCGGCCACTGGACTGGACACGACACGGCCTGGATAAGACAAAACCTCCACGTTAGAGAATCAGATACTTATTTTGGAAAATGTCAACAGCTTGCTGCATTTTTTGAGCCCTGCAACACTGAAAGTAATGATCATTTTCATTATTGATAAATCTGCTGATAACCTCCTGACTTGGCGATCAATAAAATGTCAGAAATTCCCAATACATTTTCCAAAGTCCAGGGTGATGTCATTCCCACAAACTTTATGAGGCAACAATGACACAAAACGAGGGATGCACCAATGTATATGTACGTATGTATCTGTTATGTGGCATATATGTGGGGCGGCAGTGGCTCAGGCAGTAGAGCGGGTCGTCCAATGATCAGAGGGTCGGCGGTTCGAATCCCGCTCTCTCCCAGTCTCTGTCGTAGTGTCCTTGGTCAAGACACCTAACCCACCTTGCCTCGTGTGAATGCGTATGAATGATCATGGTGGTGGTCGGAGGGGCCGTTTGGCGCACATGGGCAGCCACGCTTCCGTCAGTCTGCCCCAGGGCAGCTGTGGCTACACACGTAGTTTACCACCACCGGTGTGAATGTGGTATGAATTAGGGGTGGGCTAAAATATCGATATGGCGATATATCGCGATACTTTATCCCGCGATACGATATCGATATTCAATATTTAAATATCGATATATTTTTTTCCAAAAAAAAAAAAAAAAATTTTTTTTTTTTTTTCAATTTTTTTTTCAAATGATAAATCATGTTTCAGACCTAAATCCAATTGAAATATGTTGTTGTAACTTGCACTTGTATAAAATGGCATGGATAATTTGAATTACATTGTTTTGACTCAGTTTGTCCCATGAATTATCACTATCATCTGATGTACATACAACTCGGATTTTAAGATGCATAACAAATAAAATAAAGTAAAGTAAAATAAAGTGTACAGTACACTTTATTTTACTTGTTTTTTCTTGATTCTTGACTTGTAATTCATGTGAAATGGATTCAGTGCAATTAATAAATTCTGAATTTCTTCAGTGACACAGATATCGTGATGTATCGTGGATGAAATTTCTTGCAATATATCGATAATCGCAGAATCGCTGTACCGTGATATTATCGTTATCGTGGGTAAAATATCGTGATAGTATCGTATCGTGGGGTACCTAGTGATACCCAGCCCTAGTATGAATGAATAATGGTTGCTGTACGCGCTTTGGGTATTGGGTAACAATAGAAAAGCGCTATATAAATGTAATCCATTATTATTATTATGCTGACTCAGAGAAGAAGCCTGTTTTTTTTCAATGTATTAAAGTTGAGTGAGTGAAAATGTTGTTTTTTGTGAGATTTCTTGGTATTTTTTACACAAAAGAGGATAAACAACTGAGAAAAAACATCGGACATCGGCCAAATTGTTATTTTAAACATTGGTATTGGTATCAGCCCATAATTTCACAATCGGTAAATCCCTACATGAAACAGACAAAAACAGGAACTCCTTACATTCGAGCGGCTGGAGCCAGTGAACAGTGATCTTATCATAATGACTCGAGTGATTAATCAGTAATTAAAAATGTGTTGATTAGTTGTTGTGACTCTAATCTGGTGTTATATGGGACGTGAAGGGATTAACAATAAACTGAAATATATTCAGAATTTGTGAAAAGGGCATATTTTTTGATGGATTGCATCAAAAGGGACAAGCCGGTGATGAAAACTCACTCTCACTGAAGGATTTGCTGTTGTTGATTATTTTCCCGTTCAGCTCAGCTGTCGTCAGGAAATGTGGCTCGCTGTACACACAGAGCACAAACACACACACACACACGCGCTTTACATCGTGATCACACAGCCCCGCAGCACTTTGCGGTGTCTTCAATGTTATATGAGGCGGGGAGGAGGAGGAGGAGGAGGAGGAGGGGCGGGGAGGGGTGGGTGGGAGGGGGTAAAAGGTCACATGGGTAGATGGTGTGACCATCTCGCAGCCCAGAGGCACGACATGCTCGCAGCGTTCAAACTGAAAAGATGATTTGGCTGTCACTCTCCTCACCTCCCACAGGTTTTTCTTCTCGTTCTGGACACGGCTTTTATTTCTTCAGCCTTGTCAGTGCTGCTGTTGGGTGCAAGAAAATGTTAAAATATGTGGAGTGAGACATGAGTCCATAACAATTTCATAGTTTTTCATATAGTTTTTAAAATATACAGGACCACCAGCTTGCCTGTTCCTTTTGTGGTACATTTACAGTAAAAACAGTGAAACACAGTGCGGTCAATAAAACCACTCATGTATGGATCCCCCCCCTCCTCCTCCTCATCCTCCTCCTCCTCCTCCACTCCAGCAACTTCCTGCTCACTTAGCAGCATCACATGATTTTCAGATGTGACCTAAGCTAGCCTAAGAGTTAATCCTTGCAGCGTGTGGGAACGGAGCCAGACGTACAATGTGGTCCTGTGCACTCTCCTCTCCGGCGCGGACCTCCTCCTGTGGAAGCAGCTGCCGGCGGCGCTGTTATCAGTGTGTGGTCTGTGGTTCTCTGAAATCACCCCTCGCAGCTCTCTGACGAGGGACCTGAGCTCCCGGGCGGGGCTCTCCTGCTGCCTCTTTGACTTCAGCGGCCAGAGGAGGAGAGACGGGGAGAAGGACAATGTCAGTGAAGAGCCATGGAGATGTTAATATCATCATCATTAGCGTGTTTGAACAGAAAAGTGAAGAAATGCAGGACTTCTTTTATCCTGATGAAGACAGCAAGCACACATGCAATAGTGGGACAAAATAAACCAATAAACCAAAACCCTAATTTTACTGCCACATTGAAATGATTTACACTTTGGTTTCTCTCCGTCCCGCAGGAATGTAAGGCTGTGTGTGTGTTTTTGATTTAAAGGCTGAGCAGATGTGCTGAGCTCGTGTCTGAGTTGCCAAATAAACAACGAATCGCTCGGCGCACTTGACGGGCTGGAACCGCGCTGAGATAAGCAAGACACGGGGGGAGTTTCTGACTGCACCTTGATCTGAGTGTTGAAGGCATGCTGGGTGGAGGGTGGAGTAGTGATCACTGATGGAGTCAGTGGGTCCAGGTGTGGCGGAGGTACGTTCACAGCTGTGCGCACATTGTGACCTTGGAGTTCCTATGGAAAAGGGAAAAAAATTGGTTCCAACTTTGTTAAAGGATGCTCAGTCAGAGTGAGTCTAAGACATCACTGTAACACATCCAAGAGGCACTTAGTAAAGCTTCTGAATAAAACATGTGTGCACTTTTACATACATAAACAACTGTATACAAGGCGGTTAACCTCTATTCACTGAGATGGAAAAAAAAGAAAGAAAAAAAGCTACCTTCAGGTCGAGGGCATGTCGCAGTTTCAGACGATAAAACTCCTGCTCACGCAGCTGGATGAATTCTTGACAGTCTGTGAAGCTCTCTGTCATCTTTGGGAAGATAGAAAAGTATTTGGAACGACAACACAGAGATGGAGACAAACAGAGGCAGGACACGGCTGATAAGTTTATTTTTTATAAAACCTTAATCTATAAACTTAAATTGTTTGTTTTGTTCCAGAGCGAGATAACAGCTGTTCGGGACACCATCAAGATGACAGTGAACCATGCTATTGACAGTAAAATGTTATGAGTATATGAGTATTATGAGGATAATGTTGGTATTTCTGTTGCACATCACCAAGCTGTTTCCTTCAAGAGTTTCTGAAACCATTTACTTCTTAAAATAACACATTCTTTGACCATTTCTATGCTTTTATTAGACAGCGGGCAGCAGACAGAAGATTAAGACCAGTGAGAGGGATGGAAAATAAAATAGATGTGAACCAGGGACAGTGCAGTTCATGGACTGCACTGCCTTAAGTCCACTAAGGGACCAAGACGACCATATACTTTTGGAAACAAAATGTGGTTTAGTATGAATTCTTATTTATTATTTCAATTTTATTTTTATTTTTTTGGCTATTTCATTGATAGATGCAGTAAGGATAGACAGGAAGTGGTCAGTAAATTATCCGAGTTGAACCAACAGCTTTAGGACTCAGCAAGGACAGAAGAATAAAAATTTATTGCGTGGTGGATGAGCGGTTGGAATCCTCTACGCAATAAATGTTTATTCTTCTTCATAAAAAAGTTTCGATAAGCCTTCATATAAATGTGTGCACTATTCTCAAAAGAGACTCTTGTGTCTGGCTTCTCTAAAACCCTGTTGGTTGAAATAAAGGCACAAACAAGGTAAATAAATGAGTGCCACCTTGTGAAGGATTGACTCCAGTTGGCCGATCCGGTCTCTTAATTGTTGGTCTTTGGAGCGAAGGGTCTGCAGCTCGTTGGCAAGTTGTTTCTTCTCCTCCTTCACAAAGGTGAGCTCTTGGAGCTGACGCTGGCTCTCCAGGCTCTGGTAGCGCTTCTCCTGAGCAGTGAGAACAAAAGACATAAAGAAAATGTATTTAATATTTTGGTTTTTGTGGGAATGAGCAAAGAAGTCTCGGTGGAGCAATTTGGAAGTAATAGAAAACTCTACACAGCTGCTGCGTTTTGAAAGCTCTGAAACAGTTTAGTTTTCTCTATTAGTTTTGCTGGTGATTAAAGACATTAGAGTGATGCATGATGTGAATGACTAACTTCTGAGCAGCAGCTGAGACACAGCCAAGTCCTCTGACCAAGTATTCACGAAACAACATGAGAAAGTTTGCAATGTAAACACGAGGTTCTCTTGCTTCCAGATTTTTTAATAAATTTGACATTTGAAGGAAAACTATAATCACATTTATATTTTAAGCTATGAAATATGACAAAAATTGCAAAACTAAAATCCAAGGATCAGTTAGTTCCCAAACAAACCCAAACAAGCCAAAAGCTCTAAATCTAATTTGATAAGGGAGAAGCAGGTGAATGATCCACACCTGGTGCAGCTTCTCCACGGCCTCCTCCAGGTGTTGGATTCTGCCCTGCAGAGAGTCGACCTGCTCTCTTCTGGCAGTGATTTCCATCTGCATGTCCATGGCTACTTGGAGGCCTGAGATGGAGACAAATCCACAAGACAAATGGACATAAAGACCCCAAAGAGGATGGAAAGAGCAAAGACGCACATAAGATATAAGGAGTATAGATCACAAAGCTTTAATCTTGGGCGTTCTCCATGTCGGCTGAGGACGATATATGACATTAGCAGTTTCGTTGAACTACACTTATCATTGTGTAAGTTTCCTAGATTTCATTATGATCCAAAGTGAATCACTGTTATCTTTCCGCCTCATCACAGATTGGACGTAAATCGGAGGAATGTCGACGTTTCTTTCGACATGAGATGTTTTAATTAAGTCGTGGTTTAAATAATGACGGGGGATCTAACCGTGTCCGTCGGCTCCTTCCAGGGTCTTCAGAGTGCTCCTGGCCTGGTCCAGCTCGTCGTGAGCGTTCCTCAGCTGACTCTGGAGCCTCAGCACCACACCCTCGCGCTCCTCGGTCCGACAGCTGTGGAGCCGCTGCAGTTCCTTGTGCTCCTCTGAAATCATGCCCACAAAAACACATGTTTTACATCCACCGCAAGACATGCACTTTAACAACTAAGAAAACACGGGGCAACAATGGAAGGGCTTGGTTGACAATGCAAACATACCAAACACGGCCCTTTGTTTTTCTAACGCAGCGGGACAAGGAGATCATTTGATTTGGCAAAAAACCGTGAGAGCAGCTGAGCTCTTTCTAGAAACGGTATCGCAGGAAGTAAGAATTCCTGGTGAATGAAAGGCCCATGGTCACACAGAAGTAACACAAACCCTGAAGACCAGGGTTGGTTTCTTGACTTTATACAATACAGTGAAAATCTACAGTATATGGAATACTACATTGCATGGTTATTAATAAACAAATGTATTTTATGATCCATGTGAACAAAGAAGTTTCCTTTCCTTTCATATCATGGTTTGAAAAAGAAAACCTGACGTACTACGACTAATGGGATTTGCATGGTCACAGCGTAAGTAATTTGAAATAAGTTTGAAATGTTAAACTTAAATAATATCTAATATATTTTATATATAATATATTTTTATCTCACTTTTATTGTTACTTATTTAAAAGGGATAGTTTAACATTTTGGCAAATTGGCCCATTGCCATAATCCCTATAGTCATAGCAGTAGGTTCATTACCTTTCATTGTCGGTGCAGGCTCTGCAAAACGCTCTCGTGGACAAGTTGTGACTTGCACATTCACCACGCTATGAGATAATATGCACATCCCCGTTGGGGGCAATATTTCAGCAAGCAGTCTCTGCATTTGCCTCTAAAACAACTCGGTCTCGTAACGTTCTGTTATTATCTCATAGCGTGGTAAATGTGCAGGTAACGAACCTACTCCTACAGTAAAACTATAGGGATTATGGCAATATGCCAATTTGCCAAAATGTTGAACTATCCCTTTAATCATAACTGATTAATTCTAAGAACCGGGTGTTTTTTCTGAATGGTATAAGAGAGGAGAAATACCCATATGAGAAAACTGATATTAAAAAAGCATTTCCACCTGATTTCACCTGCTGAGCTTTGACCTATTTTCTTTGTTTAAGTAGATTAAGTGAAGAGAGGTTTTTCGTGTCCCAGGGGTGATACACATTCAGTCGAGCTCAACTCACTGGTGAGAGTGAGTAACTGGAGGCGCAGGATCTCCAGCTGGGCGGCGAGGTGCTGTTTCTCCAGAGCTTCCTCCTGGACACGTTGGCACTGCTCGGCCACAGAGGCCTGCAGCAGCCGCCTGTCGTGCTCCGCGGTGGCCTGGTCCGACTTGCTTTTGTCTAACTCAACCTGAGCAGCGTATGGCACAAGAGGGAGGAAGAGGGACAAGAGTTTCAAAAGGAAGTGATGCAAATCACTGATGTAGAAAAGTGTGTGGTGTGCGGGCAGAGGAGAAAATCTAAAGTGAACAAACTAATAAGGGACAGTTACTTCAGTCGTGTTTCTTTTTTTTGTTTCTGACCCTGAGCTGCTGATTCTCCAGCTTGTGCTGGTTTAGCTGGTTACTGAGGAGGCTGTTCTCCTGGTGGAGGTTGTCGATGGTGCGGCTGTGCATCTGGGCGCTGCTGTCCGTCTGCAGCCTGAGCATCGCTATCAGCTGGTCTTGGTCATCCAGCTTCAGCTTCAGCGTCTCTCCCTCTGCATGCAGGGTCTGGCACCGACTCTCAGCCTCGTGCAACCAGGACAGATGCTGGAACAATCAGTTTAACTTTGTTTCAATGAGCCCTCAAAACAGACGAATACTTGTTTTCACAATTAATCGCGGTATTAATTAAATAATCATAAAGATTCTTAAATACCGACACTTTCCAAAAAAGATTATGTCGGAACCATATCGGCAAATGTGCGCCAAAGTAAAGGTAAATGCACAGATACTGGTCCATTTAACTGTTTACCATTCAACGTAACACTGAATTGGTAGGAATTTAAATGTTACCGTGTCATTTGTAATAAAAAAGAATGAAAAAATAAACTTACACATGGTATTGATGACAATTAATGACTTGAATATGTCAAACCCTCCCCTGGGGGATTAATAACTGGTCCTATTAAAGAGGAACTATGCAGGATTTTCAGCTTAACTATGCTACATTTTTATGTCTCTGGCCTGAAAACAAACCTTGCAAGATCGGGGCTGCCCCCCGTAACCCGTAATCTCTTGTTTATGACAGATTAAACTACACAAATATACACGTCGTAACATCATATATGATATATAACGTTATCTACCGCTCTATCGATTGCTTTCTCTTCGGCTTCATTGTAAACAAATGCACATGGCCAGGAGGAGGGTTAGCTAAACAGCGGAAAAGTGACCGGACTTGCATAGTTCTTCTCTAATAGATACTTATAATAGATAATACTTTAGTAATATAATTATATTTTGACTATATTTGATTTTACACATTCATCGTGTTGTGGAATCATTTTATGCACAATAATCGTGATAATCGTAATAATAAGCGTGATTATTTCTCTGATAATAATCGTACCAAGAAAATCTATAATCATGACATCCCTAGTGCAGAGATAAATGATTCCTTGCCTGCTGGGCTTCGTGCTGCCTGAGCTGGAGCTCTTTGTCTTTGTCTCGCAAGAGTTCTTGGGATTTCCTCCCCTCCTGATCCAGCAGGGACTGGAGGCCGTTCTTCTCCTCCCCACTTCTGTGAAGCTGCTCCCTGGCCTCCTCCAGCCGTCCTCTGAGGGCCCTCACCTCCACCTGGAGCTCACACTGCTGCCGCTCACCGCACCTCTGGAGGATGAAGCACAGGGAGGGGGAGGGAGGGAGGGGGGCACGGTGAGCTGACTGTACTTAACGGGAGAAAAAAATTATAATCTTCTGACAAGAGTGTAGAAATGTGATCTCAGAGATGGTAGAGAAGCTGGCGTGACATTTCATCCTGTGTTATTCTTCAACGGTTGGCTAACAAAGCATGGCCCGTGTTCGAGGAAACCCTTCTGAGCAGAAGACGGAGGCAGTGACGCAGTGTAGTAACTCACATGTTAAAATGTCACCAAAATGAACACGCTCCTTGGACTTTAGAACAAATTTTTAACAAACAAATTTTAAATGAACCGAGAGATCAACAAGTAACTTCAGCTTATAGTTTAGTTTCTGTGTCTTTGCTGGAAACATGTTGAGATTTTCCACCAATGCCACTAAGGTCCTATAAAGGTTCATTACCTATTCATTTATATAACCTCAGAAAAAGAAAATAACCACACATCAACATAACAACATCTAGGCCCTGTTTTTAAACCCCAACTTAATAATGTTGTCACACACCTTTGGAGTAAATGGGTTAATTTGTCCAGAGAAGTCTGTCATTTAGTTGTCTCATGTGACATAAGTCACAAAATTGCTGCCTCCCACTGAGAATAGATGCACTGCAGACATTATTAGGACAGGCACTTAGTGGATAATCCTGTGCCAGTAAAGCCCACCCCCTAAACAGAGCCTCCATTTTTATGAGTGGACTCCACATCTTAAGCTCTTCAAATCACTCCATCAAAATTAAACTGCAAATAACTTAAATGTAATTGAGTTAAAACATGAAAAGTCAATGTGAAACTTCAGGTTCACACTTTAAACTGTGGTCTTTAATATAAACATGCAACCATACAAGGACTTTAGGTATGGTAACGACAGAAAGAAACAAAATGCTGGTCTGATATTCAAGGTTCAAGGCTGCACCTTGAGTTGGCCTAGCTGGGACTGAAGCTCCTCCGCCTGCTGGAAACATTGCTCTCTCTCTCTTTGGGCCTCCACCAGCTGGGACTGGGCCTGAAGGAGCTGCTGCTCCAGACAACAAACCTGTAACGTCACAGATGATATTCACAGAGAATATGTTAGTTTTCACTCTGGTATAACAGAAGAGTCAGCATTTACTTTACAAGACAGTGTTGCTTCATCACATGCCTTACAAACGTGAGCTCACAAGGTGGTTCTTGTGTTTGTCTTGTGTTTGACTAAGCTTGGTTAATCTTTAAATTTAACAGCCTCACTATGCTGTTGCTTACATTGCAGCTCATAATATTATGGTGGATTCTTCCGTACCTTATCTTTATGACTGTACAGGATTGACTCAAGTTCACTGACTTGACACCGGTGCAATTTCGTCTGTCCCTCTACAAGTTTCCTGCACACAGAAATCAGATTTTTATTTTTTTTTTTGAAAAATTCAGCAATACCTTATCTTATAAGTCAGTAAGACTTCAAACTCCTTCAAATCAAAACAGGCCTGAAATGACTTGGGAACAGCACTTACTTCAGCATCTCCAACTTCACACTTAAGCTGACGCCGTTGTATTTTGACAAGCTCAGTTTGTCAGTCAACAGCGCCATCTCCTGGCCAAGACTTGCAATCAGGTCCTCCATTCTGAGACACATAAGAGAGTCAAGTTACTAACACTGGTGTTGTGTGGGTTTTTTTTCATACTTTTGCATTTTTCTTATTTGTTCTCTGAGTTTGACGGAACAAAGTAAATATTGACTAACACTGACAGGCATTTACTCTCATCTAAGAAGTGGAGATCCGGTTTAAATGCTGACAAAAGTGACAAAATACTCAACCAATTACCAAAATTAATTTCAAATTTTGTTCTGGCTATATAATTAATCTTCTCATCATTGCAGCTCTACATTAAATTACCTTAGTTGTTGCTCATTTACTCCCCTGTGGTCTTCATTGCCCATATGTTCAATTGATTGCTATAAAACAGATGAAAGGGTTAGGGTTAGGTCTAACTCAGACAAAATAGGGGAAACAGTCTGAACATTAACTGGCATCTAGTACTTACCACGAAAAGTCTCTCCTGAAGCTTTTCTGTCACATTGTTAAAATCCTCATTTAAATTAGCAGCTGTGGACAGCTGTGTTGAGCCGGCGTGGACTTTTGAACTTGTGATGGAGCCGTCCCCATGTTGCTTCTCGTGTGACAACAACAATGAAGAGTACGTCTCCTTCATAATCTGCTCCAGTGTCTCTACTTTCCTGTTAAGCGCCGACGCTTCGTCCTCCGTCTCCTGCTGCTTCTGGTCCGCGGCCCTTTTGATGTTTTGGAGCTCCTCCAACATGCGCAGCATCTGTTCCATCTGATCGACGTGCTTCCTCGAATCCTTCACTCTACAAATAAAAAGATCTGCAGGTCAAAGGGAATTTTTAACACTTTCTTCGCTGATGTAAAACTGCAATAGCGTGTTCACCTGAGGTCGGACAGGACATCCTTCTCCGTTTGGACTTTATGGAGCTTTGTCTGCAGGTCTGTGATGGCTCTGTCAAAAGTGAATTTCCCCCGCTCATGTTGATCCTGTGTCGCTGTCTGAGAAGATAATAAATCACATGGAGAAAGCATTACAAATTCAGTCATTCAGATGGCACCAAACTAAGAAGATTCTTGGCTGAAATACATTTATAGACCTTGCTGAGCTGCAAGTCAGACAGTTGCTGAAGACAGTCGTCTATCTCCTTTTCAGGAGGGATGATTTGCCCGTGAGCCACCTCCTGGTTTAAACGATCCACACCACAGACCAGAGGTGGAGTCACTGCCTGATGGCGGGTTGGAAGGATGGTCAATACCCCGGTTGGATCATCTAAAAAAAGAGCACAGAAGGTTAAACATATACAGTACACAGTGTATGTTGTCATTGTTAATGTTTGGAGTAACAAGTCTTAATTCAACAGCATTTGCTTTCATTTAGATTCAAACTTGTCTTACATGAGAACACCTACATAATCCATATGAACTTTCAGCATTTACATGAACCATTGAGAGGGTAGTTTCTGACTGCTGCTACATAAATAATATTTTAGGTGACTATATTGTGGGTGCTTATACTCACCGTGGCTGTGGCAGCTTTGTTCAGGTGAGCTGTTGACACCATATGTGCAGCAAAACTTCTCCAAGGCTTCTTTGGTGGCGTGTTCCACCTCTTCTTGAAGTCTTTGGGTTTCCTTGGTTCTCCTGTCGAGCTCCTCACTGTCAGGTAATAAAAGGTTATGCTATGCAAGAAATTTTATTTGAGCAATTGATGCTATTGTATCGTATTTGTATTCAAGTACTTTGATGTTGTTGTTTTGTTGCTTGGACTATGCATTATTGTTTGAATTTTACAAAGTCTGTCATTAATGTCATATTAAATTAAAATTTGAGAGTTTCTTTATATCTTGGGAACATGTTGGAAAGATATTATCTCATTTTAGACTAAGAATTAAACTCTAAGGCTCACATCAGGTTTGTCATTTCTAAAATACAGCTTACTGTAAGTGCAGCCATTTCCCTCTATGAGCGACACAGAAAGACTAATGCACTCTTTTATATCTGGCAATCCTTATCATTTTAATGTCTGCTATTAGGTCTGCCTAAAGAATTAGTTCATTGATTCAAAACTCTACTGCCTGACTGCTGGTCGTCTGTAAGTTTCTATACAAAATCATCCATGTTTTAAAATTATTTTACTCTCCTCCAATCTCTTAACCTAGACGGCCTGTCAGGTCTTCTGGCACACATCTGTTAGTCGTTGATAAATGCAGGACAAAACAAAACCGTTAAAGCTCCAAGTTGTTAGAATAGTCTGGGCAGTTAAAGATCATGTCTTTGCAACTACTTACTGCTCCATCCAGCACAGTGATGTCACATTTTACACATAAATTTACAAGAGTTCGTGCTCCTGAAGAGAAAGCTTTATGAGCCACAACTGATTTATCAGTGGCACCACTTTTAGTCACCTCTCCTTTTCCTACTATTTGAGTTGAGCTGAGTTAATTAATAGAAAGGGCATTCAATTAGAGATCTTTATTGTTATGACATGCAGGGTTACATTAAACACTACGATTTGGTTTGCACAAGGAACAGTGCTCTGGTAGCAAATTCTGTTAAATTCAACTCTCTTCTGTGTTTGTTTACCTTCAAATTTTCATAGCTGCACATGTTGAAGGAAAACGCCTGTTTAAACATCTTATAAAGGCTTTTCTTTTACCGTTTTGTCAGTAAGACATTAGTGGTCATGTTTTGTTGTATCCCTTCATACTGCCATTATCATTTACGTATTTTCACCGTCTGAATGTCAGCTGGGCCTATTGATTTTGTGGATCCATTCATAACTTTTATGACAAATAAAATGATTGCCAACTCTCACTGCGTTACAGTGTGTGTATCCTGTGTACATGTGATGCACACAGGATATTGTGTGCTTTTTGGTTTTCTATGTCGTTTTTGGTTGTTTGCTTTTCATTTACATTTTTTTCACTGTATTTTATTGAAAACTCAATGAAAACAATTTCGGGAAAAAATTTAATGTAGTTAGTTAGGATAAGTAACATTACCTCAGTTCATCCAGTGTCAGACTGTTGAATCTCAGCCGAAGAGAGGTATCCTGTGACTCTGCGAGGTAAAAACAGATGACTTGTTCATAGACAAATCAGATGACTTGTTCATAGACAAACTATCAATCTGTAATTTTAAAACCTGTTAACTAAACGAGAAGTAAACAGACTGTTTTTTAGAGTTAAAATCTAAGTTTTCTTACCCGTTGTTCCTGCTGCAGCTGCTGCTTGTGTAGGTTTTCTATGCTGCTTCGTGTGTACAACATGAGCGCCATCATTGCTGTAGAGCCTCAAACTCTGAGACCCAGAGGTCTGAATGCCCGACATCTCTATTTACTTTACTAACAAAGTCATTGAGATAAATATGCACAGCCTGGGCTGCACAAAACAACCACTATGTACTATAACCATGGATAACATAGGCAGCAGCTAGCGAGCGATCGTTATTAAACGTAAAGTTTCGTCGCCATGGAAACACCTTCCCGTTGCTAACTCTTGGTTAGCTTGAATCCGATGCGTCCTTGCGATAACAGCTCGATAACATTGTCAACCGTCTCCGTCTGCGGCGAAAAACGTAAAAAAACTCGTTATATGACTTGAAATCTATGAAAAATAAACCAAAGACGCCGACAGTTTGAACGCCGCTCAACACCCGCATTTTTGCTCCGCTTCGCTGTGACGCAAGCACGCAAGACAAGACAAGACAGGGCGTTACCAGCGTTGCACCATGGGTAATGTAGTTTACAAGCGTTACAAGCAGTTGTTTGTTTATTCAGGGAGGACGCTCTTTCCAGCGGAGATCGGGATCTTGATTTATTTTTTATATATACATTTGTCGCCTATTATCATTCTCAATATGGAAACATGAAGAACTAAGCGGTGTAATTAAGCTGCAGTGCCGTTATTAATCCTGCACATCGGCGGATTCTGGCCAAGGTAAAGACGACGGATAGTTGGTTTATACGCTAGCAGAATAGCTGCGTCGGTTAACGGATGTTATCTTGTGTTTGTGTGAACAGTTCAACTTTTTGGGGGCATCTGAGGATGTTTTGTATTTTTCCACTGAGGAGTTATGGAATTATGATAACATTAATAGAATCGATTAATCCAACTTCCTCTAAAATATGTGTGTCAATGCGATGGTTGTTTGTCTGACCTAGTTTCTGTTTCTGTTCAGTAGATATTTACATTTATCCAAAACTCATGTCTTTCTGTAATATGATTTCATTACTGTTGAATTATATGCTTTTCTTTTTGCTTTTATTCGCATTGAATCAGTGTATAGGTTTCTGGGCGGGGTGGGGGTGTTTGTGGGGTTGAAAGTACGTGCGCTATGTGCAGAGAGAGAGGAGGGGGGGTGGGGGGGGCGGGGGGTTAAAAGGATACCTGATACCCAGTAGGTGTGGTTATGGCGACCATATTTATATGTGCTCTCCCCCCTACTCTATAATGTAGGGAAGCTGTAGGTTGTTGTTGGATTTAAGAGGTTGGATCACAATGCAAAACCACTGAAAAATGTTTTTCTCCAGGATGAGGGATCTTCAGGCTGTTGACAGCTTTCTGCTGAAGGAGCTGAAGTCATGTTGTGCTAAGGAGTACAACTTTCTTCCCAGAGAGACCGGGCTGAAGCTGATGGAGTCGGCTTCCACAGGGGTAACCCACTGACCTACTTTTACATTTTTGGCGGTCTTCGCCTGCATATGGGTTTGCTGAGTGAAATGCATGCTTTTTTTTTTTTCTTTTCTTTTTTTTCTCTTTTACTAATGCACATTTAATATGCAATGGTCCATTTTCAGAACCACAGTGGAGTCTCTGCAAAATGCAGAAACGCCAGAGTGGAGGAACTGTGGGGTCTGACCAGTTTCTTTGGCTACAGCGCCCAGACATTCGTTCAAGCTGTCAACTTGCTTGACCGATTCCTCGCCATCATGAAGGTTAGAATTTTTTTTGTGTAAAGTTGTGTTTTGTAAACCCAGTCTACATGCTTTAAAGCACGGTCCTATCAGCAGTGCAACAGCAACATCGACAACCTTGTTTGACCTTGAATCATGAGACGTTGACTCACACTTATCACTGTTGTGTTAATGTGACAGGTGCAGCCCAAACACTTGCCCTGTATTGGCGTCTGCTGTCTTCACATCGCAGCCAAAATGGTCGAGGAGGAAAACAATGTCTCACCCACCCATGAACTCATCCGCATCAGCCAAAGCAAGTTTACTGTGTCGGACCTCTGTCGTATGGAGAAGATCATCTCGGAGAAGCTCAGTGTGGATCCTGAGGCGGTGACAGCCTTAACCTTTCTACACCTCTACTACTCGGCCTTCACATCCCTGCCCGCTGGAAGGTAAACATTTCATTTTCTTTAGTTTTTTTGTTGTTGTTGTTACTACTGATGAATTGCTCCGGTTTGCATGGAGTTGGTCAAATCGATTCTGCTTGGCATGAGGTTTATACTGGCGGATCACAGTAGGATTCCCTTTATATTTTAAGGGAGGAGTTCCCAAGCATTGGGAGACTGGAAGCCCAGCTAAAAGCCTGCCTATGCCGGCTTGTTTTCTCTAAAGCAAAAGTAAGAACGGCTCTCAGGGCGACAAATTCTCAGCATAGCAGCCTTCGTTTTAATTCCAGGTATTTATTAATCTCCATTTGTTTTTGTTTTTCACAGCCATCAGTGCTGGCACTGTCACTCATTGCTCAGGAGTTTGAAGCTCTCCAATCCATCGGCTTGTTGAAGATTGTCCAGCAATTCCAAAGATATTTAAAGGTAAACATTAGTGGGGATGCAAAGGTTGCAAAAACTCAATTGTTTGTTGTATAAAATGTCGGGGGTTATTATCTGCTATCTCAGGTTATTAGACACTACAGTAATTGTATTGTTTTCTTGAAAGACTTGGCTCAAACTAAAATATGCAGATACTAGAAGACTAGAAAACCCAGTTTTGCTTGAAAAAGGCTTATATGATTAACTGATAATTGTGGCTGATACATTTTGTGACAATGAATGAACTCATTGTTGCTGTTGTGTTCCGATAGTGTCTGTCTGATGTTAAACTTTGCAGCGATTGTGTTATTTATATTACAGATAAATGACCAAGACTTGATTTATGTTTCTCTAAACTTTTTTTCAATTTGCTGCCAAATGGAAAGATTTTTATAATTCATATTTTGACATACGAATAGCACGTTGAGCAACATCTAAGTTTCGTATGTGCTCATTGTGGTATTAGTTCTCTTCCTGTTTTAATATTTCTTTGCTTTGTGTCATGCTCATGTTGAATTTGTAAAATGTGTCACGATGTTGTCGCTGTCGAAACAGATTCACGTGCTGTGTGTGGAAAAATGTGACACATGACTTGTTGATGACGGCGTATTTTTAAGACTGCAGCGTCTCAGATGCTTCCTGTTTGTCGTCTTCACAGATCAGTGACGCTGAGCTGCTCCACTGGAAGGAACTTGTGGCCCAGTGCATGAAAGAGTACCGCTCGAGTGAATGTAACAAACCGGACAACAAGAAGCTGGTTTGGATCGTGTCCAGGAGAACGGCCCAGAATCTCCAGGCCAATCACTTCAGCGTCCCGGGTCTGCCAACTATTCCTGAGGGGAGCTGGGACGAGAGCGAGAGGTTAATAGTCCACCTTTTCCATTTTATCACCAGGCATTTTTTATTGTGACCAACGTGGGGATGGTTTCTAATACCTGGTTTCATTATGGATTTGATTCCTGATCAAAACAAAAACCTAGATTTTTTTCATCTTGAACCTCTTATGTACTGTACTCATTCTTCACTCTTTTTTTTAATCAGCCAAGAACAAAGATGAATATAAAAGTAGCAGCTTCTTGATGTTTAAATGAACACCACCAGTAGCAGATTAGATCATCTGTAGCTAATTTACACTAAGATTAAAGATAATGATTATCGTTAAAAAGTTTGGCTTGGTTATTGTGCTCGCTGCAGCAGCTGGTGATTGTAATCAGACAAAGATTGTTCGTAACTCCACTCCTGTAACGCCAAAATTAATGGGTCACTGTGATTTATCAGGGATTAAGAGAGTGGTGAAGCTTCTCCAGAGAAATTATCCGATGATCATCTTTCATAATCTCTCAGTAATGCTTTGATTGATCAGCAAAGAAGTGAAATGTGAGGAAAAACACTACCAGAACCAGCCGCCTCTATAGGACAATAGCTCCGTCTTACATGAGGGTGTATTTTTTTTACTTATTGTATGTTTTTGTGTATGACTGACCTCCTCTTCTCTCACAGTGAGGACTCCTGCGAGGACATGAGCTGTGGAGAAGAGAGTGTCTGCGGCTCGCCAGGAAGTGACGGCGAAGGAGCCTTCTTCCCCTCCTCCTTCCTCAAATGCAGAAAATGATGAGTCCCCCGTTGTGCAGTAAAACGCAGGATGTGTGTTTGTTCTCTGAATTGTAGCTGCTTTAAGAAGGTCACCATGTTTTTTTGAGCAAACCTGTGTCTCACTTGTCGTTACATATATTTAGTACGCGTGCCAAGTGACAGGTTTTTGATCATTAAGTGCCTGTGTTGAGTCAGTTTAATGTTACTTTTTAAAATATGTTTGTTAAACATATCATAATAATGCAAAATGGAAAATTGCAATCTTAATAGGCAGCTTAATAGCAATACATCTGAATGTCTTTTTCCAACACTTTCTCTCCACGGTTGTTTGTGTCCAAGCTCGACACATTCCAGGAAAACTAGCACAAGGAAGATCTTACTGTTACTGGATCAGTCACGAGGTGAACTCACTGTTGAATACCAGCTACCACTAGAACATCCTCAATTTAATTTTTTTTTTTTTACAACAGTTTTTATACTCAGTGCTATATACATATATACAGCAAATGTATGTTTACGTACGTACATAAACAATTATAATGTGACATATATAACATTGTAGTGTTAAAACCAGATTGTAGATGCATGGGTGCATTGAAATGTGTGACTGAATGGATGTTCGTGTTTACCAAAATAAGCTGAGATAACTGTAAAAAAAAAAAGAAAAGAAAAGAAAGTTTAAAAAAAATGTACATAACTTGTAAAAAAGAAGAAAAAAGTTTATGTTTTGTGAATTATGCGACATGTGTGTTGTATTTGATATAACGTGAAATATGTTGGAAGGCTCAGAAACAGTTCTTCCAAATAAAAAGAAAATAGTTTTTATCTATCGTGTGTTTTCTCCTTATTTTCATTTTGAACTGGAACAGTCTGTGTTTAGCTACCTATTTAAAGTGAAATATACGACTATTGATCAGTCAAAACAAATCAATTTGAGTGTGTCATCTTCTCAGGGAGTAATGGAGGGTGTCTCCCACAGTTTTCTCACATTTCATAAACTGAATCAATCAGTTGAACAAATTAATAGATGTATCGATCAAGAAATGAATGGGTGGTTGCCATATCAATGGAATCGTATACAATTACGCTCTTAAAACTAAATTAAAAACACAATGTTTTTACATGGCAGAGGAAGAGGCTGATGTTGTACTTCAGTGATGGAAATTTCTTATAAATTAAAGTGTGTCCAAGCAAATTTCCGTTAGTACGATAAATAGTAATGCTATGACAATTTGTATAAATTAAATTCAACCTTTATTCCCACACTGCAGCCTACCGATACATAAATTTAGTGATGGGGCCATTCAATAATATAATCTATTCTTCTATGTTAAATATATCATGAAATTCTACCGGCGAAAAATCTACTTTGTCACAAATTAGTGATCAGATTATGTAGGTTAGGTAAATTACATGGAGTAAATTTGGGGCCTATTGGGCCCCTGGGAGTCGAGGGCCCAGTTTCAGTTTCAGCCCAGCTGGTGATCCATCCTGCTGCAACATTTGGGCAACCTTTCTTTTTTCTTTTCTTTTTTGTGCTTCGCTACCGAGTTATCTGCTATAAAAGAGCATACAACAGAATTAAACACCTCCCTATTTACTTTGCACTCCGGCCTAAAAGTGCTCAGATTAAAGATCAGGGGGCACAGGTTAGTGGATTTGACTGTCTGTTCTTCCTGTTTTAAAGCCTCTCTCTATCTATCTATCTCTCTATTTTCCCCTCTCTTCCATCATCTCTATTTCTATCCCCATTCAATTTATTACTGGACAAGCTTTTCCATTATGCTGAGCGCCGCAGAAGCTGTGTGTGCGTCTGTGTGTGTGCATGTGTGAGAGAGAGAGAGATAGAAAGAGGTAGGGAGGGGGTTGAGGGTTGGGGGGTGGGCGGAGGAGGTGGATGCTGCTGCTGGTGCTGGTGGTGGTGTTGGTGAGTGGTGGGGGGGGCTTGTCTCGTAGCTGGCTGGATGTGTTGACACGCATTTCTCTGCTCCATCTCCTTGATTAAAGCTGTGGAGGGGAGAGTGAGAGTCGCAGGCAGCAGCAGCAGCAGCAGCAGCAGCAGCAGCAGCAGCAGGCGGAGGAATGAGAGTAGATCGAGCCGCCGCGGCATCTTTTTCCTCTGCTCCTTCACCACCATGCAGCCGACTACCACCACCAGCCGTCCATTTTATACCATTATATGAGCCGACGACGACAACGAGTGCCGGTGTATGTGTGTTTGTGTGTGTGTCTGTATCCCGCAGGCAGGCAGGCAGCAGCAGCAACAGTGTGCGGTCCATGACCATGATGACAACATTATAATAGGCCAACGCCTCGCTGCTGCAGCTACACACAGGGAATGAAAACGCTCCCAAGATGGTCCGCATCGCCAAGGCCCTGGGTTTGGTTATCCTGTGCGTCGCCGTGCTCATATTGTCGCTCATCAGCTATGTGTCCCTGAGGAAAGACAGCCTCTTCACCTCCTCCAAATATTACATGGGAGGCCCGAGGATTATGTTTCATGCAGGATTTAGGTGAGTGGGTTTTTATTATTTTAAAGCAGAGATGGTAGGTAGGTTATGTGGTGAAGGTGCAGATCGGATCAGTGCTGGTGGTGGTGGTGGTAAGAAAAAATAAAAAATGAAAAAAATATAAACAGTGAGGAGTGAGGCCTTTTCAGAGCAGGCATGATTCAACCTGGATGTGATGCACTGAGTGTTTTACACATCTGGGGCATATGCTTCCTGTCAATCAAACACTGAGCTGTCCTGAAAGCCTGAAGGCAAAGATATTATTTATACTTTATAAGGGGGTTAACTTATATAAAATAGAAGATATTAGATATCATTGTGCCTTATGTGAACCTGTGCATCATTGTCAACATCACATCCAGGTTTTGTGGCTCAGGAGACAGTGAAATACTCAAGTGCAGTTCTGAGGTACATGAGTATTTCCATATTAAACTATATCATATAGGCCACTTCAGAGGAAAATAAAACAAGATATTAGTTTTGTGATATATGAAAGGATCAAACCACTTTACTTATGTTATTTAAATGACAAAAAATTACAAAAATGTTATAGTTCGAGTGGAAAATTTTGATAATTTGCTGATATATTATTGTTATTATTTTGAGGCTGGTGCTATTGGATGGACATAACAGGTGCTGTTTAACTTTGGATTTGTAGATAAAACCATTTCTGACTTCTTCTTTTTTTTTTAATCAAATATTTATATTTATGGCATTTACATTTTACATATTGGATCTGAATTCTTCCTTCATCACTGTTAGTTTCAAGATCTGTGTTGTTTACATGATGTGACCCACATGAACACACTTGATCAACACGTAGGCTCAACAGTGATGTAAAAAACACTCTGTGTAAATACAACATGGATAATGATGTAGCTTATTATAATTGGTCAATAATCAAGAAGAGGACAAGACCATCATGGACACAAGTTGTTTGGTACATCCATTTTCAACACACTGTTGTTTTCAGGTCTCAATTTGCCATGAATTTCCTGGACCCTTCCTTCATCCCATTAACCAACGCGCTGAATGAAGAGCTTCAAGGAAAACCGTCTAAATGGAAGTTCAACAAGACTGCGTTTTATCGGCAGAGGTAAGAGATTTTAAGTCTTTTGTTCTTTTTTTTTGTTTGTTTTATCTAGTGAGGCCTAGGTTTGCTCTGTCAAAGCAGATGTTTGGGAATCAAAGTCTCCAATCCTGGAACTCTGTCATTGACAACTTACAGTTTTTCTCAATTGTTTACACAGAAATGGTAGTGCTAGTGTTTTATACTGAGCACATCAGTGTTCAACTGGTTCTTATAAATGTCTATTCATATGATGGTTTGTGTGTGTCATTTGAGACTAAAATAGCATTTGAGAATAAATAACATTGTTTTGAATGTAAAGTTTAATTTTGCAGGAGAAGTTAAGGGTTTTGCCCATTGCGTGTGTGTTTTTGGATTTGTGTGTAGAGTTCTGAGAGTATGAGGCATGCTTTCAGAAAATGCGTGTAAACAATCGAGAAAAACTGTAAACATAAATGATGGTTCTGTACTAATGCACTCACATCTTGTGGTTGCACCACACTTGTCTATATTTAACTTTGATTGAGATGGACTTAAGTGTTTTTGTTTTTCCAGGAAAGACATCTTCAGCTTCATCGACATTCCCAACAACTTTTCCCTGACGAAGAACAGCGTGCGCGTCGGCCAGCTGATGCACTTCGACTACTCCAGCCACAAGTACGTCTTCTCCATCAGCAACAACTTCAAATCCCTGCTCCCGGAAATCTCTCCGATCCTCAACAAGCACTACAGCATGTGCGCCGTGGTGGGGAACAGCGGCATCCTGACGGGCAGCCACTGCGGCCCGGAGATCGACCAGGCTGACTTTGTCTTCCGCTGTAACTTCGCCCCGACGGAGGTTTACTCCAAGGACGTGGGCAGGAAGACCAACCTGACCACCTTCAACCCCAGCATCCTGGAGAGGTACTACAACAACCTGCTGACCATCCAAGACAGGAATAATTTCTTCTTGAACCTGAAGAAGCTGGAGGGAGCCATCCTGTGGATCCCCGCCTTCTTCCTCCACACCTCAGCCACAGTGACCAGGACCCTGGTGGACTTCTTTGTGGAGCACAAGGGTCAGCTGAAGGTCGAACTAGCCTGGCCAGGAAACATCATGCATGATGTCAACAAGTAAGTGCACTGATCTTATTGATTATTTGCTAAGTGCAGCGCAGAGCTGTTAGCATTATGGTGCATGTTTTACACCGTGGGAATGTGTCTACTTTTACTTAAGTACAAGATTCTTCCATCACTGGCAATAACCACCATCAACAAATCGAGGGGCATGTGGAATATGTAGAACTGTTTTCAACCACAGCAAGTTGGAATGAAAAGTATGGCTGAGTGACAGAAACCTCTGAAATCAAAAACTTTATTCATGCTGTGCAGAGATACAGCGGTGTTTGTCATAGAGCAGAGGCTGGAGTGTTTCCATTGAACATAATACTTTGGAAATGTCAACAGTGCAGAGTCTCAACCTTCTTTTATCAATGCGACCACATACAAATGATAATGTAATTACAAGTGGTGTTCAGAACAAAAAAAAACATAACACATCAGGGATTGAAAACGTTTCACATGCTGATTTCAGCCCTTTTTAGACTCAATATATTGCATTTGGCTACATTTATGCCATCAATAAATATAAAAGACAAAGGCTGGGCATCACTGCTCAATGCCCAACGCATCAGCATTAAAGCTACAGAAGAGATTCGTCAGGATATTCCACACTTTGGAAAATTAGAGTTGTCTGGGTTTCACTGATGCTTATTTGTCTTTTCCCACACAGGTACTGGAAGACTAAAAACCTCTCTCCCAAGCGTCTCAGCACTGGAATCCTCATGTACACGCTGGCCTACGCCATGTGCGACGAGATCCATCTGTACGGCTTCTGGCCCTTCGGCTGGGACCCGAACACGGGCAAGGAGCTGCCTTACCACTACTACGACAAGAAAGGGACCAAATTCACCACCAAGTGGCAGGAGACTCACCAGCTGCCCAGCGAGTTCAAGCTGCTCTACAAGATGCACAGGGAAGGCGTGACCAAACTCAGTCTGACGCACTGCACCGCTTAGACACGCAATGAGTGTTGGATGGTTTAAGAGGTTGACTCCACAGCCCGTGACCCAGATACATCGGCTCAGTTCAAAACTTCTGTTGTGACCCCCACATTGCATGATAAGTGTTAAGGCAATTTATGACATCCTCAATCTCCCGACATAGACTCACGTCACGCTGCGATTTCACATGAAGATGTCAGGCTCACCCGTGATATCGATCACAGACCCATTCGGTATATTGTTGTGTTCAGTACAGTTAGGATTTTTTTTTTATGCTGCTCAGTTGCTTCCATTAGTCTCCTTTGCATGGCTGCTGGCCGTGGCTAAACAGCTTGAACGAGAACAAACGTCCATTTTAACTGGAGTCCGCAGGGGATATTCAGAGAGTTGAATCTTCCAGTTCTGTTTAATACAGTATTGATAGATTTATCGCCTTCTACAACAGTATACTGATTCTGTACACTGAAATCACTGCCCAATCTCAGGGAAGGAGTTAGATCAGTGTTTTTTTGTAATCAGATTCAATGCCTCAACAGAGGTGCAGTTCCTGTTTTCAGGCCTTTCCCCCGCCCCCCAAGAGGTGTCAGACAATCTGCACTGCTCTGGAAGATGGTATATGTTTACAAGACTGTAGCCTACTATATATCTCCACATATGTATTTAGATATATAGAGAGAGATATACACACACACACACACACACACACATATGATATACTGGTGTGTCTTTTATTCTCTGTCGACAGTATGACTGTCCACTTCAAATTTTGTTGAGATTCTTCAAATTTTTGGAATAACAATCAACATTCCAACAACAAGCCATAAAATTCATGGTCAGGAAGGAGAAAGCATGTGCTCATTACACCTACATTAGGTTCTGAAACTGAATCTGACATTTTGAAATACCTTCCTATAAGAGTACAAGTCTACAGCCACGCTAGCGGTTACATTCAAGTCGCAGAGATGCAGTTTTTCAAAAACACATAAAAACCCTTCTATCTTTGAATCAACTTAATGACACTTACTGCTGGTTTTCTGATGCTGGAAGATAATCAAAGATAATATTTAGTCCACAGCATGATAATCATGCTGTGGACTAAATATTAAATATACAATTAGATTTCAAAAACACTTTTTTCAACCTGTTTCCTCGGGTTGCTACTCTTCCTGTCCGGTAAGATGGAAATCACATAGTATCTCCTTATAACTCAAATGGGATATTTATATTGTTTTGTTTTTTTCAGAAATAAAATTTCAAAAATAATCTAAAGTACCGTAATACCAGTAGCAGTAGTGACATTTTTAAAGTTTGGCTCATGTTGCACAAATTGAGCCTGGCGTTGACGTTTCTTGAAAGTTTTGATGGTTTCATTGAACCTTCTGGGTTTTTCCAGATATTTATTTTTCACTTTGTTTTGTGATGTAATGTCGGGACATTAGAGTAACAAACTGGGACTGAGGTTGTTGGCTATTCGTAAAAATCCATTCCTAGGTTTGTGCATGAAGTTCCTCCTAAATTCTAATCAACTTATTTATTTTTAATCTTGTGGGTTGCTCAATCTGGTTTTAATCTTATGGTGACAACAAGACTTCAGGGAGTCGCTGCTGCTGTCAAATAACTAGTAATGCTGGCAGCAAGATAATTCTTGCTTAATATTCGCCTTGACCCACATAAAACAGAAGCTGTGTCCACATCTGGACCATTTGTGCAGATGTGCTGCATTTGAAGCTTATGGGACAGACAGGCATAGGGCCAGATGTTTCATTTTGTTGTATTTTTGTTCTTTATCAACCACAGCTTGTCATTATTACACACATTTTTTGTACAGATTATAAATTAATTAGGTAGAGCTTGTGAATCAATGGGCTTAGTTTAAAGGTGCGGGTTGGTGGAATTTGCTACTTTTGGAAAGAGCTAGGACTAGGCACTTTTTGTGCTAAGCTAAGCTAAGCTAACTAGCTGCTCGCTCCAGTTTCACACTGAACATACATGAGAGTGGTATTAATCTTCTCAATTGAGTCTAACAAAAACACTATTTCCCTTTAAAACCCAATATCTTAACTTTTAAAAACGTTGTTAATGACAGAGCTAATGTTACAACACAACTTCCAAACGTTTTGTGGAGATAAACAACTGTCAGTCGTTTGTAAATGTAGTTAGATATGACTTTGTTTATTTATTTGCATACATAAAAAAATATGTTTATGTTTGAGAGTTAATAGTATTCATGCAGATTAGCATGATTTCTAAATATTCAATTATGCTAGCCAAACTGCTATTTGGCCATCAAGTGCAACGTTACCAACATAACATTTTGTAATTTGAGCTATAGTGTTATTTTTGTGAAATGTAATTTAAAATTTCTCAAGTTCACATTATTGAACAGTGTGATAACAGACTTTTGAACCAAATTTTCTATATTATCACTTTTAATCTTCAGTCTGGTAACAGGTTTATGTATCTGCAAGCTAATGTTAGCTGCATCAGCTAGTTCTGTTAGCTTTGCGACAGCTACACCCAGCAGTTTAGTTGGTGTAAATAACTGATTAATATTTACATAGGAACTAGTTTTTGTGGCAAAACCTGTTCTAGTGGTGCATAAATATCCACTCACAGTAAACACAAGTTAAGTGTGAACTTACGAACAGCTGCAACAGTCTCCAGAAAACAAAGCCCTTGAATCAGTGACAAATGGCTTGGGTAAATTTTTCAATAACTTACCAATAATGAGACAAAAGTGCAATGTTTGACCACAGGGTAGCAGATTAAGACCATTTTGTGACCTAAATCATGGCGCTAGCATGGCTAAAAACATCAGGAAATGTGACATTTGGGACAGTTTCTTCAATTATTCAATATACAACAACTGATTTTGAGGTTTACCACTACACAAAAACAGAGAGTAGGCCTACACTATTTATTATAGAGCTTTTGATGAACTGGGGGAAAGTTATTTATTCATCATGTAACCATATCAGTTCCAGTATTTGTGACATAAAACGGAAATTAATGAATGTTATATGACTTATTGCATCTTGTATAAAAAAAAAGCATGAACCATTTAAATGACATTGCATGTAAGGCACTAACGAATCTTTTAGGCTAGTTTTATACAACCTTTTTCTGAAGATTGTTTTGAGGGTAAAATTTAGTTATTTGCTATTGTTTGTATTCCTGATGGTGTATTCCTCATGAATATCACCAGTGTCTTTGTATGACAGATGTTTGAAGGCTATAATAAAAGAAACCTACTGCTATATTCCACATGGGACCAAACCTCTACAGATCAACTTAAAAATGAACAAGCTTTATTTTTTATAAGTGTAGATAATCTTGGGTTTTCAAAAACAGTCCACCCCATCATACCAGACTGAAGCAGACTGGTGGATACAGGGTTGAAGACGACCAGGCCCAAACAGTGCAAGCTGGCCATATGACCGTCTCATGACTCTGCAACATGTGCTCCTTGTTTCAAATTCTGGCTTCGGCTGATGTTTAGTACACAGAGCAATGCAGTCATTCACACTCCCCAGATGTTGTGTGTGCTTTTGTGCTCATTCAGATTTGGCAAGGCAGGCAATTTGCTCGCCATCCTGTCCCACACACAAAGCGTTTTTTTGTCTTGTGTCGTTAGGCAAGATTAACATTTCAGATAGTTAACTTATGTGTCTCGTCTCTAAATCACAGTGCAGTCACCACAACAGCCATGAAAATCTGAGGCCACCGAATTGATGTCATAGATGTGTTCATTTAAGAATGATTTAGTCCCTCCATTAGGAATGTGTTGTACACCAAAGACATGTGTTCAAAGGGGCGATGTTACCTTGGTACAGATCAATTTGGGATTTTCGAAGCTGTATGATGGCAACTCACACTAAGTATTGCAGGCAAATGGAATATCCCTTTGTTGAATTTCTGAATTTCACTTTTTGTGGCACAAAGATTTTTTTTTATTTTTTAACATTTTCTTCTTTTTCTTTTTTTTTGGCTTCAGCCAAAGTAATGTGGTGGAATTTATTTGTGACTCCATGAATGTGCTCCTGTAGTTATGGTTTGTTTGAAAAATGCACTGGCACTGACATGAATGATAGACATTTTCCTTCTCCCAAAAGAGTTTCTCTTAATTTTTTAAGATCATTGTGTAGAATGTGTCAAAGCGATAATGAAGCTATCAAAGTCTGTGATGATCGTAATTCCAGTCAGAAAACTGGTATAGCTTTTTGTGTGTTACATTAAAATGACCAGACAGTGACATACATAATCTTAACATAAATTGTCTTTATTCTAAATGCAGCACTATACAGGACTCATTCCAACAACCCTTTAACATTCTTGTACTTGTGTTCGATCTGCATGGCAACTTCGTTCCATAATGCATAAAAAAGCTTGGCTGCTTATGTACATGTCGTATAAAAGTCATAAATCATGTAAGGGACTGTGCTATCTTGGTTGTTCTTAAACAAAAACGATCATCCATATAAGAAATGTAACCATGTCTTAAATGTTTTTAGATTATACTCCATGATAAATATACGTTATGTGCCTGCATACTCCTTCCATCAATGCCTCAATGTGTCAAATAAAAACAGTATTTTTCTCGGACATGACTCATTTGAAGATGATTTTGTGTGTGTGTGTGTCTTTAAAAAAGGGATCCTGCTGAGTTCTTACATATAAATCTGAGACTTTGTAATATCCTTTAATAGCACATAAAATATAATATGGACAAGTCATAAAATTATGAAAATATGGTGGAAAAACCAATATGGATAATATCGCCAGCATATAGCCATAACTACTATGATATACTGAATTAATTATTCGACTTGGACCTGCATAAAATGGACGGATTAACAAATTGACTGTAAATCCTTCTGAGGCCTTTCTTTTTGTAGTTTCATTGTTTTTCACCCTTACTGTAGAAACACAGTTAAAACATTTTTACACCTATATTCAGTTTCTATAAACAACTTTTACTCCTCCTGTCCTTCCTTTTTCTCATATGTGATGAATAAATAGAAGATATTGAGAGAGAATTTACACTGTGATAACAATATTGCTTTAAGTGAAACAGACGTGTGAAGTATAGATCATATTTTTAGTCGATTGTCGGCTGATCGTCTGCCTTACCTAGCAGTCACCTTGTAGTCAAGCCCCAATAAAACAGTGGCATCTCAAACTGCAGTGTCACTCGGCAGGGCAGGTGTGAAAAGTGGCTGCTGGAGGTGGAGAGATCAGCAGGCGCACCTCCTCCTCACTGGAGCCTCCTGTACTTCGTGGCTGGCGGCGAAGCTGCCGTTGGGTTCAGGGCCCGGGCCGCCGCCGTATGTGCTGCGCTCCATCCTCTTCATCACCAGGCCCAGCAGGGCGGTCACGGCCTGGTCCACCTCAACGCCCGTCACTGCACTCGTCTCAAAGTAGGGGATGCTGAGGTAAACAGAAAGAGGAGTTATTGAGGTGGTGGTCGAGGAAGAATCTACATTATGCATGTTGTACTGCATTAAAAAGTAGAAATATAATGTATTGGAAGTATCAAAACTGTAAATAATGCAAACTGTATTATTATGTTATATCATTATATCTATGTTGTAAATAGCTGGGTGGATTTTTAACGATTCTGTAAAGAAGTGCAACTAATAATCAATGTGATTGTGGTTTATCTGATGATTATTTTCAGTTGTGTTGTCCTAACAACAGATCCAGGAGCAGCAGGGGTGAAAACGGCTCAGTAGCACCATCCTGTGGTGAACTAGTGCTAGAGGGCAGCGTTCATCAAATTACAAAGACGTTTTTTTCAAAATATTATACGTAATTAATTTAAAAAACCAATCCTAAAATGAAGGAGGCGATAATAAGTAATACATGAAATAATTACACAAGTTTATTTAATTCATGTCACCTCGTTGACCCCATTTTGTGCACAAGCCCCGAAAATACTGAATAATCTTTGACCCTTTTGATTGGACTCCTTTGAAGATAAATATAGAGACTCTGCGCCAAAGTTACAAAGGCAAACCATGGTAGAAATGTAGATAAAAGAGGGAAAATAAAGACATTTGGTAAATTTTGTGTCACATGACTAAGCCAACTCTGTGTCAATATCTACTGCTGAGATGTATTGATCCTAAAATGCTTTACACAGAAAGCATCAGGGGAAGCATGATGTCTTTCCTCTGTCATGTGTTTGTAGCTCAGATGTGGGAACAGTTACAAATATTTCTTCGCTCTAAATTTGATCCATGTCTTTCAACAGGATCTGGGGAAACATTTCAGTAAATGATCAGAGAAACGTGGGTCAAAGAGTTGTCGATTTGTGTCAGCTCCTCAAAACGAAAAGAGGAAATTGACACAACTTGAGTGATATTCATCTCATCTCACACCCTTCCTTTAACATAACTCACATATTTAACATAACTGACAAACAATAGCACAGACTCTGAGCCTCACCCGTATCTGTCGGCCAGATCTCTGGCCTGCCTGCCGTGAACATCCCTGATGTCTCTGAGGTCGGCCTTGGTGCCCACCAACACGATATCCGGACTGTCACAGTACGCGTTGGCCTGTAGCTGACCTGAACACAAAGGGAGTCATTTAAAACCCATGTAATGCAAATTGACATGCATGAGTGAACTTGAAAGTCTGCTCAGAAACTCCCTTAGTCAAGGTTAGCACTGACAAAGGCGACTTTGCATCTCGCTCTCAGTGGCGAGTAAGGAGAGAAAACATTGATCCAAAAAGCGTATTGATCCGCAGCAGAGCAGACTGCTGAGGCCGCACATACTCATCCAGTTCCTGACGTTGAGGAAACTTTGCTGATTGGTCAGGTCGAACATCAGCAGGAAACCCATGGCATCTCTGAAGAAAGCTGTGGTGAGGCTGCGGAACCTGAAAACAGATGAGCAGCCTTTGTTTTTCAGTAGGGATGTCCCGATCCGATCACGTGATCGGAAATCGGGGTTGATCACTTGGTTTCAGACTCGATCGGAATCGGACGTTACATCCCGATCAGGAATCGGATATATTACATATCTACATGTCAGGGTTTTCCTATCTGTCTAAAGCGAAGACGGGCCGCATGGGGGGCGTTCAGATGTATTACTTTTACTGTAGACATTCGTCATGTGCGCTCATTACCCAAAGCGACGCGCATTCGGTGCAGCGTGCTTGTGTTTTGTGCATGGTCTGTGGCGACAGGCAGGAGAGGGTGGGATCAGGGGAGAGAGGCTGGTGATTGAGAAAGACATGATAAGCTATTTTATTTTTGACCAAATGTTCTTGTTGTTGACTTATGGATAACGGCATTAATATTATACTGTGGAGCTACTGTGCTAATATACATTGAGAGTTTGATATCATGGCATGTCTTACAATACTGCAATAAATGTCATGGGCTTGTTATTGAGGTAGAGTATTATTGTGAGATTGTGATATTGTTACATCCCTAGTAGAGCACAAAGAACAGAAAAATAGTGGGATGATACAGTTGATCTACATTAAAAACTTTACTGCATTGCCAAAGTCAAATGACTCGGACTCGGACTCGGGGGCAAAAAAATGTGATCGGGACATCCCTATTTTTCAGCATGAAACGCCCATGATGAGGTTTTTAACCACGCTACAAATCAGCTACCAGTCAACCATTTGGTCCAGAATGGAAAATCCCAACAACTGACGGTCCGGTTGACATGAAAGTTCGTCAACAATCATGAGAATGGACTTGGGTACAATTTCAAGATACTTGCGCTTTTCTTGGGGATTTGATCTTTACTGCATTGCACTTTTTATGTTGCTGTATTTACCTGTTAACTATGTCAAACAAGTTATTTTTATGTATTTTGTAATACTTTACTTATAACAATCTACAGCTTTGTTAAACAGATTAAACCAGTGGTTCTTTCATGGACTGGGATGTCCTCAGATCTGAGTTGTCGGCATTTCAGTGAAGAGTGACTTCCCCTTTGTTTAAGAGGAAATGAATACAAAACTAAAATACAAATTCAGACTTAATCATATATGGTGATTACAGTGTGGTGCACTGTGTTGGTGAGAGCATCAGAAGACTTGAGTGGAGGTGGGTTTTCATTTGGTACAACAACCAGTTCAGAGTTAAGTCGCATTTAAAGGAACTCTTTTGAGACTTTTTTTGTGATTACAGCATTTTCTTGAATTATTCTGATTATTTGTTTGAAGGATAATTTGCTAATCCTCGTCAATACGTTTCTTTCTGCCCCAGCTTTGAATATATTGGCAGTAAAGGATAACAGTGTTTACTAATACAGTAGCACCAAACACCAGAGGAAGATATTTCACTACTCCTATACATGAGGGTTTTGAATAAACAGGTACTGTATATAAAGTCAAATATAACATGAACATGAGGTTAGCTTTACCTCTCTTGTCCTGCTGTGTCCCAGAGCTGAAGGTGGACTTTGAAGTTCCTCTCAGTCGTCCCATCAGCACCTGTCCCTGTGTACATCTGATCCAAAACACAAACCACAATAATCCACACAAAATTTTAATAAAATCTTTAAATAACAGATTAAAAATGCATTTTAGGCCTTATCTGTGTCCATAAAGGTCTTCTTTCACTCACCACTCTCTTTTCCCTGAAGTCAATGCCCACTGTGGTCGTGAACTTGCGGTTGAACTTGTTGTCGGTGTACCTGTAGAGGAAGGTGGTCTTCCCCACCCCAGAGTCTCCCAGAGCCAGCAGCTTGATCAGATAGTCGTAGTCCCATTCAGCCATTGTGCAGCTGAGTGCTCAACCTGCCACAGAGTTGGACTCACAGTACAATGCTTCGCTGGTTTTGATGCATCATGTAGCCTACCAAACCAAACCAAACCAAACCAAACCAAACCTAACCATAAAACTTAGCAGAGAAACTTCCTCTAAGCGAGAAAGGGCTACCAACCAGTAGGCCAACTTTATAGCAGAAATGATTAGCTGATTAATCAAACTGATCATTATGTGAATAATTTCTACCAGTCTCGATAGTAAATATTGTTGTCAGAAAAAAACTAAGATGTGAACATGTTTACTGCAGTTTTGAGGAATAATGGTGAGGATTTTAGGACTATTTTCTTTCATTTTATAGACTAAACACTGTCAGACCGCTTGAGAATGAAAATAATTACTGGGTGCAGCGTTAAATTGCATTCACATATTCATAAAATATAAGTCTTGCCATGTGGTACACCTCCAAAACTGCCTTCCTTTACTACAATAGTAATTACTACAGTTTTGTAACAATTTTGTTTTGCAGCCTAATATTTCACAAATCGTTCCTTTTTTTTGTTTTTATCCTTGGTCTTAATATAAGGGTAATTATCTTTTATACAGTTAATACAGAAACCTGAGTAGACTCAGTGTTGGCCGTGTCCACATATAGTTCAGCACAGCTCAGATCAAAGTTAAAAAAACTTGAAACATGTACATAATAACAATGAAGCAATAATGTCAATATAATACTTAATAATATTAAAATTAATAGAAGAATGCCATATTTTTTAGGTAGTATAAATAACTTGAAACTTGGAAAATTGAAGCAGTTTGATGAATATTTTCAAACGGCAACAGACCCAATTTAAAGTAAAACTGCTAAGGTCTTAAGACTGGATTTGGTCTGTTTTTAAGACCGTGGTAAAAAGATGGAGGGACCTTTATTCCACTAACAAATCTGCTGTTAATCAAATTATGTAGAACCAACTGATATGAAGTGAATTTGGGGCCCGTGGGCAGATGCCTGTTGGTTCACACGGGCATAACGGGACGTCATGACTCCCCACTCATTAGTCAATGATCAGAGAGGGACGAGCACATGACTGGAGCTGGCTTCCACATGAGCAGTCAAATGCCTCTCCAGAGTTTTTCTCTTGACTTTTGCTGAGTGAAAAAAGCTCGGCAGTGTTTGGCAGACAGAACTCCCTTTATCGACCTCGGGGGCTATGGGCAGACAGCTCAACGCCGTATGACGCCACTCAGGTCACTGCGATGCTTCGCTTTCACTTGGCAAGGCCAATAAAAACAGCATGGAAAATCTGATTTGATTATGCAAGAGATCAGTTGAGATGCCACATGGACACAAACAAACATATGATCTCAAAGAATACCATTTGTATTATTCTATATAAAGCTAAATCATTATTATGTAGGTGCATTCAGAAATTATTGACCATCATGCATCCACAGCAGTGACAGGACACAGGATACTACCTGTGCTTTGAATCTGGAGTTCCCATGTGTATGATTAATGCTATTAGATTCTTTGCAATCAGCAGAGTAAGGAGAAGCTGAGTAATGACATGTTTTAACCTACAGCAGCGTCTAGCAGAAACCTATCAATCTATTATTTGGAGATTTCCTAAAAATACTCAAGGCAGCAGTCAGATTTTTCCCAGTAAACATGATACAGAATTACAGTTGCTTAAAATCTGAAGAAATAATAACTAAGCTTCTTACCAGTCTATCTGTAGCAAGTGCCAAAGTCCATTCAGAGGTCCTGCAACTTGTCCTGACTAAATAAAATAACCACTATCATGATGCGATGGCATATAGTAGATCCTGAACCTTTCCCCCCTTCTTACATGTGATCCAGGGAGGAGTTTCATGCCAGCGAGGACCGAGCAGGGCCGTGCTTACAGACCTTGTGTTTTCTGGTATTTCTCATGAGGGGGGGTGGGCAAAAAAAAAAAAAAGGCTCTTTGAAAACTGGATTGTGTCCCCCTTTCGACGAATAATGTGAGCCTCTGTGGATTTCAGTGGAAATCGTCCAGCCAAAGTAAGTACGGGCCCCACTTCCAGAGGCTGAGCGGATTAATCCTGCTCCTCCAAACGATGTGAAAAACATAAGAAAACAATGAAGCTGAAGCTAAAAGTCTTAAGATTTTGGACTTAACTTTGATCCATGTTTCGAAAAGGTAACATAATGAGGTCACCTCAGGTAAAAGGGAAGATTTATATACATGTTCATGTTTTGACGTTCAAAGAAATCTGTCTTGGCTTCATCAACGACAATATCTTTATTTCCAAACAAAGTGCTGAATCTGGAGAAAATAAATCACCAAAGTATTTTACAAAAAAAGCTGTTTCTTTGTTTTTTCTCATGATTGTCAGCAGGACAAAGGCACAGGTAGAAAATAAACATCGACTCTCATTACCTCACAGCAGCTTTACAAAAAATAAAGTGTTAATTAAATAAATATATTATGAAAATAGGTACAGTAGGTCTTCAGATTTCTATTTGTTATTTTCCACTTTCCAATTTCTTAAATCCCACTAAACAACTTTGCTTATTAATGAGGGAATTGAATCTTATTGTTTAATGTTAGTGTGCATCTAAATATAACCACACTCCTTCCTTGATTTTAATCTAATTTTACGCTACATTATTTTTCAATTCTCATGACACCTACGGTCCTCCATATTTGTGTTGCTGCTTTGTTGACAAAAAACAAAAAGCCTCACAACATTGTTACCTGTTGACGGGCTGATAAATAGACTTATAATCTCTTTTATTTTGTTTACTCCCTGTATGTAGCACATGAGAACAGCCCAATAACAGGAAAATTAAAGATTAAATATTTTTTATTTTAGTATTTTGTGTGTTCTCTCTCTCTAACCAGGTTTGAAATACTTCAACAGACTGTTGCTCTGGCTGCTTTTTCTTGCCGTCTTTCTGTCTTTGGTCGTCAGGCTTCTCCCCGGTTTCCTGGACGAGGGGATCTTACTCACCGGCATCTTCAGCACCGGCATCTTCAGCACCGGCTTCTGCTGCTTCCACTCAGACATCAGCTCTTTCTGAACGTCCGGCGGAAGCTGAGAAAACACCTCAGGGTCCACATTTCCCGGGAACTGGCAGTCAGGAGACCGGGGGAATGACAGTCTGCCTTCTTCCATGACGTACTCTCCTGGAAGTGCAGTTGTGCTCGGAGGCCTCTGGTGCTTCACTGTGGCCGCTCTGTAAGATGGATCCAATTCGTTTACGGCCTCTTTAATGCCCTCAGTATTCGGTGAGTCTGTAAATGAACGTGTTGTTGAGCGGGGCTCGCCGGTGGAGGAGCTGGGGAGGGAGTTTACGTAGGAAGGAGATAACGGCTCTTTTCGGATTTCCTCGGGGGGATTCTTGCAAACCTCCGGGTCAAAATCTGGGTGCGATGGATGTGTTGCAGTGTTGTTTGTTTCTGACCTCTCTGTGCTGCTGCACTCCGTCTGAAGCGGAGGGTCTTCTACAGCAACAACAGCGCTTTGTTTCCGATCGAGACCATGTAATGCCCCCTCAGAGCTACGAGGGCTTTTCGTGGTTACCGCTTGTTGTAAAGGCCGCTGAGTAATCGCCCCGTCCGTGTCGAACCGACGATCCAAGCAGCGACTTTCTCCGCCCTGAGAGGAATCACTCTATTGGAGAAGGAGGGAGGAGGAGCACAAGTGGTTTCAGGAAATTTAGAGAGCTATCCTTATTTCTGAGAAGGCACGCCGTGAATGAGAGGAATATGTTTTCTGCAGGTTCACCAAATTAAATTAAGATTTCTCAGATCCTCTGTATAATATTTAACATACAAATCAATAAGAGTCTCATGATCACACCACTCATAATGTAAAAGCACGATGGAGAGCCAGAGGGGACAGTACAGGATGGACAGTAATTGCTGAGGTTTTAAATGAAGATCAATGCAACCTTGGTTCTAATAAGTGGCAATAAAATGGACGGATGGTTAAACAAGAAAAATGCTACAATGTAGCTTTTCATTGCCATATACATAACACTAACCTGTTTATCTTTGGACTGACATTTCATAGTCCAACAATTAACCAATAATACATTAATTGATGATGAAAATAAATAAGTTGCAGCCTTGAGCAACTTTTTGGTGACTAATGTTCCCTGAGAGCATGAAATCAGAAACAAAAACCTTTTATAACTAACAGCACTCCCTGCAGCAGGCACGACAACGTATTTAAGACTTTTGTTAATTTAATTTCAGACTTTTTAGTTTCTTCTAAAGCCTTTTGTGAGACAAAAACTGAGCCCATTGCTTCTTAAAACTTATTTTCAGACCTGCAGATATCCTGAGGAGAATGGCGTGAAAAGTTAAAATGAGCGTTACTTCACCTGGTTTTGTGTCGAGCACGTCTCTGCTTTTCTGGGAGACACCGTGAAGAAAGATGTAATTGCTCCCTTCCCGCTGACGGCAGCTCCCCTGGTCTGCAGGTTACTGAAGCAGACGTTAATGAGGGTGAGGTGGAAGGAAGCGGCGCTGTCCACCATCTTGTAGAAGAGCTTCATGGCCAACGGGAGCAGCTGGAGCACGGCGTCGTCGCTGCTGCCTGGAGAGACTTTACAGAGAAAACAATGCAGATATGGAGATAGTAAGACTGATGCTAACTAAACAAAGAGGGTTTACACACTAATAAGGGAATAAAATCTATAGTTTGTAGTTTTTCAAAGTTCTGATATGGCACAGCTAAATATACGATCGATTGAGAATCTTCCCAGACTTTCCTTTGGCTTCTGTTTTGTGTTTATGACCTACAGTAGTAAAACCATGAAATCACGATTAACTTAAAACTTATCAGTTTATAAACCGTTGTTTTACAAAGCTACATGTTTATACCATACCATAGTAACTTTAGTTATAAAGCACTTTATAAACCTAGTGGACCAAAGTGCTGTACAAAATTAAACATAAAATATACAATCGGCATAAGACATAAAATGTACATAAAACAAAACAGAATAAAAACAATAAAAATAAAATACATTAAAATAACACTATATAAAACCAATAAAACGATTTAAAAGCACAGCACATAAATAAAAATTAGTCAATAAAATAAATAATAGCAGATTAAAAGACATCAATTTAAACGGAATCAAAGGCCATGGACAGGTGGGTTTTGAGGCGCTTTTTAAAAACATGCAGCGATGGTACTTATAGCTTTGGTGCCACAACTGAGCTTACTTGTCATTTTGGGGACTTTCAGGAGCAGCTGGTCAGCTGACCTGAGAGGGCGTGTAGGAGCGTATGGCTCTAACAGCTCGGAGAGGTATGCTAGGGCGAGGCCAATAAGAGACTTAAAAACAAATAAAAGAATTTTAAAATGGCTCCTAAAACGTATGGGCAGCCAGTGTAGCGCAGTTATGGGAGTAATGGGTTGTTTTTGACAAGAAATGTTTCCCCTGGAAGTGAAATGATGAGAAAATGAATTCGAAAAAGTCCATAATCATCTTCAACCTGCTGTAAAAGATGTTTCTTGCTACTATACATGGTTTATTTCTCTGAAAACAGCTCTCTGCATTTTGTAGGAAAGCACCGCTCATGATGAAGTGTGACAGTGAATCAAAGTGAAATCTTTGTGGGTCGTAGAACAGAAACAGTGAGCTGAAATATGCTAAAATATTCTATAAGACGGAGGGAAACCGTAAAGGGATTCCTGAAAATCACACACATGTGCAAAGTGTGTCATCTCATGATGATATTACGTCACACTCACACACTCCAGAAACATAAACCTGAGCTGTTTTCTTTTGTCTCCTTACCTGAGATGATTCTCTGTCCTATGTGGTTGGGGATCGGACACTGACGGCTCTCACGACTGAACCACTTGTTGGTTGCCGAGTATCTGCGGATGGTGAGCCGGAAGGTTTGAGGCTGCCTGCCGTCTTTGTTCATCCTGTTATTTTTAAAGCAGATAATAAAGTAAAACAACCACAAGAACTCAGTGATACGAGGTGTTGAGCAGATGGAGAAACTGGCTCCGACCTTTCCACCAGACTGCTCAAGAGCTGTTGAATCTTTTCCTTGACGTCTTTAGTTGATGACATCTTTTTGAAGGAGTCTTCATCACTGAGAGACTGAAACATAAAGGAGATGCAAATGTATTATCAATAAATAAATAAAAGAGAAAACTGACTGACAAAACTGAATTACAGTCTCTAATGCTCGATTCTCTATTTCCAATAATGCATCGTTCAATCAAGGTTTCTTCCGATACCTGCGGAGCCCCAGTAGGAGTGACAGGTGAGTCATCGATGCCGTTGACCAGGTCCTTCAGGCGCTGAGCACTGGAGTCTCCAAACTCCTTCACCAGGTCGTTCAGAGGGAAGAGCTGAAGGTCTTGGATGCTGACCAATCCCAGGGACTGGAGTCTCTTCGCAGTCTGGTGACCAACTCCTATGAAGACGTGACAGGAAAACAAATTTAATGCCACACTTGACACTGACTTGTAAAAAAAAAAAAAAACAACAACCTCACATAGCAGCGTGACTCCCAGACAGGAACATAAAACATAAGAAATACACATCTGGGTGGTTGTTTTGCATCTATTTGTGTTAATTTGCTGATTTTTGGGGACAGTCCTGTCTCTTTGTGGTCTGATTGCACCAGGATGGGAGTCTATCAAAATATGTACAGTCAGTTATTTGCTTGTACTGGTACTGTCATTCTTCAATGTTGTTGTTGTTATTGATACTGTTGTTATACTATTACAGGTTTTGTTTTACACCATTGTTTTCATTTTATTTTTTTCTTTGCCCTAGTTTTTTCTCTGACTGTGTATAATTTGTCTCGCAGTAGTGGTCACTGTTGTGTATTTATATATTTTTTCCATGTATATTACGCTATGTACCGTATCCTTTATATTGCCAGCTGGGAACAAATAAAGTTTATTAAATTGAATTCTGTTTTTGGTCATTCTTCAGTCTTTCTGTTGATCTTTTGCATTAGGTATTGATATCTTTGACCGTCCTTCATCATTCTATGTCTATTTGTGTTTGTTTTATCTATCTCTTTCTGGCTGTTTTGAGTTTTTTTTGTAGTTTTTGTGTGTCTGTTTGTGTTTGTTTTGCATGTCATGTTATATCTCTTAGTCCCTTTGTGTGTCTTTAAAGGTGTTTTGTCTTTCTTTGAGGTCGTTTTGTGAAACTTTGTAGTCGCTCTAAGTCTCTTTGTGGTTGGTTGACTGTTCCAGAAGAAATGTCGACAGTCTCTGCAACTCTCGATCATGAAAAGATCAACCGATGACCACATAAACCTATCGTTGTTATACCTGGGACTTTGCGGAGACTGCTCAGACGGCCCATGATGTCGCTGAGGTTCTCCGGCAGCAGGGTGGTTTGCTGATTGGGTTTGAAGGCGCCAGACACCAGTTTGGCCAGTAGCTTGTTGGTGGCGATGCCAGCGCAGCCGGTCAGACCCAGTTTGCTGTGGATGGCTTCTCTCAGCTCGGCTGCAATGTGTGAACCTAAAGCCAGCCTCAGGTAGTCGCTGGCTTTAACATCTGCACCTGCGCCGAAACAGAAAGTCAGAGACGTATGTTATCTGTGGGTGTGAAACCAGCGCCTCCTCCTCCAAACCCATGAACTTCTCATGTAGTGGGAAACTGAAAGTGCAATGCAAATGCTTTTTGTGTTTCACAGCTCATTTCCCGGTTTCCATGAGCCAGATGTACAAACTGTGCACTGTGACGCTCACTGATACGGTTGTAGACGTGTCCTTTAAATGAAAAGCTGGTGGGCTCGGGCGTCTGCGCCAGTCTCCTCTCGATCATCTCCGTGATGTCCACGAAGTTTTCATCGAATCCGAGCCTCTCCACCAGTGGACAGTAGGACATCAGGAGCCCTGAGTGGAGGATAAACAAAAAGGTAAAGCGAGGTGAGCGCAGAAAAAGCAAATGTACTTGATGTGAAGGAAAACTTCATGAACAATACAGACTTGTTGCACTGATTATTTGTGTAAAAGAGCTGAACAAAGCTGAAATTCATAGCGGTCACAAAAAAGGAGTATGTAATTTCAGCAACTGGGAAGAAAATGCCATCTGCTCAAAATGTAAAGTATCTCGTTTTAGCTTCGCAGTCTAGTCTAAAAAGGCAGAGTGAAACCAGAACCTGGCATTTTGTCTATTTTTTTTTTTTTTTTTTTACTTATTCTCGGTTTTCTATGGGTCAAACAAACAAACTTAAAACTTAAAAATCACATGTCAATTCTCCACCAAACAGCAAATGAGACATTTCTTGACACCATCTGAGTGTGTTTTGCATCTAAATAAATGAAATAAAGAAATAATAATTCCTAGCTGTATTTGTGGATGTAATGTGGATGCATTGCCCACCTGTGACTTTATAGGACATTTCTCTGTAGTGTGTCAGGTCTTCTCCTTTCACCAGCACCAGCTGAGGACATTTCTCCTGAGCATCAGCCACAGACATCAGTTTGGTGACACCCAGCTCTCTGGCCACATAGTTACAGGTGACTACGATGTATTTCTGTTGGATACCTGACAACGTGAGAGATAATGATGACTGTACCACAACAGCATCATCCTGGACCTGGACATAAAACACAGACACAAGTGCGATTCTGCCTTTTTTTTATTTTATTTTTTTAATTCTGTTCAGTGTCTTTACCTAAAGGGACTTCTCTCAGCGCCGGGTTTCTGATCATTTCCACCTGAGCATAGAAACAGTCCAGGTCAAAATGGAGAACGACTCTGTAAACAGGAGCTGCTCCCGATGTCTTACTCGGGCTCGGACCTGAAACAGAGATAGGCGGTTGAAACCTTATTCTCGTCACACTTCAGAAAATTATCTTAAATGATCAAAATCAAGGGTTATTAACACCACTGGAGCCTGATGAGTAGAGTAGGGTGCTGCTGCTGCTGCTGCTGCTGCTGCTGCATGTCGCTGAACACATTTGTGGAGGCTTTAACTGGATTACAACACCTCCCTGAGAGTAAAAGGTCAAAGTGCAAGTGCAAAATTGTGGTACGTGCATAAACCTTTCATAACCCTTCTGTGGTCAAACTGACCCAATCTGTTTCGAATGGTCCTTCCTTCTTTCCTCCCTTCCTTCTGTCTCTCCATCCCTCCTTCCTCCACTCCTTTCCTGTCTTTGTTCCTCCCTTCCTCCATCCTTCTTTCCCTCCTTTCTCCCTTCTTCCCACCATCATTCCCCTTCCTTCCTTCCTTCCTTCTTCCTCCCTTGACCCAATCTGTTCCCTTTGCCCATCCTTCTTTCCCTCCTTTCTCCCTTCCTTCTTCCCACCATCCTTTTCACTTCCTTCCTCCCTTATTCTTTCCCTTCGTTCTTCTTCCTTCCCTGATCCAATCTGTTCCCTTCATCCATATTTCTTTCTTTCTTTCTTTCTTGACCCGGGAGGACAACAGGAGGGTTAATTAGTTAAAGAAAAAGTAACTCTGAAGTCGGAACTTTTATTGCAGTGGTAAACATTTTGCTGTTTCCTGCTTCTCAAATGTCCAATACTACTTACTTAATGAACTCAACCAGATATAAATAGCCGATAGTCAAAGTTGTGTGCCTCTCTGTGCATGTCAAAGTACCTGTTTTACATAAAGTCAGCTGGTTTCAGTTTCATACTTTACCAGCACTAGTGGTGCAGAGCGGTGCTGCTGAGTCCATAATGCTGCTCCTCCACTCGGTCTCATCCTCCTCCATCTCGTCTTCACTGTTATCCATGACAAACAACGCAAATCTGTCCCGTCTAGGAGATTAATTGGTTTTCTTAAAAGCCAGATGACACCGCTGTTGTTGTTGTGTTTTCAGCAGTGAGGAAATAATTGCACCAAACGCTGGAGACGCCTCTGTGTTTGCAGGTCCCGGATCAGTTTTGTACAACACCGCCACCTGTCGACTGGGAGGGATTATTGGTATGACGCAATGAACCAATTAAAATGTGGATTTGTTTTATTTCCATTATAGAAAAACTAAAATTAACGTTTTATAAAGAATGTGTAACGTAAAAAGTAGATAAATAAATGTGTCTTTTTATTTTTTTTTATTGAGCAATAGGATAGTACAGAACCAGCTTCCCCTGAACAATTCAAAAAAGCACAAATACTAGTCAAAAGCATTGTAAAATATAGTAAATATAGAAAATATAAATAAGGTAAGTCAAAGATGGGTACAAAATGGATAGGCCTAAAGAATAAAATACATAACAGCAACAGCAAACAAAACAACAACAAAAGAGCAGAGAGGTCAGTCAGAGGCTTCAGGGAAAAACTTTCATTGTGACTTTAGCGACCTGATAGTGATTAAATATTTGTTTGTGAATTATTTTTTATTTTTTATTTTTTGCATAAATGATTAGAAAGATCATCGGTGTTCAACAGCGCAATCGTCTGGATTAACAACAACAGATTTAGCAAATATAATTTGTCTTCTCTCTCTCTTTATTTTTTTTATGTCACAGGTGTTTAAAGATCAACGTAATCAACTTAGGCCCTACGGCTCGAAAATGTGTGTATTTATTTAATTCTATTGACAATTTACTTTGTGTCATCAACATATTTACATTAATATTTTAGGGATAATTAGCTAAAAATAAATAAAAAATAAAAAATAAAAGGTTTTTAACGGTCGTCTCGCGGACTGAACGAGTCTATATAAATGGCGCTAACGGCTGCGCTCGCGTCACAATCAGTTGGATTCTAGAACACCTGTTGGCCACCGGTTAATTAGTCCAACGGCTCCGAATTTGAAAAAGCGTGGTCTAATGTTTCCCTCATCTGGTCTTTTTGCCAACATAAGATGCCCTCTCTCCAAACGTGGGCGTTGTGAGCGGCCTCACTGTCTGTATAAACATGTCAATGCCAAAGAAGTCTGGAGCGTATTTGGTGCCTCGTGTAAATCACCGGTAATCGCTACAGCAGGTCAGTGTTTCCAGGTGTGCTAGGCTAGCTGCAGCTAAGCTAACCTACACGATAAACGATGCGGGACACATTAACTTAACTTGTCTTTTTACTGTCTTAAAATCACTTACAAATGCATTTTATGCTAAGTAATATTACTAAAAATGCGTTTTATGATGTGAAATGGGTGAGTTGGCACCGGTTGGCACTTCAAAACAAATCCTGAAAGCTTTGAAGAAACTAAAGTTACATTTTGATGTTAGCTGAGTGAGTAGCTACTTTTTGTTTGAAACTGCTTGTAACTGTGGTAAATGATTGAATTCGCTTGGAACAAGGGAAATCAATGGTATTGAGTTTTTTTTTTTTTTAAATTGTTTGTAATTTCAGTGCCTTGTTGTTTAGTAGCCTAGTTTAGTTTTAACATGAGAGGACATGGAAATAATGGATTTACACATACAGAGAGACACGCATTGTGTCCACACAGCTTAGTCATAAACTAATAAGTCCCACTGGTATTTCAGAAATCAGAAAATCCTTTATTGTCATTGTATGGACATGCTGTACAACAAAATTAGGGGTGCAACTCCCTTGCTGCTTAAAATAACAAAAAAAAACATGTTAAAAGACATGAGAATGTATATTACATACACTTGCACACATTCATAAAAGTGACTGATCATTATAAAGTACAGTGTGTAGAGTGCAATGTATGTATTTCCCACAATGTCACTAATATGAATGAAAAAGGTCACACTTTGTATTCTCTTTTTAACAGGGGTCCAAAATGGCTTCCCATCAACGGTGACTGATACCACAGATGTCTGCCTGCAGGAACTGGAGCGGCTTAACAAGGCGATTGAAACTATAAAGCATGAGGTAGAACAGGAGCGAAGGCGACTGTCACGCTACCAGACTGTAGTACAGGCAGACTGCAAAAGCACTGCACAAAATATTTCTGTTTTGAAGACTGAGTTTGCAGGTAAACATGTAGATGAATATTCTTATGCACAGTCTTCACAAGTGGACTTGACTAAGACGTACACCAGAGCAAAAAAGTACGTGGTTGATAACTCAAAACCTAGGACTGATTTAGAGTATGACCCGCTGTCCAATTTTTCTGCCAACTTGCGGTCTTCCAGCTCCTTGGGTAAGGAGCAGAAGGTGAAAAACGGACAAAGTTTGAAAAGGGAAAGAGACTCTCCTCCTTGTGACCAAAAGAAACCAGTCACCAAGACTCAGCTTTCGCCATCCGCAGAGCCACTTGATGACTCCAAAGAAGACGGCATCCTGATTATTGACATCCCTCCCTCACCTGACAAAAAAAGAGGCCGAACTCAGAAAGTTGTTGATTGTGTTCCTTGCAAATCGGAGGATACCGTAGGGGAATTAATAGAGCTCAAAACAGCACCTGCTTTACTTTATTCTCCACTATTGCACCTTACAAATGGTGACGCTTCAAATCATTCTGGTGTTGAAACCAATCAATATCAGTCGTGTCTTAATGAGATCAAAGGATGTGGAAATACGCCACTTCTGGGAGTAATTGATTTCAAAACTGAAACAAAAGTGGAGAACTGTCCTGAGCCTGTGAGTCTTCCTACATCCACAGACGAACAAGATCAGCGTTGGAACAATCTTGTGGTGAAAGAGGAAGAAAACGCATCTTGGGTTACATCGCCTCAGTGTGAGCCGTCCTCTCGTGGTGACAAAATGAATCCACTGCAGCCTCACAATTTTCTTTCAAAGAATTCACTTTTCTATGACGCTCAAACTGCAAACTCCCCATGCAGACAAGCCCAGATTAGAGGCCATCATGACCACTGGTCTCCCAGGCAAAGTGCATCATCAGTGGTGCCAGGCAGCCAGAAAATGTCAAGCAAAATGCTGGGGCCGATACAGAATAAAACGACCCAGGCATCATCTGTGAAGTATGAGCAGCAAGCAGAGCCACCTTCAGGCAGCAAGCAGTTTCAACCTCTTCACCCGTCGTCAACATCTGTTCACTCATATGTTGGAGAAACGTCATCTGAACCCACCGAGCAGTTTTCAGTGAAGGCAGAGCCACCTTCAGGCAGCAAGCAGTTTCAACCTCTTCGCCAGTCACCAACATCTGTTCACGCGTATGTTGGTGAAACATCATCTGAACCCACTGAGCAGTTTTCAGTGAAGGCAGAGAAAGAGGTTATCGTCATCTCCAGCTCTGAGGAGGAGGAGGAGGAGCTCAACTACTCGGATGTGGATCTGTCAGACAGTGACCCAATGGAAGAATGCTACAGGATTTTCATGGAAGCAAATAATGAGGATGTTAAGAAGGAACAACAGCAGCCCAGCATGTCTGTAAGTCAGCCGATGGTACTCTGATCCAAGAAGTAAGCATTTCTTTAACAGTGTAGTAGAGATCTCTAACCTGACTTTGTCATTTTTAGGTTGGACTTACTGATGTGCAGAAGCCAGAGTTCAATGTCACACCGCAAGTGTTACCAGGAAAGAAGAGGGTTGCTCATGAAGCCAGACTTGCAGAGGTACATGCCACATGCTGAAAATGCAACATAACCAATGGGGCATATTCAAATACTGTCGATTTGAGGCACTGAAAATGCTCTGCTCTGTCAGAGTAAGGCCTAGTGATTTTAAGTATGTTGCCATCTGAATTTTAATTTAATTTTTTTTTACTTTGGACTGCCATAGTTTTTCTAGTAGTTGGTGCTTATGTTTTGGGTTGTATAAATACAGCTATGAAAGTGGATGTTTTTAAAAATTATTTAAAACTGACATACTCGTGTATGTCTCCCAGGAGGGAAAGTGGGTACATAAATGTTCAAAAAGGATAACCTAATTATGTTGCATTTTGGCTAAGATGTTAAATTTAATCCACTGAGCCAAAAATAATCTTTTTTTCTTTAAACTTTTGAGATCCAGATACCTTTCTTTTAATTGTTTCAATGCTACACTCAGCAACCAGCAGCGAAAATCAGAACTCAGCCCCAGATTCTGGTCCCCCTGCGTGGACCCGCGGCTTCCCAGTCCGCTGTCACTTCCAAGATCCAGCAGGCGCAGCAGAGGGCCTCCATGCTGACTTCTTCAGTAAAAGGTGGTCAGGCTTTTCTTTCTGCCACCTGTCAGAGGAAACCAGAGAGCCAGACTGCTGCCTATCCTCCCATTCAAACCTCTGTGAGCACCCAGCCCGCTCCTCTGCAGAATGGTGAGCACCTGCTGCCTGTAGTGGACTAGATTTGTAACACATTTTTTATTTTCATCACTATTTTTATTGATTTTTTTTATATGCATCGATTCATATCATGTTGTGCTCTTGTCTTTCCACAGCTTATATTAACTACCTACCCATGGCAACTGCTGTGATTGAAGTCGGAGACAACTTGCAATTGATCCTTCCAGAGGGCGCGTTCCCACTGCCTCAAAGAGTGCTGACCCCAGTCGGTCAAGTGCGTACAAGCACTAGTGTGAATCCAACATACTATCCAGCTGCAGTTGCCCCTGTGCAGCAAAGATGCCGCACAACAGCACCAGTGTTTTTTCCTGCACCGGCACGTAAACCTTTCCTGATTCCGGCTTTGGCACATACAAGTCAAGTGTCCTCCAATATCTCTCAATCTGTTGGTCATGGTATTGCTGCTGCTGCTGCTGCTGCTGCTGCTGTTACTGCTGTTACTAAGGTAGGAAGAAAAAAAGACATTTACAGACTACTGTGTATGGAAAACATTAAATACCCTTTTTAAAATATGAATACTTTATTGATTATTTATTTATTCTCTCAGCCAGTGCCTATTAAACGTAAGCTAAAGCAGCAGTGCGAGGCTCCCAAAGACAAAGTGCCCCACGATGTTCGACAGCGTTATGTCACCATGTTCACAGAGGAGTTCCTAAAAACAACAGCCAGTGTCAACGATGCCCTTGAAAAGGTGAGTGTATGCCACTAAATGACATCCTCACTTCCAAACCTGGATATTTACTCTTTTTTTTTTTTTTTACTCTGTTTTATTGTTGACAGGCTGTTGCTGAAGAGAGGACTGTGTACAATCGCAGCATGAACAAACTCAAATATCTGAGTATTGCAGTGAATTTACTGAAGAGGCTGAAGAACCAAAGTGCGGCTTCAGCTAAAGGTGTGACTTTCTGGAGAAGCCATACTGTGATTCAATAATAAAGCGATGCTGGTAACAACTTTTTTCTTCTGGAGCAGATAAAAGAAACGTCAACAGCCAAAAGTTGAAAGGCAGCATACCTCTTGACCTTAAGAACTTAAAAGGAAACGGTGAGAATTAATCCGTTGCGTCCATTTGTCATTTTCATTCTAATCTCTTTACAGCTTCAGTGTATTCATTTTTTCCCCAATAGATGATACGGCGTTGTATGAGAGTTTGAAGGATTATACTTTGACGGAGGAAAGGCTGATTGAAAGCAATTATCCTGTCCAGCACCCAGAGAAACCTGGTTCTGCCGCTCTTTTTGCTGACATTAAGAAAGGCAACACAGACCGTGAGTAATAACATACTGTACCTCAGCTGCACAAGACAAACAGATGTTGTTCTCACGTTGCGTCACTAGAGGGCACCTTTAACATGGGCTGTACTCAGAGTGATTGTTGTAGATCTCCCAGCACATTTGTCTCTGGTGATGAGCTTAATCTGGTTTCTTGTTAAAAAGCTCTCAAGCGGATCTGCTGTCGATGTGGGGCTACGTATTCTGTCAACCAAATAGGCAAACACATTCGCAAGGAGGAGTGCAACTATCATTATGGGAAAGGTGTTAAGCATAAAGGTGAGTCTATCATTGTATCGGTGGGCTAATCACCACTTACTTTCACTATCAATCTGTTTCTTACTTCAGTAATTCTTATGATAGCATTCAAGGTGATATTATCAAATACCATGTTATTTCTGCCTAGCAGTAAAACACCCAAGAAATTAAATGTACCAAGGAAATGTCTTGAATTGGGATATTGGAGAAATCAATTTTGAACCAAGTAATCGTTGCAGCGCTATACCATTGTTTCATGTTTTGAATTGTATGAAAGTGTACTGCAAACTGTCGCAGTGCCTGGTGGTATGGAGACCCGCTACAGCTGCTGTGAAGGAGTCATGGGAGCACCTGGATGTCAGGTGTATAAGGTAAGAAACCACTTAAGAGTAAGAAAATTCCTTGACTCTGAAATGTGCAAAGTAGTCTCTTTTTTATTTTTTATTTTATTTTGTCTTTTCTTCAACAGTTGCATGTCCACGATTCTCTCAGCCTGGATGGGTTTGTGTTCACCATCCCCAGACGTCCCTCAGATACAAGCTGTCCTGGGGTCTACGCCTTGAACTGTGAAATGGTGATGTCGCCTTCCATGATGGGCAGGGTTCATGAAATTGTCCTTATTTTAAGCACTGAATCTCAACTTAAGGCTCCAGCAGCTCAGTTTGTAATGGTGGTTTCATTAGGTCCGAAACTGTCCATAGAAGGGTTGAGTTAGAGATTTGCATATGAAACCAAGATCACAAAGTCCTTTTGATGCAAGTGCTTCAGGTCCAATAGAGGTTTCACAGAGGTTGTGTTACCCTTTTGTCTTCACAGTGTTATACTGTTCATGGTCTGGAGCTGTCCAGAGTGACGCTGGTCAACTCTTGTCTCCAAGTCGTCTATGACACCTTCGTCAGACCTGATAATGAGGTCATCGACTATAACACAAGGTAATGTTTTAGGATTGTGACCCACAGTTGCTGTTTTGCTCCATCTGAAACGATTTAAAAGGTCAATTGTACTGTTTCCACAAAGTATTAATTTGCAGTTCGGATGCTGCAAAGAGCAGAGGGCTCATCTATTGGAGAACTATCTGCTCTGTGGATAGCCTGTGACATTTTACCTGTATAGGTTTTCAGGTATCAGTGAGGAAGATGTGAAGGGTAACAACACCTCCCTCAGAGAGGTGCAGGAGACCTTATTGAGCTTCATTAGCGCTGACACCGTTCTGATTGGACACAGCCTGGAAACAGACTTCTGTGCCCTCAAGGTGACTACATCACTGTTTTCATAACACATCTGCTTTCACAATATGTCTGTTGTAAATGGTGTCTCAATTATTACACACAGTATTTGCATAAAACAAGTGTGTAACTAAGTTGTCTAAACATACAAATCCCCAACTAAGAGCTGTTCATTTAATGTTATGTTCAAATCTTTGCATATTTCATGTTTTTCACTTTATTTTGAAAGCCATATTTTGTAAAAGACCAAAATGCAAAAAAAGTTTTAAACTTTTCAATGATAGATTTATTAATTTTTGTACATTATAAATTCCATTGCTCCTATAATTTTATTAATGGTAACATTGTCATCTTATGGGGACAAAGGGAAAGTGGGTTGAGTGATTGTGAAATTACAAACAATGGGTATTCGACGGACGCAAAGGATTGTCAATACGGCTAAAACAGCATGCAACATACATGCGTACATACTCTTTGGTTGTAGTGTTCACAATATCATTTATCCATAATTTTTATTTTAAACTGGTTGAGTTAAATGTTTTAAAAGTATTGTCCAGAAAAGGTTATTTTAGGTATTTTTAGCAGAATCATAGTGTGCCTAACCCTAACCCCAGCTGCCAGGTAAATGTAGTTGAGTAAAAACAGTATTTCCCTCTGAAATTAAGTGGGAAAATGAAGTGAAGTGTAGGTATCGTTGCATTTATCACCAATTTAATCCACCCCTAAAATGGCAGTTACAAGGTTATTTGTGATCAGGAGGGTTTAACAGGTGATTTAGTGCATCAGTTATCTTCCTCTTTGCTGTAGTTGCTCCATGGGACGGTGGTGGACACATCGGTGGTCTTCCCCCACCGTCTGGGCCCCCCTAACAAGCAGACCCTCAACAATCTCACTGCTGAGCACCTGCGGAGGATCATCCAGGAGAGTGGTGGGTCATCGTCATGGGTTATTCTTCAATCACCGTACGAGTGTCTTGTTTTTATTTTAATGTTTATCATCTATCTGAATCAAAATCCACATTCAAATAAAGACAACATCCCAATCATGTCATACATTTTGAGTAAGTATCACCAAAGTCTGTGTGTCTTTGACGATGTAAAACTGAGTGTTGACTAATGTACTACTTTGTCTCTCAGTCTGTGGCCACGACACTGCAGAAGATGCTGCTGCCTGCATGGAGCTTATGATATGGAAGCTCAAAGAAGACGGCAAACTGAAAAAATGATGAAAAATAAATACAATATAGTCCCCTCACTGTTGCATGCATAAAAAGATGCCGAAATGCAAATCTGAATGTGTGAGAATGCTGTATAGAATATTTTGTTTATTTTTTTAGTTTGATTACACATATTTGAGTTGATAATGGTATTTGTTCTATTGAATTTTGATTTGCACCTTTGTCCATGCATGTACAGTATAAACATTTGTGCTATTGTATGCTGAGAAAACCTGAAGCAGTGGGGTGTGATCAATATTGTCCAAGTAAAGGTGCATAATCAAATTTGTGTGTGTTTTCTTTTGTCCCCCCGCCCAAACTTAACACCAGCCAATGAATATCCAGCGTTTAATGTCAAATTGGCCTCAGGTTGCAGTTATGCAAATTTATATGCACCTGTGAACAATTGCACTAATTACGGCCCTCACAGGTGTGAGCACATAAGAGAAATGTTTTCCTGTACTGACATATTTATGGAAGGTTAGGAGAGTGCTTGCGTGTTTATGAGTTTATGGTAACAAAACAAGTCAAAGAACAAAGTCCTTCCTCCTTTTACTGTACAGATGAACATTAAATTGAAGAGGACACTGCTATTTATATGACTTGGTTATATAAAGAATGGTTGAGGTTACTGATCCCTGGCCACAACTTGAAGTCCAGGACTGGTTACATAATAAGTTCACTTGACCAGTTGTATTTCAGTTCAGTGTGTTACTCAGCCTTTGGCTTTGTCTTTCTCCTACAGCACCTCCGAAAGCAGAAACGGCAGGTCTTGACGAACAGCACTGTGACGAGTAGAACAACAATGAGAAGGAAGCCCATGACGTCCAGCAAGTGATACTGGTACCAGGTGAGCTCATGAGACTGGACTCTCAGGTGCTTGGCCCCTTTGTGTCTCATGGTGAACTCGATCCAGAATATGGCCTCATCCAGAGGACTCATGGGTCGGTCACGTTGAATGCTCGACAGCCGCATGGCGCTCTCCTTGTACCTGTGAATGTGGATGCACTTAACTGTTTGATTCGTTCATCCATATATTTTTTTTGCAACAAAAAAGGCATAATGGCAAGAAAACAATCGGTCAAAACATTTCTACTGCGCTTTACCAGAGTAAGTGCAGATTGGTGAGAGAGAACTTACGATTTTTCATTAATAACGGTGTTGATTGCGTCTCTAAGGCTCTCGGTCGTCATGAAGTTTAAGTCTGAGATAACTGCAGCACCCTTAGCCTGCATGTGGACCATGTTGTCTGGCTGGTCAGCGAACATTGGGATGCCCACCATGGGAACACCGTGGTAGATGGCCTCATAAATCCCGTTTGTGCCGCCGTGGGTGATGAAAGCTTTGGTCTTGGGATGACCTGAAGAAACACATGAGTTTTTTCAAGGTGTTGAAGCACTTCTGTATGCGACCTCAAAAAGGGCCCTCAGGGACAAAGATTAGTTGTTGGGTCACATTGTAAAGGGGCAGTTTTATTAGTAATTGAGAATCTTGGGAAAAGTCCAGGAAGCAACAATCATCAGCTGCAAGGATTTAGGATGCACTGCCCTTTATTGCACTTTGCGGGTCAAAGGCATAAGCTTTGTCATTCAGCTTAGGAAATCTGAGCAAGTTTAAGTGCTGGACAAGTGACAATGTATACTCAAAACAATCAGTCTGGTTTTCGAGAGCACTGTTGATGGACACTGCTGTTCCACAATGCAAAGCAAAATGTAAAGGAAATACTCACAACTTGAAAAAATATGACGAAAACAGCCACAGACATAGCCTGACAAGCCAGACTGAGCAAATATATTTGCTGCCGCTAGGGTGCGTCTAGATTTCTAGGCTACCACAGACACATTTTTTGAGAACTTACCCAGCAGGTCGTTCTGAGGAATCCAGTCATATACTCTGGTGTTTGCACCTAGAGTCTGTGGTTTCTCTCCACGATATCTCCAGAGCACCTGTAAACAACAGCAAACACACTGTAAGATTAACACAGAACTCTCTTATGCCATAATATATAGTATAGCACAACACTTGATAATGACTGAACCATAATTGTGTTCACTAAATACTTTTGGAGAATAAAACGTAACATAATAAGAGGAGTTTTAAAAATAGTCCCTGTATGCAACTATTTTGTGCCAGCATTACATGAAACAAATATTAAGATGACTAATTGAATACTGTCAGGGGTTTTCTTCTTTTTTGTAAAGTCATTGGCTGCTTGAAACAAAGAAGAAAATCTTGAAACCTGTGGGCATGCTGTGAAAAACGGTTGGCAGGAATGGAGAGTACAAACTATTTGCAGTTGCAGTTACTGAGATTATAGGTGTAAAACTACTGATAAGAGCTGGGAGAGATTGCTCTCATAGCCATAAAAACTCTTTTCAGGGTTCATTCAAGTTGATTTCACTTGGATCTTAATGCCCTCTGTGACCTTTTGTGGAATCTGAGCGAGAGCCGAAGCGATCATGTTTCCTTTCTCTGTGGTGATGTTGCCGATGAAGGATCCCAGTGTGAAGACCACAATGCCAGCGTCCCCTGAACTCTGAACAAATTCCTCCATATCCTGCAAGAAGTGAAGCACACTTCCATCATCCCAATGCAAACCAACCAACCACCAACCATCTCACAGTCTGTCTCGGAGTAATGAATGTTGTGGATTTGATGTGCCTGTAAGCTCCGTGGAGACATCAATACCTCTGGTAGAGGTTTAGCAGGTCTGCAGTGGATCCCACCAACGTATTTGAAGTTGGGGAGGAAAGGGCGAGGGAACTCAAAATCCCAGTAGGTCCGTATCAACCAGAAGTCTGCCTTAGCCATGATCTCGCAGGCACTGGTGGGCGTCCCTGTCACAATACAAGAGAGTAATGAATGACAGCCACTAATCATTGCTCAAATGGGATGGATCATTTTTACATGTTAAATTTTAGAGTTTGACTGATAAAGGATTTTTAAAGACCAATAAAGTCTTTAAAATCAGTTTGGACCAGGAAAAGGCCGATATCCCATGGAAAAAGCACATTATGAGTGCGTGAGTGATGCAATGTTAAACGCAGTAACCACAGTAACGCCTTTTGTCCCCAGACAATGACAATGTGACAAAGCAATACAAAGCCCTATAAACAGCTTTCTGTATCCCTTAGGCAATATAGGAGGCTGTTTTTGTATTCAGTTTAGCAGGCAAGCGTAAATGTTGAGCTCTGTTTAGATATAAAACTCGGGTACACTTTGGCTTTCTGTATGGATCAATAAGATGATGTAGCCAGGCTAAAGGACCGATGCAGGGTGGGAAACCAATGGCCACTATCGAAACCAAAACTTATGACACTAACGATAGTTTTCAAAAGGTCCTATCAACACAGTCATTGGATCATCCAAAAGCAATTAAACCCACGAAGTGGATCTTGTGGCTGAGCTGCTCACCTTTGATTTCAGAGTAATATTTATCCATTCCTGACCAGTAGACGATGTTCACTGTGGTGTCCTGCAGCAGGTAGTAGAGAAAGCTCCATACCCTCTCGTAGAAGTCCATCTTGTCCGTAAGTTTACTCATAGCACCAGGGACAAAGGAGGGTGGAGAAGGTAGTTGCCCACAGTGCCTCTCCCAGTTATTGGCTAAGGAGAAGCGCAGAGAGAAGACCAGAGGGATGTCCAGCATATCAGCTACTAAGTCACTGCCAGGTAGGATGGGGTCAGCGAGGACAAGGTCGTACTTTCCCTCCTTCAGCTTCGCCATCAAGGTTTCTGATTTTACCACGCCGTCCAAGAACGTCAAGGTAAACTGCAGGTCTTTCTTCATTATCTCCATGTATTTGATGTAAATCTGCACGTAGTTCATTTGATCAATCTCATACATTGAGAAGTGAAGATACTCCTCATTAAACTCCTCCATTTCCTTCATTGAGACGGCAACGTTGAAGGGCTCGTAGCGAAACTTGGCAGCCTCGCTGGTGTTCATGAACATGGATGCGCTCGGGACCAGGACCGTCACCTCGTGTCCTCTGTCGACCAGCGTCTCCAGCACAAGCTTCATGTTAATCCAGTGGCTGCCTTCAGTGTACCACACTAAAATCTTTCCTCCATTTGCACTCCATGTGGCACAAAGAGTCAGCAGCACAAATACAGAGAAACCTCGCCTCAGCTCCATGGTGGCCGGCCCCGTCTGTCAGGAAGAAAGGCTGCAGTGGGCTGATCCTTTTTAAACAAAGGGTCATCCCGTAGAAGTAATTATTAACTCAACAACTGAACTCTGGCTTGTTGTTCCTCTTTATACAGCATGAAATATCAGATAGCAGATGTACCACAACTGAATGGTTAGAGGTGAAAGGTAATGGTGGTAAAGTGAATTAGTATTAAAAAGAACAATCTCTAACCTGTGCTAGAAAGCTTCAGAGTGAAAAACGGATTTCAGATGCCTAGATTTGAGTTGTCAGCTGTGGCGAGATGAAGTAAAATAACACAGGAGGATGACTTCATCTCAATGGGCCTGGACAAAATTGCATAATCTGAGGAAGTTGTGAGAGCATGTGGGTGGTTGTAGAAGAATTCCCCTGCACGCCCCTGAAGATTCAGTGAGTGAGGCCAAACACGTTGCCTGTTGTTTTTCAGTGAAATCTAAACTGCTATGGATGGAATAACGTGAAATTTGGCACAGAGGTCCAGAGGCCCTAAACTCTAGGGCCTAAAGGATGAAGCCAAATTACTTGGTAATTCTTTATTCCTCTGGTTAGCACTGTCACCAGGTGGAAAACTTTCACTTATCTAGTGAAATATCTCAACATCGAGGCCTAATGACTCACCCTGACTCTTTGTCTACGGTCATCTTGACCCTGACATTTGTAGTTTTTGAGTTTATAAATGCTACAAATGTGCAACCAGCCAAATGCACTTTGAACAAGGTGAACATGGCCAAATTTTGAGTTTATAAATGCTACAAATGTGCAACCAGCCAAATGCACTTTGAACAAGGTGAACATGGCCAAACATCATCATTCTAACAGTCATTGTGGACATGTTAGCATTCTGATATTAGCTGCAGTACGATCAGTCTGATTTTTAAAAAATATATAATTCAAAGTTTTTTTAAAAATTATATTTTCATTATTGCAAGCAAACAGACAGGTAGGCGACTCATCAAATAACAACATACATCCAGATATGAAGGGCAGTCCATTATTCAAGGCAAAGTGTAAATGCAATATACTCCAAGTCATATCAAGAATATCTTTACATGGTCTGGCTGTTCTCTCTTGACATATGTCTACCAAAACTGTCCCATTGTTCGTTCGCCACGTCGTTTTGACTGTTCAGTCTCCCCAACATTTTCTCACATGCAACAGTTTCCATCAGATCAGTCTGCTTCTTGACAGTTTCTTGTCACATTGATTGGATATATTTCCCCAACATCTTTCCCAAAGCCTTATATCTGACGTTAGCAATCATTCAACATTGTCATTGGTAGACTGTGCAAAGAAGTTTTCTTTTCACGCTATGTCTACTTCAGTCTGTAAAGGAGTAATCCTCTTATTTAAATGTTATTGTCTCCCCTCTATGTATGACAGTCACCCTTTCATCTCGCCTTTGAGTTTGGCATGTGGAACAAAAATAACCAGTGGATTTCCAGTTGGATAACACATCGGTTTTACTAGTTTTAATCAAGCATAACCCAACCTTATGTGCAACCACAGAGATGCAGCACGGGTATAGACTCTGAGTCTTCTTTTAAAGATGTATGTGACTACACAGTGGTTTGTTTGGTGTGATTATTTGCGAGGCGGTGCGGTTGTCGACTATGCCTTTTAGCAATCAGTGGCATTGAGGCTCTGTTCTTGTGAAATGTCACCTCCGACTGTTTGGGGCGTCTTAAATCTTAACTGTGGGCACTTTGGCCCCCTCATTAACATTGTAGATTCCTATTGACGCTGGATTCAGGAGCGTCTGGAAAAACAATAAGCATTTGAATATTGAATTCAATGCCCTGTTGAGGGAGTCGGTGGCCATTCAGACTCAGTAAGTGTGCAGTGTTTCGTCCCCAGACCTCCCCTGGTGATACAGAGGACGTGCGAGAGAAGCTGATGATCGGTGTTTTTGCGGCTGTTGCATACAGAAATCGTGCCCAACAGCGCATTTTGCCCTTGTATGTATTTAATTTTCTCGGGAATCCAACCATCTTCCCTTCTCTCTCTCACATTCCTGCTGCCTCCTCTCTTCCCCTCTTTCTTCCTCTCCGTCTTTCCACCACAGGGTAAGGGTTACAGCGTATTGCTTTTTGAAGTAGATATTTGCATAATCAGATTAGGATGCGTGATTGTCAGTGGGCTCCCCCATCAGAGGGTGCTCCAGAGGAGAGAGGGTGCTGTCCAGCCAGACAATGGACGACTCTCCCCTCCCCTCCCTCCCACTCCTCCAATCGGCCCTGCACCTGCATCCCACCCACCACCAACCCACGGACGAGTGCAGGTCAGCTGCGGCGGCAGTCCACGCTTGGACTCGCAGCCGTGGCGGCGACGGCAAGGGTGAGAAAGAGTGAGAAGGAAAGGCAAAGAGGGAGGAGGAGGAGGAGGAGGAGGAGGAGGAGGGGGGTTCGAGTGCATGACGGGAGTGGGAGGGCAGGGGTTGAGCTGAGATATTTAAACATGCAGAGTGTGAATTGGCTTTAAGGGGATAAAGAGCTCAGGGCCTATCGGTTGGCACCCAACTCCAGAAATTCTTTTTCATGGGCGCCTCAGCCGGAGAGCGAGGGGCTGCCTGCACTGATCTGGCCCATTGTGATAACGGATTCAGACAGTGTGTTAGACGCTGATAAGGAAATGTGCTCTCAATAGACGATTACCCACATACTTGGGAGAGAATAGTCAATCAGGCAAATATACTTGGTGGAGGGAATGAGAAGCGTACAGATTTGTTATTATTTTCCATGCAGGGTTTCATAATCCTGCGGGAAAGTTGAGACCGGAGTAAACGCTCGCTCTGTACGTAACTGTGATTGGGCGATTTCTCTAAATAAGGTGTATCAGCAAAATGCATTTCACTGCCTGACAGCATGTATGCAGGAGCTGTCACATGTCTTCCTATCCAGTTGCAAATGATTGAATAATTTAGCATTTAGAGAGTCTGCATTACACTGAAACATTCCACACATAAAGAGGTAAACAGTTTTTATATATATATAAATATCATGTCCCAGGCAATTCAACCGTTTAATAACCACGGTAGTTTTATTTAGAATTATTCTGATTTCCCATGAAATCGCTCAATTCTCCATGAAATTGCACAAGAGGTAAATACCTCCCAAATTCATGCTGCAGGAGAGGGCGACTGCTGCATTACAGTACTCATCACTCTCCCAGTACAACATGATTTTAGTGTTTTTTCTTTTTTTTTTTTTTTTGCAGCATTACAATGAGTCACCTGTCAGTTCCCACAGGCCTCCAGTGAGTGTGTCCAGCTGCCCCCTCCTCCGTTTACACACCATTAGCCAGAGTTTAACGGCTGGGAGGTGAAAGCACCCGAACCTTAGCTCAGTGTTTACTCTTCAGCTCAGTTTTAGCTTTTTTTTGCCTGAAAAAGGGGGAACACATTTCCTACACACACACACACACACACAATAGACGATCAGACGTGTAAATGTCTCTGACCTCGATCTAAACGGCTGCCAAACAAGGAGACGTGCGCAAACAGAACTGCAGGAACTGGAGCCAGAGCTGAAACAAATAGTTTATTTATCAGTTTGTTGACTCTACAGAGAATTAAGAAGCAACTATTTTTGGTAATTAATTGATCAGGTCATTTATTAATCACAAATATTTGCTGCTTTTCTCTGTTTTTTATATTGTGAATTGTGTTTTAGACCATTAGACCACCTTATCCAACAATACAAGTAATTTGAAGATGTCCCTTTGAAATCTGGGATGTTACAATTGGCATTTTTAGTATTCTCTTACATATTTATTGATATAGATTATTTGAAAATATATTAAATTGCAGCTGCATTCTGATATTGCCATAGTTTGTTAGTATTTCACATATAAAAGTAATACCTCTATATTTCTAATGGATTATAGTGTTTACCTGAATGACAGTGTTGTGTTATTTGTGTTCAGAGCTGTCAGACGCCATGTGCAGCAACAAAACGACACTTTACGTCAAAAAGCTCCATCTGCACGTTGGTCAACTGGTCAGTGTTTGACTCCAGAGTAGCCTCTGACCCCGGGGGGTCACAAGTTAAGCTGTCACTCTCAGCGCTCTTTTCTCAGGCCAGTGGTCAGTGGACACAGAGCGAAGGTCAGCGCTGTGTCCACATGGTCATCACACAACTTTAGAGCAAATGTCTCTGGGCTTATTGAGCACGAACAAAGGGGATCTCTGCTCTTTCAGATCGGTGTGAAATAATTTCACCAGAGTCTGACGCTGTGTCCCCAGTGTTTACTACACACTGGTTGTTTACTGTATGTATTACATTCAAATATATACTTAACACATGGTTTTTGCTGTAAGTGAACAAAAAATCAACATCCTAAGATAAGCTTTTCTAAAACACAGATGATTAAAACTTAAATAGACATTAATAATATGTTTTTTTTTGTTGTTGCTTGAGCTGCTGATTGACATTTTGCATTTCCTCTTTTTGCTTTGTGCTAGTGTCTTATCAACAGCACACTCAAAAATGTAATGTTTAATTTTCATACTGACTTTTCCAGTTTGCAGTCTATGCACTAGTACCTGCCAACGTTGAGTGGAGTATGAGTGATGATGATAGTTTGAGTGACCTCTTTCACTTAAATTTTTTATTAACAAATCATTTATTAAATAAATAGTTGAAATAAATAACATACTGTATATTCACAAGCAAACCAAAATAACTTACAAAAGAGGTATCAGAAGATAATTAGCACACTCTTCACAGTAGACAATCAATGCATAATCTTTGGCCATATGACATGCGTATTTTACAAAAAAGAAAAAAAAAATCAAATGAAAACACATGAATGAGAAGATTCTGTATGTGGTGGTGATGTGAATGATTGATCCAATCCAAAGTATCAACCAATCAACAGATACTGAACATTGTGGTAGAAAAACAGGAAGTCTTCTTTAGAAGTCGCGTAACCTTGATAAATGAAAACAAAGGTCAGATTTAGTCTTCTCGAGAAAAAAAACAGCATGTCGATGTTAAAAAAAAAAAAAAAAAGGAAAAGGAAAAAGTGCCCTTGGCTATTTTGAGACGATTGCAGTCTGGAGAATTGGCTGAGCCATTATCTATTCAAATGCCTCGCTGTGAATCTATTGCTCGAAATGAGAAAATTCCTTAATCCCCTCCATTTTCCTCATTGGCAAAACATCCTCTTATTGCAAAACTAAATTAGTTCCAGGCGGGTCGGCAACAAGGAATATTAACATGAAGACATGAAGGGAATATTGTACATCCAGGTTTTTTTTTTGTTTTTTTTTCACACATCCATGCAGAATACAAATTAATTTTCACCTGCGAATCATTATTTTTAACACCGATCAGCAAGGAGGCGGCCACAGTTTGGAGTCCACAGACAATCACACTATATTGCATCTTCTGCACTGGGACATGAGCCACAAATGCAGAGACAAAGGGGGAAAAAAAGTCTTCAGAGAGAGGATCAGATCAGTTTTTTTTTAAGACCCAGGAAAAAAAAAAGTGTCATGGAGTCCGCTCAAGAGTTCCTCTTTGTGTTTCTGTTTGTTTCTACTACCAGGCCTCGGCGCTGTCGCAGCTGGATCCCGGTGACGGAGCCTCGGTGTCGCTGGTCAGGGCCCAGGTGTGTGGCGGCGACTGCAGCCGCTCCATGTTGCCTCTGAGGAAGCTGAGCAGGGCGGTGGGGGAGTGGCTGGCCGGCTGACCGCTCTGGCTCTCCAGCAGCTGCACCAGGAAGTTGATGTAGCGCATGGCCAGACGCAGGATCTCGTTCTTGCTCAGCTTCTTCTCCGGCGGGTGGGTCGGGATGAGCTTGCGGAGCTCGGCGAAGGCGGTGTTGACGTTGTGCTGGCGCCAGCGCTCCCTCGTGTTGGTGAACACCTTCCTGGTCATGGTGCTGGATGGATGGAGTGTGTGTGAGCTGCAGAGAAGAGTCAGGTGACACAAGATTCATCAACATCTGTCCAGATCAAATCAAATACACTCACACATCTGAAGCAACATGAAGCTTGTCAATAAGATTTTGTTCCATATTTGAGCTTTGGATGCAACAAGATATTTAAAGACATCACCTTGAGCTTTTATTATTTTGTACACAAATCATTTAATTGGGAAAATTAACTGTATATGAATCAATAATGAAAGCAATAGGAAGTTGCAGATATTATAGGCACAACTATTACAGTTGCGGAAGTGTTGTGGCTCACACCAAGCCTTTACTTAATTTGGCACATTAATACTAGACTTTACATCAAGTGGAAGATCAAACATTTATATATATTTTATTTTTTGTTATAAATGCCTTTATTTTCTCTGAAAATGTCATAAAACGAATCTTAATATTTGACTTGTGCATTCATAAATCAATATATACCCTTTAACTGTAAGGATTATAATGTGCAGATCTGATACATATAACAGCTATATGAGCTGGAGAGTAGGGTCTATATTTAGTATGTTAACAAATACTGTGCAGGGAAAAACCACTGAGTGTTTATATTCTGCACCTAGAAGGATAGGAGTTGAAGTGTGAGCAATTTTAAAAGACTTTCTGATTAAATTAAAGCCCATTTACAACCACAACAACAAAAAACAAGATGAGTGCCTTGGTATTTTCTCTTTTTTTCTAACAACAAAAAAACAGTTGAAGTCATATGATCTTTTAATTACTGCAAAGTGTGTTGCAAAAGCACTGCTATATAAATAATTCACACGACACAACACCACATCCTCCTGTTAATACCTACTACTCGTTCTCATTAATTATTTAGTCGACCAAAGTGGGAACACATGGTCTCAAGAGGAGGAGGAGGAGAAATAAATAAATAAAAAAACAGGTTCATTGCACCAGAGCGTTTCTCACCTGTGTGTTTGTAGAAATGTGCAGAGATCTCAGCAGCAGCAGCAGCAGCAGGTCCAGGAGGCGTGAGGAGAAGAGTCCACTCAGTTGTGTCTTCTCATGCTCACTGAGAGATCCTTATGAGCAGAAGAAGACAGATAGACAGAGAGAGAGAGAGAGAGAGAGAGAGATGGAGAGAGGAAGAGGGAGGGATGAGAGTAAGAGAGAGAGGGGGGGAAGGAAGACTGCTGCATGCTCGCATCCCACATTTTATAGCAGGGTGAACCCTATTGTGTGACGTGTGCTGTGGAGGAGGAGGTTGGTGTTAACTGGGGAATGATTGTTAAAACACACACCCCCACCCTCCTCCTCCTCCTCCTCTTCTTCCTCCTCCTCCTCCTCCTCCTGCTGTCCATCATTTCTAAAAACCACTGATGCCACTGTTCATAAATCATCGTCACTTTAAATCACTTTCATAGGTGTTTCTGAGGGGAGTCGGGCTCTCCCTTTTTTTTTTTTTTTTTTTGTCACGATTCATCATGAACGGCCTTTTAAGTGACTATTTGCGCTGCTTTTATGATTCATTGCTGGTTTTAATCCTTGAAGGTTATAAAAGCGCTAAAAAGGTGACAAATAAATTCCCATTGAAGTGAAACTGAGACGTTCATCTCTCTGATCCTTCTTCTTACTGCTCTGGACACTTGTTCCTTTCTGTTTCTCTCTGACATTAGGCATGGACAAACCCACCGTCCCGTCCCCTCCGCCGTGGATATCGCTGCCGCTGCTCCGCTATTGAATTCAGCCTGATTGGGCCACAAAAGGTAAAAATACCATATCCAGATTGACAGTCGAACAATATGGGTTTTGTTATGACTATGGTAATCTTGTTGAGCCATTCCAAGGGGCCACACATAAATTACAGAGGAAACAGGGGAGAGCGCAACGTCCCGACTCACCTCTCTCCAAACCACTCCTCGCTCCTCACCCCCTCCCACTTTCAACCTCCGCACAGATAAAAAAAACAAGTCTAGTTTAACCAATTGTCACTGTTCCTTTTACACCCTTCAAGTGTTGTTTCAAAGATGCAGCCTTCCATAAAAGTCTGTGTGTGTGGAGTAGGAATTTACATAATCCGATTAGGGGCCGGGATTAAGCCCTGGGCCTGGAGAACAGGGCCCGATGGGGGCCGTTTTCTGAATCGGCCATTCATGGGCTCTGCTGCACGTCCAAGAGGCTGCACCTGCAGGCCAGGCGCCGCCGCCGCCGCCGCTGCTGCTCCATCCAGCCTCCACTGCAGGTCTGCACTAGACACTGCTCAGAGCTGGAGCGGCTCGCGCAGCGTAATGACTCCCAGCAGGAGGCCGAGGAAGGAGGGAGTCACACCTGACCTGTTGTAATTCATCAGGCAGGTTGGAGCTGGAAGTGAAATGAGGAGGAAAAGCTGCTGTGAAACAACAGCTGGGATAAATTAAATCGAACTACGAGCAGCGTTTCGACGACATAGATGACTCATGTCTCTGAAAACCAGGCTCCAAAATCAGGGAGGCAGGACGTCACTGCAAAGTGTTTTCTCAGTAAAAACCTTGAGGAGATTTTTTTTTTAGGATTTTGGCAAAAACACAAATATGAATTGATTAGATTGTGGTGGTCAAAGGTCATTGACCTCATAAAACTCAGTGTTAGAAGAAATCAGATGTTAATTATGACAAATATACAAAATGATTCTTAAATTCCTATAAACTCTTTAACATGGATGTTACTATGTGACTCTACTACGAATTCATGTCAGAGCTCTGGCTCTAAGGCAGCTCAGCGTAATTAGTTGACTTATTGTTTCTGCTAAAACACAAAGTAACGCTTTAAAAACAGCTCGTCTCAGTCTCCAGTGTGTATGTAGGGAGGACTGGACATTGTGTTTCTGCTCATTGGGCCGATGTTGATGGGTAAACGTTTGTAGGGTTACAACCATTAATCAGGATTCAGTGAAAATGTAGTATTTGTCACATGACACAAATACACAAATACAGTGCCATGTTCCTTGTAACTCAACTCCAGTTAAATACACTATATAATAATGTTTTTTTATATATCAATTGTAATGGGAATATGAGTTTAATGTATTTGTTAACAACTGGGCTCCCACAATAAAAGAGTATCATATATACTGTATGTATGTATGTATATATTATAGATTAGACGAAGAGACGAAAAGGAGAAGTTGGTGGCAAATCCCAAACCTTACACATTTAAATATTCTCCATTATCTACTCTATTTATTTTCATGGTATACTGACCTGACCTGCTGTTTTCTTGCTGACCTCTGACCTGCTTATGTTGTTTTTCTTTGCTTTTATTTTATTGTCTCATTTTTCTTTTCATTAGTAATCTGCTGCTGCTGCAAGGTGAGAAACAATGTTTTTGGGGGGATGGGGGGAGTGGTGGACTATTAAGAGGCTTAAATGAATGTATCTGATTTAGTAATGTCTTAATTGGTAGGTAATTGAATAGTGTTTTTACTGATCTCTTCAGTGTTTAAACTCAGTTTATTGTGTCGAGGACAATCCCAGTTAATTAACTGTATCAATAACAGTAAAAAGGGCAGCTTTAGCCAGCATGGCTAATATCCTTCCTGTAGTCCCCGGCCAGATGACATAGGCACCCTAAAAAACAACAACAAAACAAACAATATATTACAGCACATTGATTAAAAAGAGAGAGTTAGGACAGCTAAGAGACAAGATGAATCAATAAAGATAAGAGAGAACAGTGAAACATCAGTACAATCATGCAGAGACAACACATACTGTATAATCAAAACATACAAAAGCAGCACATATAGAATATAATCACACATCGGCACATACAATCACATTCAGGGATGTAGACAGACATCGCGTATCAGGCTATTCATCAGTCAAATACTGTTCAAATGCCCTAAATAGGGAGCTGTGTGCAGTGTGTTACAGAACATGTGAGTTTTTTCCCACCTATAGGCCACAAAATCTGAGCATCACTCTTATCTAAAAATCAGGACTAAACCAAAAAGGTGTCACAGGAAAACCCCCCCTGTTTATTTACGGAGGAGAGGGGAGACACACAGGTGACTCGGTGACTGGAGATAACAGCTGTGTGACCTTTGCAGCTGTGGCCAGAGCCCGATACAACAACAACAAATAAAACCCCCTGAACGAAGAAGAAGAAGAATGGCTCTGGTTTAAACAGCCTGTTAATTCCCACAATAATCTCTCCTGTCCCATTCACAGTCCGGGGCTAAAAAGTAATAGTCAGGGGGCAACAATTACTTGCACCATCACTCCGCTTGTTTGCCGAGCTTCATACGGAGGAGGAGGACGACTCCTTTTGACCGTCCTGGCCCGCTTGCTTTTGTTCATGTGCCATTAAAAAGCACCATTTTCTCTTTTGTTTGTCCACTGGCTGTAAGAAAAAAAGGCAGAGGCCACAGAGACAGAAAGACAGACCGACCGACAGCCACAGAGAGAGAGACAGAGAGATGTTTAAAAAAAAAAGAAGGAGAAGAGGCTGCTGGCAGGTTATTGATGGTGGCTGGCCAGTGTGCGGGGTATGGCTGTCCAGAGGCAGGGAGGCTTGTAGTCGGTGTCCCCCGGGGGTCGTCTTTGTCTGGGGATCATTCCTGAGGGAGCTGGCTTCACTCTGCTGGCTCGTGAAGATAAGCACTCTCTCCACATGCTGAGAGACGACGATAAGGGGATTGCTTCACTAAATGAAAAAGAAAAAAAAATAGCCCCACCATTGGAGCTGCTAAAAATGAGAGACTTTATCAGTTCAGCTGGGAAAGACCCCCCGATCCCAACTCCTCCAACCATAAATCACAATTTGTTTTATTTTTTTTTTCTTCGCTGGGCATGCTCAGTATGGAGGACACAAAGCAACAAAGTGCACACGGCTGTAATCTGAACGTTTAATCTTATTTTGTACAAACAAATTGGAAACTCCCCTTATTTATTTAACGGTGTCAATTTATTTTTTAATACGTTGTAATGAAGCTGTAAGCAGATATTTTTTATTTGTGTGTTATTTGTAGTGTGTCATTAAAGAGAATTTATAAAATTACACTTTTATTATTTACATATACACTGTTGCCCATAAAGTTGGAATAATATTATTTTCAGACACATTCCTCTTTTTATTCCTATTATAACGGTTAATTGTGATTTTAATTTTCACAGCGATATGTTTGGAAGACATTGATCAATTAAGTTTTGATATACATTCACATTGTCTCAATCATATAATGAGAATAGGTAAAAAATAATATTTTATTCCAACTTTGTGGGCAACAGTGTATTAACAAGAGGAGTTACAGGGTGCAGGACACTGAAATAAGTGAGATACAGTAATAGAGGTTTTAAGTTTGCATTTATAGCATCAAAAGTCAGTACATTTGTTCTGTGAAAAACAAACTCACATGCTTAAAATAAGTAATAACCGTATAATAACATTAAGATTTAATTGGACAAGCTATTCCAAATATTATTAAAACCTTTTAATCTCAATATATTTCATGTTCAATCGTTTGACTGAAAAGAGTGAATTGTAATGATTTTATGTATTTATGTTCAATCCAAAAAAAACAACAACCTTAGCTTGCAATTAAAACAAATTATGCAAGGGAAAACTTCAATTTAACAAAAACGTCAAGATTGTATTTCTGTCTCGTCTTTACAAACAGGAGCAAAGAATTCATACCTAAAGTAATTTCAGCCTCGTCTGTCCATCACTTCTGCCGGGAACCCGCTCATAGCTCAGCCTGCCTTTCTTCAGAGGCATCAACACTGGAAAACAAACAGAGGAGACAATTCATAATCTGTTAAATAATAAACATTCAACCTGTGAGTGAGGCCTTTTTACAGTGTTAAGCTATGGTGAATTTGGCTTGTATTTTATGTTATGTTTTGACAATTTACAGTAAATTGAGTTATTTTTGTTGCTCAGTGATTAGCTCTGTCAAAAACATTAAGACACAAGGACACGAGCAAACACAAAACTGCACACTAAGTTCAAAATCTGTCTGAAAAATATTGATCTATGATGTGAGTCAATGAAATCAACAGTTGGTGGGACTAATCCTGACTGTCTGACGCCTGTGCAGAGAGTTTACAGCGAGAAGAGGCCGGACCGCTGTCCTGTCGGCCTCTACTGTACAACAGGACAATGGTTAAACATCCACCATGAACTGGTTAAAGTAACACAGATGTCTCGACTGTTGTCACGGCTCCCTGAGCAGATCATCATCACGGAAAAGAAATCTGTGGCTTGACCTTAAAGAGGAACTATGTAAGTCCGCTGTTTTGCTAACCCTCCTCCCGGCCATGTGCATTTGTTTACAACAAAGCTGCCGAGAGATCAATCAATAGAGCGGTAGATAACGTTATTTATCATATATGATATTTGTGTAGTCTTAAGGGCCTTTCACACCGAACGCGGTATGCGCTGCGCCCACCGCGAGGTACAGCGCAGACAGGCGCAGAGCAGGGCGGCAGCGCGTACACATATGGCGCGAGTTGCTGAGCAACCGAACAAACAAGACAGGATTTGGGGGGGTATATGCAAAGATATGTTCGCCAGGAGCTACAAAACGACCACTTCCAGGTGAACTTTAGCGTCAGGCTGAGCAGGGAGCAGTTTAACAGCCTGTTAGAGAGAGTTGGTCTGATCCTCAGGAGGATGACGACTCACTTCATGCATCCCGTCACTTTAACTGAACGTCTGGCCGTTTGTTTTCACTCTGCAAGCGGCTGATTTTTTTTCAGACTCCACTACAGATCTGTCATAAACAAGAGATTACGGGTTACAGCGCGTGTTTGTGTCACGGTGCCACAGAGACGAGATCTTGAAAGGTTGCAACAAGTTACAATACAATGACAATAAGTCATTTATTAAACCATCACAATTACTCCAAATCTGTTTAATTACGGTAATAATGTAGCACAGTTAAGCTAAAAATCCTGCGTAGTTCCTCTTTAAACATGCTCCATGTGGCGGCCAAAAAATGTCTCATCTACAGGCTGAAAACATCTAAAATTTTAAATCTATAAGAAAATGATTCTTGTCCACTCTGTAATAATATTTAGACACTGATTTGGACACATGTCAAAATGACTGTTTTTGTGACTTTAATTTTACATTTATGACATAAAAAGTAAGAGTTTAGAACTTGTGAACTGAACAACCACCATCTTTCACCTGTTCCCACCAGGTCGGCAGCATCTCCGCTCCTCTTCCTCTCTTGTCCCATCCAGCATTTGGAGCCGTACTTGGGTGACAGTGTCGTCGTCGCCATCGTGTCTCCGGAGAGGAAGTCGTTGCTGCTTTGGCCCCACAGCGCGGCCCCTGTCGGAGGACTCAGACGGAAGGGGACGGGACGCTGCAAGTCACCGAGGGCCGAGGAGAACATGGACATGTGACCTCCGAGCTGAGGCGGCGGCGGCTGCAGGACGGGACTGAAGCTGAAGGTGGAGTCCAGTCTGAGCGGACTGTTGTCAGCGGGGGGGAGGTAGTCGGTGTAGCTGCTGAGGTTTGGCGGAGGACTGAGGGTCAACTCGTTGTTCTCTCTCCTCACGACTCTCCCTGCCGCTCCCGCTCTGCTTTTCAGCCCAGAAAACGTCACCTCCTCTTCCCACGGGTCTCTGCTGGTCCAGATGCTCTCCAGGGAAACATCTGGGCGGCCGAAGGAACTGCTCAGGTCGAGTCTGAAGTCTGCGTTTCCATCCTGCTCCGTCAGGCCCGGCGGCGGGTCCTGTTGTTGACAGAAGCTGCTGCTGCTCTCTCCTCCGCCCTCGGCCCTGAACAGGAAGCTGCTGGCGCTGTGGTCCGTGCAGAACGGCTCTGGGTGCGAGCTGACGGAGGGTCGCTGGTTTGTCTCAGTGTCAGCGACGAATGTCTGAGACTCCGGCTGGTTGGAGTCGGTGTACAGGGAGGTGGTGTCGCTGAACAGCTGCAACCACAAAGAGAAAAGAGGCTGAGAAATGTTCAACTAACACTGAGAAGACACATCATCTGATTGGAAAAAAATGAGTAAAATCTGAGCCTCAGTGTCCCATTGAAGGGATAGTTCACCCAAAATTGAAATTGCACTCATTATCTACTCACCCTCATGTCGACTAAGGGCTGGGAGAAGTTTCAGAGTTATCCGTCCCTTCTCTGAGTTACAGGGGGTCTCGACGTAGCAGTGCATGTCAATATAACGGTTGCAAATGGATACCAACTGTCTTCGTAACAAAAAGACACACCAAAAAACATCCAAATACCTCCATGCTGCTGGTATGTAATGTCCGTCTTGTATTGAATCCCCGAAATGCGAAATTGTCCCAAAAAAAATTAAATGAGTCTATTTTTCAAGCTTGTTTATAGCGGAAGCTTCTCGAAGCTCCTCTTCCCGGTTCGTCATATTTGGACGAACTGGGAAGAGGACGGACCCTGGTTCATCCAAATATGACGAACCGGGAAGAGGAGCTTCGAGAAGCTTCCGCTACAAAACAAGCTTGAAAAATGGACTTATTTAATTTTTTTAGGGACAATTTCGCATTTCGGGGCTTCAATACAAGACGGACATTACATACCAGCAGCATGGAGGTATTTGGATGTTTTTTGGTGTGTCTTTTTGTTACGAAGACAGTTGGTATCCATTTGCAACCGTTATATGGACATGCACTGCTACGTCGAGACCCCCTGTAACTCAGAGAAGCCACGAATAGCTCTGAAACTTCTCCCAGCCCTTAGTCGACATGAGGGTGAGTAGATAATGAGTGAAATTTCAATCTTGGGTGAACTATCGCTTTAAGTAATTTTAATCTCATTTACTTCTGTGATTCAAAGCTTGACAGAAAACAATGTAAATATGAACAGAGACTTTTCACAACAGCATTTCTAACTTGTTCTGCCAGCAACAGTTCCTCCGGAGACACTTAACCCTTAGGGGTTGGAGCCTGTTTTGTTTTGGAATACTTTTGATTTTTGCCTTTATATACCACATACATAAAAATATGTTTAACATGCTTGGTATCTTTTTTTTTCAGCACAACTTCACCTATATGATCTGATAATAACCTATTTTATTATTATTATTAACACACTGGCTCCAAAAATACAGAGAAATCATCAAATCCAAATTGAAAAAACAAAACCCCTGCCAACGCCTGCCCCTCCCATCCCATCCCCCGGATAAATATTTTTTGTACTATCAAATTAAAACTATCATATCTCCGGTTTTACGTGGTCTATCAAAGTCAAATAAAAACTGGGAGAGAGTCATAAAACCGCACTTTTCACGGAAGTTGACGGCAGCACTCCAGACACTCTAGCTTCTTTTTTACGGCGCTTTTTGAAGACATCATAGAGGGTTAATGTATCATCTGTTTTATGGGTGTTTGATTTATTTATCTTAGGAAAATATCAGTGGCTGCCAAGATTCAACATCGAGAATAGTTTGTCAGCAGCAAACAGTTTGATTTGTTATAGTAGAAAAAGCAGAGCAATACCAAGATCCTGAAACTGAAGCAGCTACATGAAACCTAACCAGTGCTTCTTCCACTCATAAAAGAAACATTTACTGTGTGTTCGTGGTGTATCTGAAGCGTAGTGCTGTGCCCTGGATCACCTTGAGGACTTTATGAGGCACCTCGGGGAGGAGCTCCTTTAGCTGAGACAGAGAGGCCCTCAGGAGCCAATGAAAGGACGGCGCTCTCCTCAACATGAGCTGACTGACCAGAGGGTTAATACAGGGGAACTGCAGCAGACACGTCTCCTCCTGGAGGGAGAGGAGAGATGATCAAGACTCGCTCACTGTGGATCAATCTCAGGGTAGAAGTGAGACGGTACAGTGTTCACTATTAGTTTGTGTTATGTTACAGTATGTGACATGGTGTGACACTTCAAAACGATGAGTTTCTCTGGTTTTGCTATTTATAGGGATAAATAAATAAAAAGGGATGTGTTTGAGTAAAATGAATATTTTTGTTTTATTCTATTAACTACTGACAACATTTCTCCCACAATTTAAATAAAAAGTATTGTTATTCAGAGCATTTATTGGCAGAAAATGGCAACAGGTCAAAATAACAAATAATATCAAGTCTTTTCAGGCCTTGAATGACGCAAAGAAAACAAGTTCATATTAATTCCTAAACAACGCAACATGAATATTTTAATTTAGGAAGAAATTATAAATCAATTTTAGTGGGATTATGTCAATGTTTAATTCCAACAGTGTTTCTTATAATCTTCCTTTAAAATCAATCAAGTCGAATGAGTTGTATTTGTGTTGGTATTTTAAAAAAAAACTGGAATGAAATGAGTGCCATACATGTAGAGATGTTTTTTTAGGAAACATTTGTGAAAGTGGTCTCTTAATTTTTTTCTGCAGCTGTATAATAATAATAATAATGATAATAATTTTCTTTTTTCTACAAGCAGCTACAATATTAATACATTGTTTAGTAACCCCAGAGAAAGGAGCTATAAATAACAAACGAATGTTGCAGTGACCTGTGAAGGCATCACGGTCAACCAGTCTCTGTTGCAGGAGCTGAGAGGATCCATGTCGCTGTTCATCAGGCTGTGGAAACAGATCTGACTGATCCACTTGGCCACGTCCAACATGTCCGACACCATCAGCACCTGAAAGACGAAGGGGAGGAAACTCACTAACTGGTTTCTTTCAGTGTTTAAAGTCACTGGAGTAAAAGTCCTTAAGTGACTTCACTTGAGTATTTCCCTTTTTCTGCTACTTTATACTTTCACTTCTCTAAAATACCAAATATTTCACTTTTAACCCTTTTAGGCCTGAATTATCAAATAATTGACAGAAAGTGATAATGCTTTGAAACTGGAGTCTTTGTTGGACCTTCTGACAAAATGTGAAAAAAAAAAGAAAACAGGAATTTGCATATTTCTAATTTTCATGTGCATTATATTTGATACATCCAGTGTTTTTAAAATGTATCGCTCATGGTTTATGTGTTTAAATTTTATGTTTTATACACAAGATCTTTTAGAAGAAAAAGTATAACACTGATAATGTAGAGGTCTCAAAAACTGTAAAGGGTTAATTTAACATTTATTTGAGGAAGTTCGGTTGCTCGGTTACTTTGCAGATTCAGATTTATAATATAATCAACAAATTATGATGTGTTAATATGGGTTAGGATTCGATAAGACTTTGATCTTCTGTAAAAAATATACAGATATACATCCAGGACACAGGGTGTTGTTCAAAAACACAGAGTGTTGTGTGTTTTGTTTTTTTTCTACCTTGACATCTAGATCATTCGACTTCATCCCAAACAGCACCAGAGATGAATAAACCAAAACCAGGTTACTGAAGGTTTCACCGGAAAATCTGCCATCACACACACACAGAAGCAGAGATAGTGAGCCTTTGAGTGCAACATGTGTGTGTCTGTGTGTGTGCGTGTGCGTGTGTAGACTCTTACCCTCCTTCCTGGATGTCTGGGCAGTGCAGGATCAGCCAACAGCAGCTGTACTGCAGAGAGAGCGCTGTCAGCCTCATCACCAGCGCCTCACTGGCTCGTTCCTGACACAGTTCATCCTGCTCCTGCTCACACACACAGTATATGCTACGTTTACTTTGTGTTTGTGTATACTGTGGTTTTATTATGTCAAATACAGGCCAGATTAAAGGGATAGTTCAATATTTTAATTGTCGGTGCAAGCTACTTTTGGAACGGCAGAGCAGAGCCGTGAGCTGCTCAGAGCTATGCTACGGAGGCTCATGGGATTTCTTGGTTTCCCTCATCAAACTCATCAAATACACAATCCAACAACTCCAAAACGCTCTGGTGGACAAGTTGTGACCTGCACATTCACCACGCTATGAGATAATAATGAGATAACAGAACGTTACCAGACAGAGTTGTTTTAGAGGTAAATACATGCAAAACCGCTGATGAGCGTTCCCGTCACGGGCAGTTTTTCAGCAAGCAGTCTCTGCATTTACCTCTAAAACAACTCTGTCTCGTAACGTTTCGTTATTATCTCATAGTGTGGTGAATGTGCAGGTCACAACTTGTCCACTAGAGCGTTTTAGAGTTGTTGGATTGTGTATTTGATGAGTTTGATGAGGGAAACCAAGAAATCCCATTAGCCTCCGTAGCGTAGCTCTGAGCAGCTCACGGCTCTGCTCCGTCGCTCTAAAAATTGCTTGCACCGACAGTTAAAGGTAACGAACCTACTGCTATGACTATAGGGAAAATCCTGCGTAGTTCTTCTCTAAATCAAATTGTTTATTTATTTAATGAGACTCTTGAGAAAAAAACTCAACACTTCTTGATGTTTTTTTCCACATTAAAAGCCCTATCTGTATCGGGAAGGCCGCAGTACTTTTTATTGTGAAAAGTCAGGAGCCTTTTGAGTGTTGAGCTTCAGAGTTTAATATGCGGAAAAAGCGGCTTAGTGGAGTTCCTGAAGCAACTCTTCCTGTGTTGATGAATTAGTGTTGTAGAAATTAACGTTTTACTGGATTTATTGGGACAATAGGTAAACATGTCTGCAGTTAGTATTAAATGGGGTAAGTGGAAAAGAATAGGCGATAAGAACCTGTCAAAAACAAACGCGCACCTCTCTCTGAGGTACAGTAAATATGTTTGAGACTTTACTTTGAGTCGCTGCCGTCTCCATGCGATACTGAGAAGTCTCAGTAGAGGGAGATGAAAACACTGAGTTAACTCGGCATCAGAGCAAGATGTGTGTCGTCTGCAGGCTGCAGCAGGTATCTCTGTCGCCGGTACCTGAATGATGATGGCGGTGCTTTCATCCACCGTGATCACAGCGTAGCGATGGGTCCCTCCGAGCATCTGCAGGGACGGACAGTGGCTCCTCTCCAGCACAGTTATATTGAACCTGCAACACACACACGTCCAACCATGTGGCATTTCAGTGATAACTTATCATCACTGGCAAGTGTGTTTAAAAAACACTTTATTTAAAAAGCTAACTGGGTTTTCTGATACTTTACTTTAAAAAGCGCTATATTTTGAAATAAAAAGCTAAATCTAAATCCAAAGTTCAATCATTGCCAAGATTTACAGATACATTTGGGTTTAAAGGGGAATAATTGTATTTATTGTTAATTATTCAAGGTGAATATAATTTAAAAAATGATCATATTTATTTTTTTATTTATTTTTTGGGGATCGATGTGTACATCTACGTGTGTTTGCCGTGGTATCACAACTGTTATCCAGAATAATGGCGTTTTAATGGTTTTGATACCCAACCCTAACTCACATTTCTGATATTTTGACGTTGTATGTACAGTAAATAGAATAGAAATCCACCGTCTTACAAAGCTGGATATGATATAACTGGACTTTACTGGATGAATGGGAGACTTCACCCTGACTCAAGCGCCTGCAGAAGCAGTGGACAGTTCAGAAGCCCCTCGGTCACAAACAACACATGAGGCACGTTGTCTTCCAGGCACCAAGACGTCACTCCCTCCTCTTTTGAGAGACACAAAAACAAAAACAAACATTTAGAAATAAAAAATAGTTAATAAAACATCAGTGTGCAGTGGTGGTGTGAGAGATCACCACAGACCAGAGATGCTGGTGTTGAAGCTGACGTGACCGACGCCCCTCTCTCTGCAGACCGCGGCCCACGGAGAATGGCCCGGGTGGTCGTACTCCACCACCAGGCAGAAACTGTTCCAGGGGAAGTCGGGGCCTATATGCTGCTCGTACACCACCACACACACACTGTCACACACACTAGGGTAGGGGGGAGGGGGAGGGGGCACAGGATGGGAGTGTGAAAGCAACACTTTGTTCGAAATAATGCAGCAGCTCTAAATATTTCCTTTTAACGCAGCGAAACAATTCATACAGTATATGAGAGAGTAACAGGAGCAACTACTGTAGTGGGATGGAAAGTCTCAGCAAAGTGGAAACTACTGTTGCATATTTTTGGTGCCTTTTTGTTATTTTCTATTATTATAGGCCCATGTGAGTCTGAGCTAATTTCAGCTAATTGTAGCACAGTGAAATATTGTGAGAGCGACATAAAACAGAAATGCTCAGGTGTCAAATTTGCTACTCTCAAGTAAATACTGTAAATGTTGTAGTGGTAAAAAAAAACTGCAATAAATGCAAAAAAAAAAAAAACATATAAAGAGATGTATATTGTTACCTGCTGACCACGATGGCACCGCTCAGTTTGGTCTTGTTCTCCTCTGGACAAACTGCAGTTACAGCTGCACCTGAGACAATTAGAAACATAAACACACTCAACTGTCTAATGGGGACACAGGAAACTGCTGTAAAATACAGTAAAAGCAGTTGCTTTGGTTTGTCAGAGGTTCAGTTCATTACTGGTGTTTGTTATGAGGTTTTTAATCTAAATAGAGGGAAAAAATAAAAAATGAACCAAAAAATGATTTAGATAAAGATCTGCTCACCGGCCACTTGGCTCAGGCTGTCGATGATTGAAGATCTGTTGCCGTCAGAGTCGACTGAAGTTATGACCAGAATCTACAGAGAGACCAGGATCAGAAACAAACAGGACTTACTGTGTGATTGGAGCTGGTCAAGTCAATTTAAAATCTGGATTTTTAAATGGAACTAATCATCAGATAAACATTTCAGTGTGAACTCTGACTTTCTCCGTGTTGTTCTGTCCCTTCCTGCCGTGCAGCCGTTCGGCCACCAGCTGCTGCAGCGCCTGCAGTTTGTGGTCGGACTCCTGGGTCTCGTGACTGAGGAAGAGGAGGATTTTCAGCCTCTTCACCAGCTGATCCAGACTCTGCTCCGCAAACATCTCCGCTGCCTTCGTCAGGTACTCTACACAGCACAAGGAGAGAGAGGACAGTGGACAATCATCAGGCTGAACTTAAGACCTTTTTAAAACCATCAGGGAAGGAAATTTAGGAATGGTTTCACAGAGACACAGGCCAGTAAAGTGTGATAGAAAACCAGGAAGCATCATGTGTTTAAATCTCGTCTTAAAACTCATTTTTACTCCTTGGCTTTTAATACAGCATGAAAGTTGTGTGGTCTGTCTCTCTGTTTGTCTTTTATTGTATTTTTATATTTCTTAGTGTTTTATCTGATCTTTATGTTATTCTTAGTGCTTTTATATGCTTTTAATTAACTGTATTTCAACTTTAACTTAATATATTTTACTGTTTTGTATCTGTTGTGCAGCACTTTGGTAACCTTGTTGTTTTTAAAACGTGCTATATAAATAAAGTGGATTGGATTGGATGTGGCCAAGAATTATGTCATTACGTCACTTTTATCTGTACATCCCAGTAGTGAAGAGGAACATTCATGATAACAAATTAAACATGAGCTTGAAAAGAAGCTGAAAAGGTGTATATTTATTAACCAATGAAAGGTTAAACTTCCAATTTATATTTTTGCTGAAATAAATATTTTTCATAGTGACAGTGCTTGATAACTGACTGAGTCTGGCAGCACAATCCACTGTCCCATCAGTCTCACAGTTAGTTTGCATAGCTTTAACTGACCCAGAGCCGTACTGAGGTCGCACTTCAGCAGCAGCTCCTTCACCGTCACCAGGATGTGAATCAGAGCCGCCTGGTTGAAAAGCACGTCCTGACCTGAACGCAACACAGTGGGAAATTCACAGCTTTCACATGTAGGTTGGTTCAACAGCTTAATAATAATATTAATAACTGCATAATGCAATACACACACTGAGTAGGCACTTTATTAGGAACACCATGTAGCTGTCAGTCAATCATATGGCAGCAGCACAAAGCATGAAATCCTACAGATACGGGTCATTAGAATTAATATCGCACATCACAGAAGACGCATTGAGGTTGTTTTGAGAGTAAACGGAGATCCTGCTCAGTCTGGTGTTCCTAATGAAATGCTCATAGTTGTACAAATGTATTTAGGTGTTGCTGATATCAGATGTTATTACCAGTGGTCAGCTCTGTGCTGCTGTGCTGCGTGTGCGTCCTGCCGAGGGCCTTCTCCTGCTGTTTGAGGAGGAAGTGTGTCTGGTCGGGGGCCAGGCGGCTGAAGTCTCCCCACGCCGGGAAGTTGAGCCCCAGCTGAGCGGCAGAGTTCAAACACGGCCGAGCGAAGGCCAGCAGCTCGCAGTAGGCACGCTGCTGACTGTCTGCAACAGAGCGAGAGCACACAGGCTCAGCAAACTTGAACCCGACACACAGAGACGCTGCACTTACAGTTCAGTCTGGTCAGTGTTTTTATATCATGTGGTGTTGTAAGGTCTTGTACCTGTAGCTTGGACCTGTATTACTCCGCTGTCCTGTCTCTCCTGAGGGCTCGACTGACTAACGAGGTGACCGGTGAGTTGACCTCTTGACCGACCAGCTGCTTCCTGCTCTCTGGAAGCATTTCCTGACACAGCGCCGCTCATGTACACCGGCCTCTCGTCTGGTCTTTGGATCAGCTCTGGAGAAGGCTGCAGCTCCGGCGGCGGAGTTTTCTGCTTCTCTTCCACCTCTGGTGCTGATTAAAAAGAGGATACATCAAGTATGTTGAAGTTTTTTGATATGACGCCATAAGGTCTCCACCACAGGAACCGTCTCCGAACGAACCATCTCCCTGAACTTTTACAGTGGCTAAACGAGTCCCTGCCTCGGAGTAGGTACTCAGATCATCTGCCCTTGAAAAACTTCAGATCGCATTGAGGTTTACTGAACTGATCTCAACTATACTATCCATTAAAGGCAAAAAGCCTGAAAAATATATTTAAAAAAACAACAACAACAAACAAAAAAACTGCATTATTAAAATAAACATCTACACAGCTGGAAAAAGGAGAATAAGTCAGTTACAGTAAAGACCTATGATCGTAGCAGTAGTGAAAAAATGTACGATAAATCGATCGATTATGCAGCTTTTCTCTTTACCACAAACTCCTGCAGCGCCTATACTGTAGTTTTAAATAAAAAGTTAAATCCTACACAAAGCATTTTACACAGATTTGGCCTGTACTGTACTGTACTGTATGTGTGTTGTGTCTTTACAACACAGTGCAGCAGCCTGTACCTGCAGCGCCGGCTGAGCTCTGAGCTGCTGCTGTGACTGTCTGCTGGGATCTCAGCATCATGAAGGTGGACAGAGGGTCGGGGTCCTTCTCTGACGGACGTCTGGTGGTCAGACCCCTGTGACCGTCTCTGACCTTCAGTCTGAGGGATGCGCTCTGCTCAGAAGGAGCGTGGACGCTCTGCTCCGTCTTCCAGGCTACTCTGGTGTCGTTCTTACGGACAGAAAACATCGACGCAACTTCAGAGAACCTGAGAGCCACGTCAGACTTTTCATCTCTGGCAGCTGAGGGTTTGGAAAACATTACAGGTGCAGAGTTCACTTGTTTCATGTTTGTGTTGACAGAGCGCATCAGGACGGTGTCAGTGGGGATTTGTTTTTGGGAACGGGGTTCATCTGTCACAGCTTCAGCGTGAGGAGCAGCAGCAGGTTCAGCTTTCCTGAGGTGGAGAGAGTGAGTTTCATTTGTGGGACTCTTCAGGGGCAGCTCAGCTTCAACTGAAACAGACGAGGGGAAAAGACACAGATGTCCATAAACGAGTGAATAATTTGCATCAACACATTGTACACAGTGTAGCCTGTACACACTTATATTAGGGCTAAAAATTATCTTCATTATTAACCTGCCAGCTGTTTTCTTGTTTAATCAATTGATTACTGAGTCAATAAAATGTCAAGAAATAGTGTGTGTAATTTTGCATCACAGATGAATTTTTTTACATATTAATGCCACCTGTTTTTGTCTGACCGTCAGTCCAAAAGTTTACTCACCTGATACAACACATATTCATATTTGTTAAACTATAAATAAATGACCCAAACAATGAGTTATGACCCAACTGATTATTATTTCTATTAACCAACTAATTGTCTCAGCTTTATTTCATTATAGCATGAGACACTGATATCTGCTTTATGTCCTGTCATGACGACAAGATAATGTGTTTTGAATTTTACCTCATTAACATGCAAATTTATACAGCAGACATCTTCATCATTATATCAGTCATCAATAGTAACATAAGTAACATAATGTCCCCCAAATAGTGGGACAAATGAAGAACTACATGAACACAGGTAGCGCTGCAGTCAACTTCACTGGAAAGTGCAGATTTGAAACTCACTCCTAGTTTTTGTTTGAAGTTGATAGACCATGCAAGCCCGGAGATATGATAGTGTGTGATAGTGTGAATTTGATATTAATAAAATATTTATAGCGTAAAAGTGGGATGAGATGGGCAACATTTCTCTCGATATATTCGTCTTTTTTTTTGTTTTGTCATTTTACAAAACAGAAAAATGTGGTTGAATCAGCTGATACTGTACTACTCTAAGTGATTTTAGTGTATTTTTGTTGAGCCCAATGTGTTAAAGTGAAAACATAATTGTCAGACCATATAGGTGAAACATACCAAACGTGGGTATGGTGAATGATTTTCTATGTGGTAAAATCAAAAGGGTTAAAAGGCCAGTTAAGACTCCAGTAAACCGCACAGTGATAGGAGCTACCACATGTCAACTCAATAACAACTTAGCTCACATGGCACGTGCTCAGGTGACAGTTTTTCAAAGTCCTCCTCCATCTTTTCCTCCTTGGCGGACGGAGACTCCGACCTCATGCTCTCTGTGAACTCACGGCTGCTGCACAAATCAACCTGCAGGTCTCCCATCGTCTTCTCTGGCTGCAGCTCACCACCACCAACAGCAGCCCTGATAAAGCTTTGTTTCTGTGATTTAAAGACTTTAACGGCTTCAGACAGAGGCTGGAAGTCGACCGCTGCTTCACACGTCTGCGGCTCTGTGAGAAAATATCGCAGATTAGATTTTTAATAACGTTCTTTGTAGATTTATTTATAGCAACCAGGATCTGTAGTTCGTTAACACCAACTTCTAGACTCACAGTTCTACAACATGCTTCAAATACAATCTCCTTCATGTCAAAATTTTGTGATTGAACTGATAAAATTTGCAATTAACGTGCTGATAAATACCTAACATACCAGCGGACTCATTTTTGACAAAAATCTAAAACAAACAGAAGGATTATCCTGAACAATGAGCCAGCACAGATGCATGTGTGTATTTACAGTAAACATCTTTATAATATTGGCACTCCATGCTCAGATCTTCTAACTATTAGTCCTGCCAAGATCCATTAACGCTGCATCACATAACTTCCATTGTCCAACCTAATGCAACATTTGATTGAAGCTCCCTGTCTGCTAAATGTTCATGTCTTTGAAACTCTGACCATTGTTGTTTTTCTTGCTGTTAAAGTTTTAAGTCTCTGCCGTCCAGCAGCTTGAGACTTTGTAAAGCTCCCTCCAGAGCCACAGAGGAAGATAACAGTTATGTAATGTTATCTTGGAGAGGAGCGACGGCCAGATGAAGCTTTATCGACCTCTGAGGCTTTAAACTCAGGAGATACGATGACATCTAGTGGTTTGAAAAGTTTATAGCAGCCACTCAAGACTGACGCCAAGGAACAACATATTCATCAAACTATTGAGAGTTTAAAAAAGTAAAATTGATTCTTTTTTTACTCCTGATATATGTCCAGTGATTGTATTTGATTATCTTACAGAATACACCTATTTTCCCTTTGTCTTATGAAACAGCAAGAACAATTCTGTCTTTGTTTTTGATATTAGTGTCTTCATTGTCTGTGCTTATGTGTGATAAATCACTTTCTATTAAGCATTTTAATTAGTCCAGGAGATTCCACTTTATTAAAATAAACTTCAAAAAATGTCACAGCTTCCTTTTATCCTATCTTTGTATTCAATTGTGTTTTAATATAAAAGCGTATGAATTTGTGAGTTATGGACTAAAACCCTAACCCTACGTGTTTTGTGAGGTCATAACAACATTTGACCTTTGACGACCAATTTCTAATCAGAGTCTAAGATTGATTTTACTGCTGAGCTTTTGACTGTGTGACAAAACAAGTGACACTAGCAGCCGAGCTACGGTATCATGTACCAATAACTAACTAGTGAGTGAAGTGGAGTGGCTCTTTAAATAAAACCAAAAACTTTTCTTTAATTACCCGCCAGTAGAAATCCCACCACAAAGGTCGGATGTTTCTCTGCTTTCCAAAGTGCCACCTCCATCTCCTTGTGAGCTCTCGCTGACACCAAAGATCTACACGACAATCACAAGCACGTTTTCTACACTGTGTGATTTAAATGAGCCGTGTCGCTGAAGAACTTTACTCTTGTATCGGTGCAGTATTAACAGTTTGGCCTGGTGTCGTCACTCACCGTCCACCGAGCGGTGACAACTCTTCCTTCTTAAGGTCAGAGGTGGACAGACAGAGTTCGGTGTGACTGGTCTTTGGAGTCGGAGTCAAGGTCAAGTCCAGCTCCAATTCAGTCTGAGGCTTCATACGTCCTTTTAGAAGAAAAAAAAAACATTATACCAGTCATCAAAGGCTATGTTTTCCATCCCTGATTCTTAGACAACTGGTGAGTAAAATAGACCAGAGCAGTTTGTACTCTGTACCTGTGAAATCTGAGTCCATCAGGCCTCCATTCATCTTGGATCCTACACTGAACTCCTCTGGTCGATCAAACGGGGAAATGTCGTCTGATACTGAAGCATCTGAGAGGGAAGATGAAGGAAAATGCATCTACATTAAGTTTATTTTTCTAAATTGTTATCTAATTTAAAACCTTCTTATGTTGTCTTGACCTTGACGAAGCACATCCTGGACTGGAAGCTGCTCGTCCAGCAGCTCAGGAGCAACGTTCATACGACCACTGAGGCTTGAAAAGGAGGTGTCGTTTTCTGTGGTCAGTGTCAAAGTGTCCACTATGTCGGGTAACAGCAGAGACTAGGGAGGAAGAATTAAGAATTAATTAATTTTATACATACATCACAGTAATGTGGCATTTATTTTTTTACTTATTTTAATTACCTCTTCTTTCATGAGCGTCTCTTTAGCAAACTCCTCATTTATGCTGGTACACATCTGAGCGTCGCACACATCAGGAGCTTTTTCATACGATGCACAATGTCTGAAAATGTTTTAATATCACCAGGTTTAAAATCACTGCAACATAACACATTAGTTAGCAGGTTTTAAAATGTAACAACCACTCTGATTACCAAATTATGAAACACAGTTGTGGGTGTGAACACAGAGGCAGTTTTCACCTGAATATGGCGTCCTCAGAGATCACGTCTCCTGCTGAGCTGAGCAGAGGGTCGGCCACAGGAAGCGTCCCCAGTCTGGACAGTTTGGTTGTCAACGTGGGCAACTGTCTCTTGAATTGTGGCAGATAATCAACAGGCATGAGCTCTTCTGGCAGGAGGAGACCTTTGACAGATGTGAACATGTTTTTATGTTTAGTGCCACAGTCAAATATACTTATTATGCAGGGTTTCTGTGGTGTTTATCATATTAAACTTTGCCTTAAAATTAAGCATTTACTGTGACCTGACCTCCAAACTAACACCAGATGTAAATGACGACCACAAAGACACAAAATGATCACAAATAAAACCAAAAGTAGATGCAGAGTGACTAATCCCTTTGTGTCTCTGTCAGTCTGGGGGTCCTATATAGGAGGGGTGGGGGCCTTTTACATGTCTATGACCGAGGGGCTTAATCCGTCCGTGTTTGGGCCCAGATAAGAGGCAGAAAATTGATGGATTAACCATTTGTGAAGTTTATGCTAAAATCGACGTGTCCATTAGAGTCGATGAGCCTCCGAGCTGCACAAGGCAAGAAAAAACATTCAGGACTTTTATAAATGAAATGTTAAGACTTCTAATGCAGTCAAAGCCCCTTTAAATACTTTAATACCTGTAGATACCTTGTGAAAAAAAGGAAAAGTGAAATTAAATAAGTGTGACAGATAGGCTTCAAGTTACCTTCGTGATCATTTCCAGGGTTCATCTGGTCAGTTGTCCACTTGAAAAAAGATTCCTGACACAGATCGTTGGTTTGTGGCTCTTTTAAAATGCAAACATAGTCATCCTGGTCTAGTGAATCAGGGTTAGAGCTGGGTATCACCTCCAAATCCTCGCTCAGAGTCACACTGAATCTGAGATATGACAAAACTTCCTTTAAATCAATAATGATCGACCTTTAATTTCTTTTCTTCACACAGAAATGTTGAAATTTTGACCTGAATAATAAAATGCAAGAGTGAAAGAGTGACGGCACCTTTCTGTTGAATTAACTGGTAGGTTTTTTCCTCCAAGGTCATCAAGCACAGACCCACCGATGAAGAGTTTGCAGGTGGAGGTCACCTTACCTGTCAGGTGCAAGAAATGAATCTGTGTTGTGTACGTAAACTGTTTGCCCACGTATCAATAAGGGTGCTTTTATTATACCTCTGATCCACGGCGTCCTGTAAGTGACTTCAGGCAGCTTGCCACTGTGAGGATACAGGTCATGGGTACCGGTGAAGTAAGGTGTTGGCAACGCCAGCAAGCTCATCATGACTTTCAAACGGGTGGTTGTCTGAAATAAAGACAGAAATTGAAAGAAAAGAGGGAAATCAGTGTTGAAATTTGCAGTTTCTTTTTTTTGTGAACAAAGAAAACAATGTAAAGAGTAATGCTCCATGACAAAGTAAATGGGTTTTAACAGCATTATGGTTTTGCTTTAGAAGCCACCAGCGTTTCATGACAATAAGTGGTGCAAAAAAACAAAACACACGACTTTATATCAAGTTGACATCAGGAGTTTATGTGATATGATTATCATGACACAAACTGACCTCAAACACATAGTCCAGAGCCTTATATCTGATGGTAGAGAAAATCTGAAGAGGTAAGGAGCTGTCATTTCCAGACCTAAAAACAACAACACATACATACACACCAATACAAACACAATAAATTGACATATTTAAAAAAAAAAAAAGAAAAAAAGAAAAAAAAACGTATCTAAACGACAGCTTTCATAGAATATATTTATTCAATATATAATATCACCCTCTACAGATACATTTAATTCAACTGCTACAATAACTGTGCTAAAGTAAAATAAACACTGTGGCTAGTTCGTTTACGTTAGCTTGGTTAGCTATCCCTTAAATGTGTGCTATAACGATAGTCAGAGGCTAATAAGCTTCACCTACGGAACATTTTAATGTCATTAGAGCTTTAATAGCGCAAATTAGACAACACAACCTTCAATAATCAATAAACATAAAACTTACATGACGTTTAGGTTTGTTTCACAGGAGAAATTAGCTGAGTCATGTCAAGATCAACGGTTCGACTTCTGCGGTTTAGCCTTCACGCATGCGCAGTTGTGCATTTTATTTCCTCAACGGCTCGACGCTCGCTTGGTCGACGATCGCTTGTTCGGTCTCTCCGTGGTGAGTTTGAGGTCTCTCTCCGTGGTCCTTTATGTGTTGCTTACATGAATAAAACTACTAAATATTACGAGTAGAAAACATTAAATCTGCATTTAATCTCTCTCCAGGCTCCGTGGGCCGGTGCTCACGCCGCTGTTTGTCGACTTGAACCTTCCTCCACCTCTCTTCTGGCGTCCAGCGGCCATTGTTCTGCGCTACATTGTGCAGCAGGTCCATGAAGGTATGGCCTACTACTTTTTTGCACAACACTTGGTACATTTCTTGGTGACAACTCTTCAATAACTACATTAGAATTGTGAAATGTGTTAATTTGCTCATTGGATATTTAAATGAAGAGCTGGACGCCATTAAATCAGTATTAGAGCTACTGTATGGGAAGCAGGAGATTAGCTTAACGTTAGCTTAGTTTAGCATTGAAGCAGAGGGAATCATCAACATGTCATAAAGCCTTCTTGTTGTGACCGTTTTTACTTTGCATTAAACAAAATGCAATGTATTAATGTGTGATCTTAGGCTAGCTGCCCCCCCCCCCCCCACACACACACACACACACACACTTCCAGTGTTTATGCTATGCTAAGATAGGCTAACATCTCTTGGCTGTTATTTATTTTACAGGGATGGGAATTGTATAAACTCTGAGTTAATAATGTGTGCTAAACATTCTCAAAGTGACTTTAAGCCTTAGGTATCTATAAAACAAGATTGCATATTATCAAACAACTCAAATATCAAGTATTAACCCAGTATTAGTAATGTCCTGTGTTCTTTGAACCTACATTTATTTGGAGTTAAATAAGATTATCTGAGAGGCGTAAATGGGAAATCCTCAGTCTCTATCTGTGTAATACAGCTTCAGTAAATCAGGACAAACTGCATCATGTTTTAACCAAGACATTTACTGTTTGTAAAGAAAAAAAAAGCACAAGGATATGGAGGGAGGAAACAGAAATTGCCATAATGATGAAATCAAACATGTCTGACAGTTTAACAGAAATTTGCATTTCATTGTAAACATCTGATTATAAAATGTATAATTTTAAACTAATAGCCTACTATATTATAGCACCTGTTTCCAAACTATAAAACAACAGATCAATATGATGAAATCATCAAAAAAATATGGATGAGAGGCTCAAAAACTAAAACTCCTCATGAACAAACTGTCACAAAAAAACTGAAAAAAACCCCAAAACATCAGTACAGTGGAGATGCTGATAAGCAGGATAATGAACATGTGAACAAATTTATCTCTTGATGATGATGTGACACTCTCAGCATTTAGTCTTCAAATCAGATATTACCACCACATATTAATCTTGATGGCAAGAATGGACATGATAATTAAAAAAAAATATTTCAGTGAATGTTATACACACTAAACTACACTGCTGATCAGTCTAATGAGATATTACGGTAATTAACTGTGATTTAAATACAAAATGACAGGTGAGCAGGTCTAGAAGCAGGTTGGCTGTAAAGTGTGATGATGAGTTTAATAAACCTCAAACCGTCATGATAGAAAAACTAACGTCCCTGAACGTCACAGACTGATCTAAGTGGGACACATTTTTATATCAGTGGTTTTAGCATCACCATACTTTCCAATACTGAAATATGGGAAGAGTTTCTCAGTGAAAGTCTCTCTGTGAGTGTAGATGTGAGTCATGTCTTCAGGGTCGTAGAAGGACACCTCCCCCCTGTCGTAGTCCAGCTGGACTCTGATCCTCTGGAGCAGTGGTTCCCAAACCTTTTGTGGCCAAGGCACACCAAAGGACAAGTAAAAATCTCAAGGCACACCTATTGTTCAAAATAGCCTTCATAACACGTGTTATCACTTATATCATGTAAAATATCTGTAAATGTGCATAATTATTTAATAATGCCAAATAAAATGTGACAAAGAAAACTAGGCTACATTACTCACAAAATCATATTTATTAACGAAATATTTCAAAGATTAATTTGAAACTTTATCAAATTAGGCTTCATCAAAGCAGCAATACAACCATTTAAACCAGACAGGTCACAATAACCGTCCATGGTCCTACAGATTGATCAGCATTGAAACATATTGTGCGAAATATGGGGTTCTCTTTGAGGATTTTTTTAAATAATTGTTTTTAGGTATAGAGTTTGCCTCTGTATTATGAAATGAGCGCATACAAAGTACTGATAGTAAATTAAAGCAGAAGTAAGTGGTCCGGTCGTTTTCGCTAATGCTGCGTTCCAGGCAGGCTTTTGAAATCGTAAATTACAGCTTCAAGTCACAACTTACGACTTTGTAGCGTTCCAGGCAACCCACTTGTGTTTTTCCGACCTGTTTTACCTGTGAAAGTCACTATAACGGCCACTCGTAACTTCCGACCGGTGAACTCGTACCAGATCGAACTGGTATGACTTCACGGTCGGAAAAATACGAGTTTCCTTGAACGCACCATAACAGTCCTCGTCCCTACGTCGCCACATTCACGGCGTCCCTTGGCTGCACACACAGCCCTGCATGCCGTTCTCTCTCCTCATTGGATAAAAACTGTAAGATACGATAAAAGTTTTCTCCTCGGCTCAGAGCAGAGCAGAGTGACTGACAGACCCGTGTTTCAGTCCAAACACTCTATGTAAGTGATTGCTGTCGGAAGATATAACTATTTAAAGCTATGGTCTACATTTTGAAAGAGGATGAGAAAAATTTGAAAAAAGCACCTCTCACACACCCCCGCCCCTCCCCTCTGAGCTCGTATGGCCCGCCCCTCGGGACCTCCTCGCGACACGCCTCCCCCCCCCTCCCCTCACAGAGCAGAGCGGAGCAGGCAACAAGCCTGCTGCCTGCAGAAACCAAACGCGGCTTTGAATGCAGAGTAAAATGTCATATCACAGTCACAACTTCCACAATAAAACCAAAGATTACCTGTTCAACATAAACTCAGCACCGCCGCTGCAGCCTGGGTCTCTCTGCACCGCGGCGCCACGGAGCTCCAGGCCCCGACTCTTCCTGCTCCTCTTCCCCAGACACAGCACCCTGTCCTGGGTCACCCAGCGCCAAGAGTCTCCCTGTAGCATGAGGCTGTGCTCGGCGCTAGCCCACTAATACCGCCTCGTTACCGGCAGCTGGTGCACAGCGGCGGCATCGGGGCTGGCGCCGCCGCTGTGCACCAGCTGCCGGTAACGAGGCGGTGCCAGTACCGTCGTCGCCGTCCCCGGCAACGGGACCGCGGCGACCGCTGGTACGAGCAGCGCCGCCATTAGCAACCATTAGCACAGCCTCATGCTACAGGGAGACTCCTCGCGCTGGGTGACCGGCCACAGGGTGCTGTGTCTGGGGAAGAGGAGCAGGAAGACCGGGGCCTGGAGCTCCGCAGCACCGCAGTGCAGAGAGACCGGTCAGGCTGCGGCTGCCTGCGGCTGGAAGCGGCTGTGTGTCGGGGAGAGGAGGAAGACCAGGAGCTCAGCAGGGCCGCGGTGTGCAGGGTGCAGAGCCCCGGTCAGGCTGCGGCTGCCTGCGGCTGGAAGCGGCTGTGTGTCGGGGAGAGGATCAGGGAGACTCGACGCGACACCGGTACCGGTAATACGGGCAGCAACACATTCTGTGCTTCTGTACTGTGCTTCTCTGAATCCTAGTGGGGCTTTTTTTCGGCAGACCGACCGGGGGTGGGGGGCAGCAGGGGCTGAATTGGTGGGTTCATGTGTCTGTGTCTGAGCAGCTCAGAGCGGTTACAAACTACTTGTAGTTTCTAAGCGGAGGGGGTGGGGACGAGGCGGGTCGAGGAGGAGCAGGGGAGACGAGGGGATTGGATGGAGGGTACGAGCCAGTGGGAGCCGGACGGGGCGCGCGGCGCCCATTGGTCAATTTCTATGCAGGCCCACGGCTGATAGACTGAATGGATTTTTTTGGTTCTTTTTGCTATTTATATTGTGTATATCGGACCACAGGACCATAATCACTGTATAAACGATGTTAATAATAATTACCAATGCTCCAAATCGTAGACCATAGCTTTAAGACTTATATTAACACAAATATATCACTTACTTCTGCTTTAAAAATAATTATTTTTTGTGTAGTTATATATTGCAATAATAATGTATGGTTGTCACAAAATCCCACAGCACACCTGGACTTGCCTCACAGCACACCAGTGTGCCGCGGCACACCGTTTGGGAACCACTGCTCTGGAGACTCTTCTTCACTGTCACAGTCTTATTACTACCATTGGTGTATTTTCCATCACCATGCAATAAACACCAGACTCCATGTTTTGGTGACGCAGAACACTCTCCCTTCCTGTCAACTGACTCTTTAGCCAAACCCACAACCCAGCGAGGATGATCTACACCTACTGCAAACAAATTGCCCAAGCTGGGACAAATAAAATTACTTGACTTGACTTGACTCCCACCTCCACCTCCCAGCTGTGTTTCCCTGAGCTGAAGCCCTCAGAGCCCAGAACAGTAGCATACTTCGTGTTTCTCTCTGGATTGTCAGGAAGCTGCTGCCTTGTGTCTCGACGCCTCACACTGGTCAGATCATCAGACGGATGGAGGATGGGACTTGCAGTGTTTGGGTCCAGGATGACAGGAGTGAAGTGGACCTTCTCCTTGATCTTCTCCCAGACTCTGAAGGACAGGTTGCCCAGGTGTTTGGCCTCATCTATCAGAGCTCCTGAGAGCAGCTGTGGATCTGACAGTGAGCACTGGGCTCTGGCTCTGGTCTGAGTGGCTTTATAACTGCTGAGGAACGCCACCTTGTGTTTCTGCAGCTCTTCTTCAACAGCACAGATACTGTCTGACAGAGAGGAGATCTGCTCTCAAACTGCCGCATCTCTCGCGTGCGGGCACACCGTACGTAGACACACGTGAGGGAAAAAAAAAAAAAAATCAAATTTTTTTTTAATAAGTGCGATTAAATGCGTAAATCTTTTTAACGCGTTAATTTTTGTGTAATTAATTAATCGTAATTAATGCGTTAAAGTCCCGGCCCTAATATATACATACATATTCCATTGCCCAGCTGAAAAGCGTTTTGATGACTTTGATGTTCTCCAAACCCTTCGTTTGCATTGCGGTGGGTAGAACATTGGTGAATTATCGATTTTAGGTGGAATATCCCCTGAATTACAGTAAAGCAGCAGCAAAGTTGTGTGTTTCTTTATAAAATAAAACTACATCAGCCTAATATTTTCTTCATTGAGTGATGCAGGTCTGTTAAAGTTTGGGTTATCCGAGTGGTTAATTGTAATATCCATTACTAGTATGATCATGTTTTTGTTTAAAGCAGAAGTAAGCGATCCGGTCGTTTTGGCTAACTTTTTGTCAGCCGATGGAGTTAGCAGTCCCCGCCCTCGTCATGGATCTATTGGTCCTCGTCCCTACGTCACCACATTCACACGCATCCATTGGCTGCACACACAGAGAGGACCGCCCCTTTATGCCGTTCTCTATCCTCATTGGATAAAGCTTGTAGGATACAAGGAAGTATACAAGAAGTTTTCTCCTCGGCTTACAGCAGAGCAGAGTGACTGACAGTTTCGGACCAAACACTCTATGTAAGTGATTGCTGTCGGAAGATATAACTATTTAAGACTTATATTAACACAAACATTCAGCTTTCTTCTGCTTTAAAAGTAGGATCTGTGAATATCATTTCCTCATTTATTGATGCAGTCATTTGGGTACTTAATGATCAGTAAGTTATAGTAATAGAAAACAAGATGCCTCGAGTCCATATTTATGTTTCTTCAGTACCTATGGCTGATATCAGACTGCTGTTTGGCTAATTTTAAATAAAATATTGCCCACCCCTGTGTTATTAACACTGGTCCAAGCTGTCCATGGTGCTGATCGGCCTCCATGGCGATGCGTCGCAACAGGGCTCTGGGTCGGAGAGGCGAGGGAGCTTCACCGCTTATGTATTTGCCACTTTCTTTTATTTTTGGCACCTGATTCCCTGTTTGTGTACACTTTTGGTTTTGTGCTTAGGACACGCGCCGTCCCCTGCAGATTGGCAGACTTAGACATAGAATTATGCATTACTGTGGTTTACTTTTGTGCATTTCCTTTTGCTGCTATAAACATTTGCTTAGAATTTGTGATACAATAGAAACTGGTAAAAACAAACATGTATCAAAATTACAGGAAGGAGTGTCAGGCTGGGAAGTGAAGTTTTGCTCAGAGGGAGAGAGAGCGTGAGACTGTTACTGAGTTTTATATGTTAACATCTGATTGGTCAGTGATTTATGATGCTGTGGTTTTAAGGAAATTATATAACAACCTTAAAGTTTAATACATACAGAGGCAATTTTTGCTTAAGTTAGTGCATGTGTCTGTTGAATTACACAGAAGATAAGGAGTTTAACTTTTTTAAATGATTAACTAGGCTTATAAAATAATTCCAAGTGAAAATAAGAGGAAATGTGAATATTTGATTTGCAAGTTGATTTACGCACGATGTGCGCCCCTACATTTTTTTAAATGTGCATTCCTAAGGGGCCACTGCACTCCTACGGTGGTGAAGTGAGTTGGGGTTGTTTCTTAATTGCAATGCTCATATCGTCTTTTCTGTCTCTTGCAGGCTAGAAGCGGACTCGACCCTGACATGTCCTGACGCTGTGGAGGAGGAGTCGAACTCATGGAAGAATCAAAGACTTTTCTCTGACGTCCGCACTCGGGGTGATCTGAGCTTTAATCATCATTCTGATTTAATAACAGTTAATAGTTAGTAACACAATTTTCTTGTTTTCTGCACATACATAAATATTTTGACTTAACTCAATGAGTGCCAACCATGTAATTTATCGTTTTTCGTTCCCATGCGTTGAGTGCCAAAAACGTAATTTTACATTTCTTGCTTTTTTTTTAATTATGAAAATAGAGACTTTAACACACCTTTATGTGTAAATTTGGGGACTTACGACAAGCAGAACTGAAATAGATGACGATCAAAAACTCATGACAGCTCACGATCTGAAAGTTTTTATCATAACTCGGCTTTTGCAAACGGAGTTCTGCATGTGGATGCAGCGCAGCTGTTCTGCTGTCACCCGCGAGGCTCCAGCAGCTCGGAGCAGAAACAGGAAGCTCTCAGCCGACAGTCCCACCCGGTCTTCATCTCGAGCAACACCGCGGTAAAATGTGATGGTCTCTGGGCCAAAGCAGGCCGCCAGCACCGACCCGTACCACAGACGGACCGCGAACACCGGTCCCGCTGTGGCCGAGAGACCATCACATTCTGCGGCGAGAGGCTGTGACACGGCACGGTGCGGCTGTGTTATTGTTGATTAGTGGCGCCCCCCCCCCCGCCGCCCCCTGATGGTGGTTTTGTGAATAGAACAACAATTGTTGTATATATTTATCTTACACGAGCCCTTTGATCCAGAAATGCGAGTGTCAGAAGAGCGACAGGCACAAACAGAGCACCTTTCATAAAAGACGCTCTATCTCCTTTTCTAGAAAAAAAGCAGGGATTTTGGTGAAAACCAGCCATGTTTAGCTTGAGTTTTCTCAGGAACGGAGGCACGTAGAAACAAACGGTTTGTGGCCATTTGAAGCAGAAAGTTTCACCTTTCAAATGAGCCACAGTATGTGTTGGTGGCAATAATATAAAATATGCTGTGGCTCTACAAAAATTGTCAAAAATGGTCTAAATTGCCGGTACACTTGACTAAAACTTTGGAAAGGAGCGCGGCACTCAATGAGTTAATTTATCTTTATCTTTCTTGCGTCATTGTACCGTCACATTATTTGGTACGTATAGTCTGATCAGTGTCGGACAGGTGTAGATGTCAGTGCTGACGTTGATGACATAGCTTAAGCACTTACACACCCACACCCGTTATTACCGTACTGGACTGCAGCCGAGAGATTTATTATAGGTTAGGCTATGTTATAAGTCAATAAGAGTGACAATGTGGTGCTTTATATCCAACACAATCATGATCTATTCTAGTCTGTCCTTAGCCTACAAAATAAAGTTTGAGAAATGTCTGCATGTCTGACAGATGCAGCTTACAGTGACAGTTCTCATCGCTATCCACCTCCCGCCCTCATGTCCTGAGGAGTCTCCTGGACAGATCCTGTATTCTATGATTTTCCTCTTTTCATTTCTAACTAGCCTGTTTCAGTTTTTGCTGGTACACGCCCATGTCTCATCTCTTTCTCTCGCTTGCGCACGCTCGCACCTGTTTCACACCAGTCCGATAAAAATAAATGTGATAGTATGAAAACATTAATGTGAGAAAAAAAAAAATGAGCGAAAAATGAAAACATTGTGACCACTACTGGACACATTGTCTATAACTGCTGTTTATCTGCAGCGGTCTGTAGGACTGCTATTGGCCGTCCGTGGTATTACAGTAAATGCTCAGAAATCAAGTTTGTTTCATTTTAATAAGTTGTAAGCTTCAGAAACCATCAAACACATAGGCATATTGTAGCCTATATTTAGAAAAGGTCACGGACTGGGAGACCTGTAGTTTTAATGTAAACCCAAATGGTCTGTGAGACACAGGGGTGGAGTTATGGGTGGGCCTGGATGGGCACAGGCCCACGCAGATTGACCGATTGCCCACCCACTGAGAGAAAAAAAATGTTTCTTTCTTTTTTTTAAATAGCCTATATTCTTTAATATAATTAGCTTCAAAGGTTTGGGTGTGTTTTTTTTATTTTCTTGAATATTTAGAATATAGACAAAAAATAAAAATGAACTTAATCGAATGTGACTGATGTCGCGCAAGGATGCACTGCCCGCGGAAGCAGCGCGCGTAGCTGATCGCACAAGGAGCAGGCTTCTCCTGCTCTCTCCATGCCGGTCAAACACGACTCCACAGGTTGGATAACATTAGAGTTTATGTGATCAATATTACGTGTACCCACTCACTCCCTGACATTGCTTGTGAATTTGCATGGCTGTGTGAAGAAATGTGTAGGTTTTTACAGCCAAAACACTTTTTTTTTAGGTCAAAAACTAATATTTTTGACCTTATCGACTAGTATTTTTGACTTTATCGACTAGTATTGATGCTGCTGAAGTTTGAATTACGGTAGGTAACTTGTAGGATGAAAGAGCAGGTTTTTAGGTGAAATATGAGTCATTTCATAAATGTTTGTTTTAAACCACCATGCTGGTACAGCTAGTCAAACAGTGACTGACAGGGGTGGGGATGGTTGTAACACCGTTTACCTTTGTTGTTTTATTAAGTGTCATTAAGTGTCACAGTCACCATCTTTTCTGGAATGAAAAAGGCCCCGTTTCTTCTGCTTCACCATGGGCTTCTTTCAGGCCACACTTTACTGTTCCACCACTTCTGACTTATCCTAATCTCTATCTTGATAGCTGTACTGTCAGGTGGGAAAGGAGGCTCCCACATGCTTATGATCATATTTTCAGCCTATACTCTTTAGCCTACAGCACCTGATCTATCTGATCATACAGTAAAGCCCATTGTCATTAGATCAATTTTTTTTACATCTCCCCTTTTTTCTTTTTTTTTCTACATATCTTTCATACATTTCATGCATATATTGATGTTTTAGAGGTCTTGTAATGTCATGGAAATTTGTTGCCAAGTCATGGGAAAGTCATGGAAATTTGTTGGTTAAAATGTGTAGGCTTATGAACCCTGTGTACATTACCAAGCACAATGCCAAAAAGTTGTTTGCTAAATTGCCTATAATGTGTAGGCTATGCGTCGGATCCACTGCACCCCGCTCCTTGGAAAAAAGTTCAGGCTCAGGATTTTTTTTTACTTTAAGCCCTGGGTGAAATTATTAGGAATCATCATAGATCGTACATTATCATGGGACATGCATATTAAGAGGATAATAACCAAAATTGGAAACATTCTTTCAATGATTAGGAGATGCTCTAAATATCTAACACAAATTACTAAACAAGTCATTCAAGCACTGGTTTTGTCACATATGGATTATTGTACAGTTGTTTGGTCCAATACCTCACTAGCCAACATCAGAAAACTGCAACTTACAAACATACAAAATAAAGCAGCACGTGTTGCACTTATGTGTGGAATAAGGTTGAATATTTGTCAAATGCATGCCAGTCTTGGTTGGCTGGATGTTAAGCACAGATTGTCATATTTGTTGATGGTTTTTCTTAGAAATATTATAACAACTAAAATGCCATACAACAAAGAAACATGGTTAGTTTTAAAATGAAACTAAGAGATTATTATTTTGATCGCAATTTTGACCATTAGTAGCCTATATTTGTAAATTGGGTCCTGGTATCCTTGTTGTGTAGTGATTCAATGTACAGTAGGAGCAGGTAATATGTTAAGTGTTTGTCTTGGATGTTTTGTTTTGTATGTGTATGTATTATGTGTTTTCTGTATGTATTTTTGTTTTTATGTATTAATGTGTTGTGTGTTAATGGTTTGTATTTGTCATTTATTATGATGGAAAGACCCCAGGAAGAATAGCTGCTGTATGGCAAAAGCTAATGGGGATCTAAATAAACAAAACAAAACAAATACATCCATGACACAGACAACTAACCCTAACCCTAACCCTTCCATCTGCCATTTTACTCCTGTGCATTTGAACGCTGCGTGCATGCACACGTAACACCTAACAGTAGCTCTAGGCCATAATTGTGTTTGTACTTGAAAGATAATTTTGTTTGTACTTTAAGGATATGTTTTTTTATTTAAAGAAATATGTTACTTGTTTCTGAAGCATGGTGTATTTGTTTGATAGGTCAGTGTCTTATTTGCAAACCACACTGAGTTTATATGTGAATAGCTGGGTGTGACCTGTGTTTGTGGTGTTTGGAAAGATTGCCTGAGGGAACAGTGTCGAAATACTTACCCTATCCTGCTAAAGGTTCACGGCAGAGTCACCTGGAGATAAAGTGTAAAGAGAGGCTGCTGTCAGTGGCTGTGCTTGATTTCTATGTGACTTTTTAAAATTATTGTTATTTTATTTTGGTCCTACAGTACCTAGGAGCCAGACAGACACGACAAACTATTTGGATAGTGAGGATTTTACAATTTGGGTTTTACATTATTTTGCAAGAACAAGTTGTGGGTTACAACTTTCTTTTGTTTGATTTTTTAATTCCAGTTCCAGATTGACTGGTCACAGTAGGTTGCAGCAGCCAGAGAAGAAATGAAGACCAGATTCCTGATCAGGATGGTCCAAGCTTGTAAAACAAGGGAGGCAAACTTTTGCCTTCCAAAGTACGCAGTCATCTTCCTGTTACTAGCTGCGTTCGTTTTAATCTATGTGCTACATGACATCTACGTAGAGGAGGGGAGGACCTGCCCTTTTGAAAATAGCGAATCTAAGGTAAAGTAAATTTAACATAATTTGAATTTGTGTTATTAACAATTCAATTTCAAGTTTCTATGTTACACAAATAGGTTTAGTTTTAGTTTTGAATGAATTTGTGTGATTTTTTCCCCCAACAAGAATAATAAAGTAATGCAAGGCAATCTTCTAATACGGAAGCGTATTGCGTTCACTTGAATAATAATTTTAAAAATCCTGTTTTTCTGAGTAGCTAATTTATTTTTTGGTTTGTTTTTCGGGGTAACTAATTCTGTTTTTCTGAATTTTTTTTTGTTTTTTTTGTTCTGTTTTTCTGACTAATTAAGGGAGACTGGGAATGGTTGTAACTAAGGGATGGTTGTAACGGCATCACATGGTTCTAACAGCATCACTTTAACCAGTAAGAGATAACATTAGAGTTATATGATCAATATCATGTGTACACACTCACTCCCTGACATTGCATGTGAATTTGCATGGCTGTGTGAATAAGTGTGTAGGTTTTACAGCCCAAAAAACACTTTTAGGTAAAAAACTAATATTTTGGACCAAGCCTAAAATTTGACTAATATCGATACCGTTGAAGTTTGAATTAGGTAACTTGTTTAAGATGAAAGAGCAGGTTCTCAAGTGAAATATGAGTCATTTCATCAATGTTTATTTCAAACCACCATGTTGGTACAGGTAGTCAAACAATGGCTGACAGGGGTGGGGATGGTCGTTACGCCTTTTACTTTTGTTGTTTTATTAAGTGTCGTTGTGAGGGAGCGTCTATTTTTTCAGGTGCGTTGGACTAGGATCCATAGGTCCGGACTAGTCATGAAAAGAAAGTGGAGTTCAGTTTCCTGGTGGTTTTCCTGATGTATGCCAGTCCACACGGGCAGCGTATCATGTAGATGACATGGGTGGACGCACATGTGATGACACTTTTTATAGGGAACTGTTTTCCTGTGTGTGGGTGAGAAAAATTGTAAGTCTTACTTGTGTTATGGCACTGGGCGCAGTTTCCACAGCGGTAGTTCCCCTTAGGCAGTGGAAGCAGGCGCGTCTGTGCGTCCTGGCTGGTGCGTCTTTGGGTAGAGTTGGCACGGACCAAGTAGTCCCTTAGGTTTCTTCCCCGTTTATTCACAAATAAAGGAGGGTCTGTGAGAACGAGAATGGGGGAAAGCTCTCTGTCCGAAGATAAGATATGCCAGTATTTTTTGAACACAGTTCGTATTGTGTTGGAGTGCGCTGACTATTGCGTAATGCATGTGACGGAGAACTTTTTCTTTTTCTTTACAGTTTTTTTTTTAAAAGATCGGAGCGAGATTTACCCAAAGCCTGCTCGTACTGTAACCACATTCTGTAATTTGGACAGTATCTTACTGTAATACACACAGTAAAATACTGTAAAGGTCAGTTACAGTATTTTACTGTAAACTGCAAGGGATTATGGGAAATAAACGGTCACTACAGTAAAAATATAAGTCTTAAATAGTTATATCTTCCGACAGCAATCACTTATATAGAGTGTTTGGTCTGAAACACGGGTCTGTCAGTCACTCTGCTCTGCTGCAAGCCGAGGAGAAAACTTTCCTTGTATCCTACAACCTTTATCCAATGAGGAGAGAGAACGGCATAAAGGGGCGGTCGGTCCTCTCTGTGTGTGCAGCCAAGGGATGTGCGTGAATGTGGTGACGTAGGGACGAGGGCGGGGATTGCTAACTCCATCGGCTGACAAGAAGTTATCCAAAACGACCGGATCGCTTACTTCTGCTTTAAAGTTCCTGTAAATCCTGTTACAGCCCATATGCAAACACATACACATACCTTACCAGAAGAGTCAGGGGAGAAAAGTCCCTGCAGGCTTAGTGTAGTTCAGTCCAGTGTGAATGCAAAACTTCAACACCACAAGTGACGAACAGTATTTCGTACTGTGTGGCAGGAAACATCTTCCTCACTGGCTCATTTGTTTCCAATACTTTCTCTCCACCTCACTTTCAGCATGAAGTCAACTCCACCATGATCCTCCCAAAAGTTTTAACAGACCCTTACATGCATCACAGCTTCTGCACCTTCAAGCCACTAACCACAACGGACGCTCAGGAAAAGGACCTCATACTGGACTCCATTGCGTGGCCTGAAACAGCAGCTCTGGTTTCTTTGGAGCAGACCAGCGATCCTGCTCACAGCACCTTCACACTTCTCCCAAAGAAGGGAGGAGGACAGTGGCATGTAGGAGATCAGCTGGAGGTTATGATTAAAATGTACGACTACCGAGGCCAACCCAAGCAATCTGGGGGGGACTTCTTAGTCAGCCGTCTACATAACCGGGAGCTTGGTGCAGGTGTGGCTGGGAAAATGGAGGATCACCTCAATGGCTCCTATTCTGCTGTGTTCTCTTTGCTCTGGGAGGGGAGCGCTGAGGTTGAGGTGATGCAAAAAACTCAAGTTCAGTATTGTTATAAGTCTTTATTCAAATTGAACCCCATGCCCTCTCGAGGCCTGTAGGCTACTTGTTTTCTCAGTGAAAGCTCTGTTTCTCTATCCCATCAGGTGACACTGGTTCACCCTGGTGAGGCTGTGACCGTCCTGCAAAGACTGACCAGGGAACAGCCAGACAGGGTTTACTTTAAAAGCACTTTCCGCTCAGGCTCGGTGTCTGAGAGGACCACCTGTAACATCTGTCTGCATCCGACCCAGCAGCCGCTGTGCAACTACACTGACCTCCAAACAAGTGAACCGTGGTTCTGCTACAAGCCAAAGAACCTGAGCTGTGATACCAGGGTCACACACTCTATGGGAGGGTTCAAAAAAAATCTCACGGCTAAGGAGGAGCAGCTTTTTCAAAGGTGAGGGAGCAGAGAGACACGTACGACCGGCTTTTTGAATTACTTTACATATTAACATCATGTATTTGTATTATTCAAAATTGCGTTTCTTTTTCTTTATTCTATCCATTGGTCGTATTTTTCCTATTTGTATTGTGTTTTGTGTGTTATTTGCTTGCTGCTGTAACACAGTCATTTCCCAGCCTGGGATCAATAAAGTGTATCTTCATTATAGTCCTAATCTTAATTTGGAATACATACATATACAGTAGAGTATTACCTATATGTGCATATCTAAAGGGGAATTGCCGTTTAATACAATCTGGACCTTAGTCCTAGCATAAAATACGATCATTTACTCATTCATTACAGATCGTTCTGACGAAATTAGATCCAGCCGAGAGCCGCATATATCCGTATAATGTGAATCTACAGGGCAGCACAATGCAGCCTGGGAATAACACATTATCTGCTGCGAAATTTGTTAATTTCACCAATATTTTGTTATGATATGCTAGTGCTATTCCGGGGTTAGCTGTTATCAACATCCGGGGTCTGTAGTTTGACCTACTAACCTCTGACCTGGATGATGTCAATTTTTAGTGCAACTAGCCAGAGCTTTAGTGAGTCCAGGCTGCGGAGAGGAAGCCTGTGGAAACTGAACTTCGTCCAGCTGCTCATTTTGTTCTGACAAGTCGGAAACACGCAGAAACGAACCGTAGCATTACCAGTAGCAACAAGCCGCGCCGCACCGCAGTCAGAGATGACATCATCCAGGTCAGAGGTTAGTAGGTCAACCTACAGACGCCGGATGTTGATAACATGCCACCACGGGTTCAGAGGGGAATAGCACTAGTGTATCATAACAAAATATTGGTGAAATGACCGAGTTTCGCAGCAGATAATGTTATCTGCCCCGTGTACTCGCATTATACGGATATACGCGGCTCTCGGCTGGATCTAATTTCGTCGGAATGACTTGTAATGGCTGGGTGAGTAAATTATCGTATTTTATGCTAGAAATAAGGTCCAGATTGTAAAAAACGGCAATTCCCCTTTAAAATGGATTTACAGTTTTTGAGGCAGCACAAATCAAGCAGTCTGCTGTAACCCATCTCATTATGTTCACTCCATTTTCCATCAGTAAAGTCAACATGAAACGCTCTATTAAGGCTTCAGGACCTGCCAGTGTCACTGTGTTGCCAAAAACAACAGGTAAAGCAGGATTTTTACAATAATCACAGTTGTTCTACTTTAAATATAGAACAGGTTGTTAGGTAAATCAGGCAGGAAGCTCTGTGCAAACAGAATCAATGTTGAGGAGATTTAGGTTTAATAAGTTTTACAGATTTTGAAAAAAACAGAGTGATGGACTTCATAATTTGTAATGAGTTTAAATAGACAAAAGTTTCAGCAGTATCAGGGCAACATTTTAGTGAAAGTTGCAAACATTGGTTTGGTAGAAATTTCCAAAGTTTTTAATTTTAAATGCTTATTGTGCCCCCCATGTCCTTGGAGTTGAGTAAATCTGGCATGGGGTCGAACATTTCTGCGTTTTTTTTCACTGATTATGCATGGGAAGTAGGACTTCCTAGAAAGAAAGAAAGAAAGAAAGAAAGAAAGAAAGAAAGAAAGAAAGAAAGAACATCGAGGAAAACAATAGGGTCCTGGCAGCTGATGCTGCCCAGCCCCTAATAATGTAAAGATAGTAGGTAGGATCAATAAATGCAGATAATAAGAAACGATACATATTGGACATTGAGACAGAGGGAGAGATGGGCATGGGGAGGTTTAGAGACTGTTGATTGAAAAATTAAAAAAAGAAGACTTACTAACGTCTCTATCCTTCACACTTCCTCTCATGTCCAGCAGAAGTGAACAGTGATGTGAAGTCTGGACACGCCGGCTATTACTACAAAGGAAGTTGGAGAGCACTGAGGGGAGCCCAGGTTCAACAATTCAACACTGCCACCATCGGTGACTGTCTGAGAGGCATGCAGGTCCACCTTTATGGAGACTCCACTGTCAGACAGTGGTTTGAACACCTCACTACAGCAGTACCAGGTACCCGACCTGCAGGTATTTCGTCTGTTTGATGTTAGTCTCGCTGTGGATTAATATGTTTCTTGTCGAATGCTTCCAGATCTCATTCAGTTCAACCTGCACAGTGCGAAGCAAGCTGGACCTTTCATGGCTTTACATAATGCACGCAACACCTTGGTGACGTACCGCTGCCATGGTCCTCCTCTCCGCTCTTCTGAGATTCCCACCAGCCAGTTCCGTTACATTGCCAATGAATTAGACGGTTTAACTGGAGGCAGAAGCACCGTTGTAGTTTTTGGCATCTGGGCTCACTTCGGCACTTACCCCATTGAGGTATACATCCGCAGGCTGCAGAGCATCCGCAGGGCGGTGGTGCGGCTGCTGGACAGAGCTCCAGACACAGTGGTCATCATCCGGACCGCAAACCCTAAAGGACTGACGCTTAGTGTTACACTGACCAACAGCGACTGGTACTCTCTGCAGGGTGATAAGGTGCTAAGAGCCATTTTCAAAGGACTGAACGTTCATCTGGTGGATGCCTGGGAGATGGTCCTGGCCCACCACCTGCCACACAACCTCCACCCACAACCTCCCATCATTAAAAACATGATTGATGTTGTTTTGTCCTACATATGCCCTTAAAAAGGCAGTTAGTGTGTGTGTGTGTGTGTGTGTGTGTGTGTGTGTGTGTGTGTGTGTGTGTGTGTGTGTGTGTGTGTGTGTGTGTGTGTTTCTTGGGAGAGGAGAGAAGATTCATAGACACATGCTGAATTTACATATTTCCACCAGGTGCTGCTTTCTATCTAGTTTTTCTAATATTTTATGAGCCAGCACAAAATAAAGGGTTTGGGTCGGCTTTAACAAATAACCACTGCTGAATCATCAAATTTAAAGAGGAACTATGCCTTAATTAAACAGCTTTGGAGTAATTGTGATGGTTGAATGACTTGTAATTTGTTACGGGGAGTGAGAGGTGATCATGTGTCAGCAGGTGTGTATACAGTATGCAAGTATTGTTTTGATGGTAATGTGGAACTGCAGACAGCCAGACAGGGTCCAAAACTAATTTCCTCACAGGGACCTAAACCTTGTCAAACTGGTTCAGTGTCAGTCAAGCTGTTAAAATGTTCACACTTTAACTACCACTTATCCTCATTGTCACATTTAAAATCATCTGTATATTTAAAAAAGAAAAATTACATATGAGGTGTGGTTGTGTCTTGAAAACTACTGATAACCAAAGAAATTAAGTTGTGAATGAAATAAAGATAAGACAGACAAGCACTGAAAACTGTCTGATTAGACTCACATGCTGCACCCGGAGTTCCAGCTGTTACCATCCGGTAGAAGTTTTAGGGTCCCTAAATGTAGGCTCAACCAGTAAAAAAAAACACTAATTTCTGCCTGCGTCGACTTCTCAACTCCAACTGAAAGCATTATATGCAATAAGCAGGCAGTGGGGGTTATGCAATACATAGGCTAAAACCAGCGGTGGCTGGTGACTGAAAAAACTGGGGAGGACAGGAGGAACACCAGTCCATGGCGTCATGTTTTATACTTGTTCCCTACTTACTACTTATATTCAATGAAAACTAATGTAAAACAATGGCTTAAACAATTCTTAAAAACAACATAATGTTATTCAATCTTGCTGTTTTCAGATTAACCATACAGGCCTAATGAAAAAGACAGAGCATTTATCAAGGATGTGGGATGTAATAAAAAGCAGGTCGGTGTTAAACACCTGTAAATGTCACAGTGTCAACATAAAACAATGAAAATCTGGAATTATTCATGACAAAGCAAAGTGTTCCACTCAATTTACATACAGTACATACGTATATTTTTTAGGCCATCACGGAAAACACTGATGCATATCCATGGGTCTGCACTATTGTTGAGACTCAGAGAGAGGAGGGAGGAAACAAAGCCCTACATACTGTATGTGTGGGCCTGAGGGAGATAAACAAGTCAACTGTATCAGCACCTGGATGAATGGTTGTCTAAAGTGTGAAGGGCTATAGTCTGTTCTACTGCTGATTTATGGATTCCAACCGAAGGGTGTGAGTGGCTATGTTGACCTGCAGCTTTTTGATTTGTGTTGAATTCCCCCACACACTAAACTTAAAGTGACAGAATCATTCATTATTATGATTAAAACTAACCTCATGGGATGTGTCCATAACTGATTTAATGAGTGATAGATATAAGAAAAGACAGAACAGAAGTATTTTGTGTAAATAGAAGCTTTTATTTCTGATACTCTCAGTTTATTTTACCTGTAATGTCTAAGCTTTTAAACAGGAAATGTCAGCAGCTCTTCTACAACTGCTGTATCCTAGCTCACTATTTATTCATGGGCTCACATTGAATTAATCCATACAGGTGTGATAACAGGAGTTGTCCAGCAGATGGTGCCATTCTACCTGTATCAAGTCACTTCTCTTCTAATAATAATAATAACTTTTATTTATATAGCGCCTTTCAAAATACCCAAGGCGCTTTACATGAGCATGAGCGGGGGTTTGGAGGTGGGGTTAAAGAAACAGGGAAGGGAGAGAGGGAAGGAAACACTAAACAGACAAAGGAAAGGTGGTTGACTGGGGCAGAGGGGGAGGAGGTGCCGTTAAAAGTGGCAAACTGAGATCGGTTGGATAGGATAAGGGCTGTACCGTCAATGCCAAGGTGATGGCATAGGTGTTTGAGGAGGACTGTGTGGGAAACAGTATCAAAAGCTGCGTTGTATTTTAACGAACTTGTCCTAGGGATTTTGTCCAAATGACTTCAAATTGATTACAGATCATCCAGAAACTATGCTGATCAAAAGTTGGCCGCTAGGGCACTGCCATGTTTGATCCATCACCATGCATATTCAAGCAGCTCTCTCTCCTATACTTCATCCAACCTGCTTCATCCAACCCATGTCGCCCCCTTGTGGAAACTGGAAATGCCCTATTTTACATCAACATTGTCCGATTTGCTCGAAACTTCATGTGTGATCAGGGTCCACCCCTGAACGCACCGGCCCATGTGTTGTTATGCTCATACCGCCCCCTGGTGGATTGACCATCAACTTGCCATTACTCCTTCATGCATTGTCCGATTTGCTCGAAACTTCACGTGTGCGATGAAGGTCCGCCCCTGAACTCATCTACCCACATCTGGTTACTGCCCCCTGTTGGATGAACGAAACATTGCGTTTTTTCGCTCCTTACAGGTTTTTTTCACCCTTCTCCCTTCTCGCCACAGCCCCCGCATGCCTCAGGTCCGCGGTCGCATGGGGTCGCGAGGGCCCGATCATCGCCGCTTGCAGCTTTAATTTTGATGATGTTATTCTCTCTGTCACAACGATCATCAACATTATTTATATGAAGCTGGAAATAAAGTAAGAGTTTATCTCATTAAAACACATTAGTTGTCATTTTAGACAACAGACAATGAAATAACTAGTTTAAACAACTTGTAAGTCAACAACACACACTCACAGAGTCACGTGACTTCCTGAAAATGTAGAAGGTCAGGTGGTGGATGCCTGCGTGACCCTCCTGGACACAGTAGCTATGTAGATATTTGGACTCCCCACACCCCCACACACGGATTCTTTTCATGGATTTTTCATCAGCATTCAACACAGTTGACACACACACATAGCCTGACAAGCCAGACTAATATCATTAACATGTATAGTCTAGCAACGACCGGTAGACCTCGGCTCAATCCAGGGGGCGGGATGAAGGCTGTCTTTCAAACTGCCTCTGCACGCAATAGGGTAGCGCTACGACTAATCAGAGCAAAGAGCAGGATGACGTTAGCCTGACAAGCCAATTAAAATGTATGTTGTCATTGCATTAAGCCCGCCCAACGACTCTCTAAGCAGATAGAGCGCTGCGAACGGTGTTCGAGACTCAAAAAGTTCCTATGGTTCGTTTCGACCCACCTACGGAGCAAATATATTTGCTAGGGTGCGTCTAGATTTCTAGGCTAACACACACATACTTTATGCACCCATTTATGAACTACAGGTTAAACCATTACCAGGTGGATAAAAGACTTCCGGCTGTACAGACCTCAGCATGTCCTGGTTGATGGTGTCAAATCCAGAAACTGGCAGGACAGGAGGTGGAGCAGGTTGAGATGTTCTCAGGGAGTGGAGCTTGACACCAACCTGATCTTCTGTCAACACACTGACTCTATTTACATTAGGCTCAGCAACGTCTATTCCTGTTGAGGAAACTGTGGAGTTTTGAGGTCAGGCATGAGAGTTTAACGGCTGTGGGGAAACCGGGGCTTGTTGTCACACAAGCAAGTTGTCAGATTGCAATTTCTGTATCTTCTCAACCAGAGGGGGCAACTAAAAAGTGGAATGCTAGTTTTCTTCCTTTACATGGTCAGGAGTCGTATTCTGAGAAGACAATAATGCATTGTAAGCTGAGATGAGCACCAATTAACTATTTTACACAACCCAAAGTAAAATTTATCAACTTTATATATTTCAAAATAAGTTTCTTTCAGATAAAAACCCTAAAAGTGATGCATGTGGACTTGTTAGAGGAGAGATTAAGCTATCCTGCCATTGTTCTATTTTAAGATAACTTTAAGCTAGAGCTAGTGTTGGCAAACATGGTAGTTTGGGGCAGGCCCGGCTCAAGCCATTTTGGTGCCCTAGGCGAGATTACTCCCAGGCACCCCCCCAACAATGATCAATAATGATTATAATGATAACGTAGCAGTGTATCTGTATGTCCCCTCTGACCCCGAGATACACAACTTGCACAACAATCAGTAAAATTTCATTAAGTAAATCCTGGGTGAAGACATGAAAAAAATGAGTCTACAGTCATGAGAATAACCTGTTGTGATGCTTGAAATGGGTATACGGAAGTCTTAGCTTCACAAAAGCAGTGGAATATACTGTATGAATAAAAGCTAATAGATACGTGTGGAAAACAAGTTAAAATGAAATTTTGTGAAATTGCTTTTTGAGCATAAATGTTATCTGTCATTCTATTTTCACCAAATGTCTCAAATGTAAAATAAAAGAAGCTAAATATTGACTTAACATTACATTTCAAACTTCATGAGATGCGTGTAGCCCTAAATGAGAAATTAGCTTTTTTTCTCCAAACAAAATATCAACTAAACAGACAAAAAACACAACATTTACAATATTTAACCTAGGCTATATAATGTACCCTCCATGTGTTGTCACTGTGGTGCTGTTTGAGAGGTAAAAAATGGTTTGAGAGCTCAGCAGGTCTGTATACAGAGCTGGAGCTGTGGCCCTGCTGTCTGAGCAGGCTGAAGTCTCAACTCTCTTCTTTTTATCTAATATCTTATATCTTCCTCATCAAATGAGTCAAAACTTTCAGCCTCTGAAGCGCCGTCATCCTCCTCCAACCCAACCCCTCCTCACTGCTTCTCTCTCTCTCTCCTAACGATTCTGCGGGTTCGAAGCGCTTCACAGCTGTTCTTTTGATTGACAGGTCGTCAAGGGCGGCGTAAAATGACCGAAACATAAACAAAAACATATCGAGACGGTCGCGCAAACGAGCTGGCATTTGCGCCGACTTTGAGGATTAATGCAACCAAGCATCCACACATCTAATTAAAAATGTGGCGTTTCTAACAAGAAAATGGCTTGAAAGCATTCCCACTGCAGACAGGTACCTCTGCTGTGTGTGTGACTGCGGGGAGAGCGGAGGGCAGTACCAATGGGCATGTGGGGGGGGGGGCGATTTAGTAATGTTGTAACATATTATATTATTACTTTTTAATAGGTATTGCTTTGCATTTAAATTAACGTGGGATCATTTTTTGTATTAAGAAATAATAGTACCAACTAGTTATAAAAATAGTGAAAGTTACACTTTTTTTTCTTTCCCATTTGTGGCGCTGGCGCCCCCTGGATGGACGGCGCCCTTAGCATTTGCCTATACGGCCTATGCCACGGGCCGGCCCTGGTTTGGGGCAACTTGTCTCAGTCATTTTGGGGTAAGTTGTCACATGTGAAAACATAACTAGAAAAAACATTTCCAAGAATGGAAATGGTGTGAATGCTGAAAGCAATGCTGAATGAGCTGAAGAAATTGTTGAAACAATGCTGAATGAGCTGAAGAAAGAAAGAAAGAAGAAAAGGACAGAAGGAAAGAAAGAAAATGGGAAGGGTAGATGGAGAAAGAAAGAAAGAAAGAACAAAAGGACAGAAAGAAAGAAGACACAGAGAGAAGGGTAGATAGAGAAAGAAAAAGGTAAGAAAAACAGAATAATAGAACATAAAGAGAATAGAGAATGAATGAAAGAGACAGAGGAGTAGTAAGAAAGAAGGAAAGATATTGGGGTGGATAAATGAAAGAGAGAGATATACAGAGAGCAGTAGAAAGAAAGAAAGAAAGAAATGGGGTAGAAACATAGAAAGAGAAAATGAGTAGAAAGAAAAACAGAAAGAAACAAAGAAGTAAAAAGAAATGGGGTGAAAGAAAGAAAGAAAGAAGAAAAAGAGAGAGGGGGATGATAGAAAGAGGTAGATGGATGGATGGATAGGGAGGGAAAGATAGAAAGAAGTTATGTAAATACAAATGAAGGAGTAAAAGAAAAAGAAAAAGAGAGAAAAAAAGAGACAAAGGGTTTATAGATAGATAGATAGATAGATAGATAGATAGATAGATAGATAGATAGATAGATAGATAGAACGATAGATAGATGTTAAAAGCTGCGTCCTATGTCCCAGGCTCCACCTGTAATTGTACTACTATTAATAGAGTTGGAAAGACTAAACGTCTGAACTTAAATTCATGAGAAAAATATAAATTGTTGGAGTTTACATCAAAAGTATAAAATAATTGAGAGGTTGATGAATGTGAGCTGAAAACCTGTGTGTGTGTGTGTGTGTGTGTGTCTGACGGTCTCTCTGTCTGCGTGTACATGTGCAGAAAGCCACAGAACTCCTCTCTCCCTAATGATCTAATTGATTGGCAGCCTGCCCTCAGAAGTTACCATGGCGACTCAACTAACTGCTTACATTTTACTGTGTGGAACAGTGTTGTGTTTGTGTGTTTGTGTATGTGTGCATGTGTGACTGTGTGTGAGTGTCTGTGTGTGTCTGTCTGTGTGAGTGTGATGCCTGTGTTTGTGCGTGGACATCCTCTGTCAGTCTGGTTTATCGTGTGTGTGTGTGGGGCTGTGTTTAAAAACATCTTAAAAAGACGACAGGCGCGCGGCTTACGTTTTTTTTTTTTTTGACCAGAAATTAAAATTTCTTCAAATTTCTCCAAACTCGGATATATCATCTGGGGGTCCGAGGGGAGTCCAACGCAGAAGGTTTGGTTGAAATCGGGCTGGTGGTTTTGGAGAAAATGACCAAAAACCAAACAGGCGATTTTAAAAAGACGACAGGCGCGCGGCTTACGGTTTTTTTTTTTTGACCAAAAATTAAAATTTCTTCAAATTTCTCCAAACTCGGATATATCATCTGGGGGTCCGAGGGGAGTCCAACGCAGAAGGTTTGGTTGAAATCGGGCCGGTGGTTTTGGAGGAAATGACCAAAAACCAAACAGGCGATTTTAAAAAGACGACAGGCGCGCGGCTTACGGTTTTTTTTTTGGGACCAAAAATTAAAATTTCTCCAAACTCAGATATATCATCTGGGGGTCCGAGGGGAGTCCAACGCAGAAGGTTTGGTTGAAATCGGGCCGGTGGTTTTGGAGAAAATGACCAAAAACCAAACAGGCGATTTTAAAAAGACGACAGGCGCGCGGCTTACGTTTTTTTTTTTTTTTTGACCAAAAATTAAAATTTCTTCAAATTTCTCCAAACTCGGATATATCATCTGGGGGTCCGAGGGGAGTCCAACGCAGAAGGTTTGGTTGAAATCGGGCCGGTGGCTTTGGAGAAAATGACCAAAAACCAAACAGGCGATTTTAAAAAGACGACAGGCGCGCGGCTTACGTTTTTTTTTTTTTGACCAAAAATTAAAATTTCTTCAAATTTCTCCAAACTTGGATATATCATCTGGGGTCCGAGGGGAGTCCAACGCAGAAGGTTTGGTTGAAATCGGGCTGGTGGTTTTGGAGAAAATGACCAAAAACCAAACAGGCGATTTTAAAAAGACGACAGACGCGCGGCTTACGTTTTTTTTTTTTTTTGACCAAAAATTAAAATTTCTTCAAATTTCTCCAAACTCGGATATATCATCTGGGGGTCCGAGGGGAGTCCAACGCAGAAGGTTTGGTTGAAATCGGGCCGGTGGTTTTGGAGAAAATGACCAAAAACCAAACAGGCGATTTTAAAAAGACGACAGGCGCGCGGCTTACGTTTTTTTTTTTTTGACCAAAAATTAAAATTTCTTCAAATTTCTCCAAACTCGGATATATCATCTGGGGGTCCGAGGGGAGTCCAACGCAGAAGGTTTGGTTGAAATCGGGCCGGTGGTTTTGGAGAAAATGACCAAAAACCAAACAGGCGATTTTAAAAAGACGACAGGCGCGCGGCTTACTTTTTTTTTTTTTTGGACCAAAAATTAAAATGTCTTCAAATTTCTCCAAACTCGGATATATCATCTGGGGGTCCGAGGGGAGTCCAACGCAGAAGGTTTGGTTGAAATCGGGCCGGTGGTTTTGGAGAAAATGACCAAAAACCAAACAGGCGATTTTAAAAAGACGACAGGCGCGCGGCTTACGTTTTTTTTTTTTTTTTTTTGACCAAAAATTTAAATTTCTTCAAATTTCTCCAAACTCGGATATATCATCTGGGGGTCCGAGGGGAGTCCAACGCAGAAGGTTTGGTTGAAATCGGGCCGGTGGTTTTGGAGAAAATGACCAAAAACCAAACAGGCGATTTTAAAAAGACGACAGGCGCGCGGCTTACGTTTTTTTTTTTTTGACCAAAAATAAAAATTTCTTCAAATTCGGATATATCATCTGGGGGTCCGAGGGGAGTCCAACGCAGAAGGTTTGGTTGAAATCGGGCCGGTGGTTTGGGAGAAAATGACCAAAAACCAAACAGGCGATTTTAAAAAGACGACAGGCGCGCGGCTTACGTTTTTTTTTTTTTGGACCAAAAATTAAAATTTCTTCAAATTTCTCCAAACTCTGATATATCATCTGGGGGTCCGAGGGGAGTCCAACGCAGAAGGTTTGGTTGAAATCGGGCCGGTGGTTTTGGAGAAAATGACCAAAAACCAAACAGGCGATTTTTAAAAAGACGACAGGCGCGCGGCTTACGTTTTTTTTTTTTTTGACCAAAAATAAAAATTTCTTCAAATTCGGATATATCATCTGGGGGTCCGAGGGGAGTCCAACGCAGAAGGTTTGGTTGAAATCGGGCCGGTGGTTTGGGAGAAAATGACCAAAAACCAAACAGGCGATTTTAAAAAGACGACAGGCGCGCGGCTTACGTTTTTTTTTTTTGGACCAAAAATAAAAATTTCTTCAAATTTCTCCAAACTCGGATATATCATCTGGGGGTCCGAGGGGAGTCCAACGCAGAAGGTTTGGTTGAAATCGGGCCGGTGGTTTTGGAGAAAATGACCAAAAACCAAACAGGCGATTTTAAAAAGACGACAGGCGCGCGGCTTACATTTTGTTTTTTTTTGACCAAAAATTAAAATTTCTCCAAACTCGGATATATCATCTGGGGGTCCGAGGGGAGTCCAACGCAGAAGGTTTGGTTGAAATCGGGCCGGTGGTTTTGGAGAAAATGACCAAAAACCAAACAGGCGATTTTAACGAGCGGCCAGGCTGCACCTGCACTGTTCTATTTATAGACTTTGATAACGAGCTGGCCACAACTTTTTTTATATGATGTATTGATTCCAAGAAGTGATTAAATCTGTCCTGACCTTTAACATCACATCCTGATTCACACACACCTCAGTAAAATACAAATCTAAGCTCTCCCGGATCATTAAACAAGCAAGTAAAATAACAGGCAAAACTCAAACCCCACTATCAGCACAGATGGTGCTCAGGGATTTATACTGGCTCAGAATTTAAATTTGTTGGTGCCAGTTTCAAGTGTCACTCAGAGCTGTTTTTTCATATTGAACAAAGATGTATTCAATTACATGTTTTAATGTGTGTCCCATTTAATAGCGCCGGGTCCGGTCAGGGCAGGTTGTGAAAATAGATGTGGTGGTACAGGGCGGGCTGGGGCAGGTCAAATTACTGCATAAACTGCAGGTTGGAGAAAAAAAATGACCTGCGCATCACTGCAGAGCCCATCATCACAGAAGACCCCACCCACCCCCTGTGTGTGTGTGTGTGTGTGTGTGTGTGTGTGTGTGTGTGTGTGTGTGTGTGTGTGGTGCCTGACAAGCAGCATAACCTGTGCAAAGATAGACTCAAGGTCCATTTAAAAAAGACAAACAAACACACACACATACAAATTTAAAAGAGTCATTCCAGCTTCTCGCATCAGGATGCCGCTACAGGGTTCCCCAGGCCAAGAAAAACATTTACAAAAACTCATTCATTCCCACAACCATAAACATTATCAACAAAAACTGAACAATCAAGAGCATTGAACCCACACCTCCCGGGTAATAGTCATGCGCGCTTACCAGTCACCCAAAGGGACATCCCCTTGGCCAAGTAGCCAGGGCGCATGATCAACTGGAGGCATAGTGACTGTCACATTGTGTTTTCCGCTCCTCTAATCTAAGAGAACAAGAAGGAGGAGCCAGTGAAACTAGGTGTTAAACAAGGGCAGACGCCAAAGTCTGTTAAAGTGTTGAAGTGGACGGAGCAGAAGGAGAGAAACTGAAGTCTGAGGCAAGTAAGTGTTAACACAACATTATTATTAATATATATATTAATAATGTCATCATATATATATATTCACCGAGACACTGAGAGAAAAGGAGGAAACAACAGGAAGTGATGAGTAGGGAGGGGCACTTCAAGTACAAATACACAGACTGTACAAACTATTCCATTTTTCTTCGTAGATCACCTGAATGCACCTGAGTGACGTAGCCTAACGCTGACATGATTGTTGATGGACTGAGGGAGAAGAGAGAGAGGCCATCACACACATACATCTATATGGGACAGGCTTTTGTTTAAGTTAGAACAAATCTTGTGCTCAGGAAAGATGGAAAATAAAATGGTTCTGTTATTTGGCTACTGTTTAAAAGAGTCAGAACAGAAGGAAAGAGCAGGATCCAGGGCAGCATTCATTTACAAGTTTAATCACCGATTAAACTTCTTCTAAATAAATGAAAACATTTAATAACTCGGGTCGGGTCAGTCCGTGGGCTTCTTTTTTTCTTCCTCACAGGAGGGGAACATCTGAGTATGGGACAACAGATGGAAAATCTAAAATCTGGCTTGTTTACGATTCTACATATTTTGTTCATGAACTTGCATTGTCCAACCCCAAATAAAATTGAATTGAATTGAATTGAAATAAGGTGTGCGCTCACCTCGCTTCTCTGACGCGTCAGTGCTCCTGGTTGTGATTGGTCAGCTGCCTTGAACCTGCCCTTTATATGTGCGCATTCACCGATTCACAATAAGACAAGCCTGGGTTGAGTTACCGAGTTAATAACCAGTGTCGTGGTACCGCTGATCTGTAGTGACAGTGTTGTGGATCGGTTCAGCTGGATAGGCTGGGAGTAACCCCGGGTAGGCTGAGCTCGCTTTGTGGTACAGGCCTCTGAGTCTGGAGCAGGTATTACAGAAAATGTATTGCAAGTTTTTTGAAATTTGTTAACATGAGCAAACAGTGCATAATCTAATTAATCTAGTTAAATCTATTTACGTATGGCTAATTTGCATACATATAACATCAGATCTAAACATTGGGTATAGCAGGTGTTGAAGTACCCCTCTGACTTCCCCGCGGTTGGTTTGATGCAAGGAAAGAACTATGTTGCACGAGAGAATTAGAGTTGATATATCATCAGCATTTATTAAGCAAAGATCTTTGGAGAACACACTACAGCAGATCTGTGTAGCTCACCCCTGTCAGTGTTCTTATACTTTTTCTTATCATCTTCCCCTGCCTTGGTTTCTCTCCGTCCCATGCCTTTTTAGGAGTTACTCATCCTACTCCCTGTTAGGGAGCTGCTGTCAGTTTAGAATTTGAATAGGGAGCTAGAGTTTGATATCTCACACCTGCACAGGTGATGCTGTAACTTCTGCTCTGACTGTGAGTTCACACCAAAAGCTTCCAAAGTGTCAAAAACGCCAGAAGTAAATTCATTTTCAATGAGAGCCCGGCGACACTGAGCGTCCAAAGCGTCAACAGGCGTCGCCGCGCTTCCAAAGCGTCCAAAGCGTCACCAGATGAGAAGTTGAGCCAGGTTTAACTTTAGGATAATTAGCTATGACGCGGTTCAGCGGCAACCGGCGGCAGCCTGTCAGAATAGAGATGTCCGTCGGCTGCCTTTTTTTCTTTTTTTTTGTATTTCGGCTCCCCAATGACCAGCGCGATCGAACTTTGACGTCAGTCACCTGACGAGCGGCCAAAGCGGCTGAAAATATTTGCCGTTTTGGGAGCTGTCTTGTGTGACGCCCACCCTCGAGCGTTTTTGACGCTTTGGAAGCTTTTGGTGTGAACGCACAGTGAGGCAGGCTTCGACAGAACACAGTGTACAATTTCCTTATACAAAGAGTGACACGTATTATAAGCGAATCACACACACACATAGTGGATGGCCATTTCAGTGCCACGTATTATAAGCAAATCACACACACACATACTGAAATGGCCATTTCCCACACAGGTGAAAATGTCTTGTTCAATCTTGTTGACATATTACAATAAAAAACTTAATATTAAGGTCTGAATGGAACCCATTTAGGCTACCCATGAGCATTAATACATAGAGACAGGGAGGAAGAAGGAACTTTAAACCAGTCTGCTGCAAGTCCTTCCATCTCTCCATCCCTCTTTCACAAATATTCCTCTATCTATCATTAAAGGTGAAAATGCCAAGAATATTTTTTTTGAAACGGTTTGGTCAAAACAACCATCAAAAGATGAGTGTCCTTCTGCTAGAGCTCCCTGATCTCAGCAACAGTCACCTCCTTAAAGGGCATTTCCAGTCATAATCAGTGTTTACCTCAGATATCAGATCACCTGCTATGATCAGTTCATTTCATACCATCCATATTCCCAATTGCAGCGTGTGGACATTTATATTTGTTTTTGTTCAAGAATCTTATCGTTTTTTTCAATGTTCATTAATGGGCTCCGGACTAATTATAAAATTGCTCTGCGGTCGCAAGTAACATCCTTTTGACCATCATTTCAATTTTAAAATTCGCTTTACAATTACATTAAATCAAAATTCGAACTTGCCGCATTGTTCCTTTCCGGGTCAGAGAACACAACAGTAGAGGGACTCTGAGGGGTTTGTTCTCTGACCTGGAAAGGAACAATCGGTAAGCCGTGGTAAGTCGTAATTTTGAAATGTAATGAACACTGAAAAAACGATAGATTCTTGAACAAAAATGTAAAGGCTATAAACGTCCACACGCTGCAGTTGGGAGTATGGATGGTATGAAATGAACTGATCATAGGTGACCTGATATTGGAGTCAACTCATCCCAATTTTCATGCTGGTACCACAAAAGCACCTTTATACGTGTGCAGCCCAAACAGTGGAATAGTTTCGTAGACCAGGCGCAGTCTAGGCGCAGTGCAGTTGCGCCACGCAAACGGGGTGTGTCCAGGCGCATTTTGCAAGTTTCGTGCATGACGCAATCCGGCGTAGACTGGCGCAGCCACTTAAAAAGAATCAATCACCTAACCAACCAAACACCTAACAGTATAGCTCTGGCTGCCTTAAATTGACTGAACAGCACCACCTGATGTTGTGGAGTAGGAATTACGGGACATTTGTGTGTGGATCAGCAAGGTGGAATATTACTGCCAAAAGTCACGTAACAGTTCCGTAGTTGTAGAATTGTGTTTTGTAATTGAACTATTTTTGTTTGTACTTGAAGAAATGTGTTATTTGCTTATAAAGTATGGTGTATTTGTTTGAAAGGTCTGCTTCTATTTTGCAAAACAAAATTCATTAGTTTGCGAATGATGTTTTGTGTTTGCATACCACACTGAGTTTGTGAATCATTGGATGTGACCTAAAACATGTTTTGTGTGTTTGTGGAGTTTTGGCACGACTGAAAAAAGGGAGCAGTGTCAACATGTTTTCAAATATTAACCTTATCCTGCAAAAGGTTCCCGGCAGAGTCACCTGGAGATAAAGTGTAAAGAGAGGCTGCTGTCAGCGACTGCAGTTGATTGCTGACCAACATGGGAGATTTCTAATGTGACTTTTTTTTTAAATTTTATTTATTTTTACTTCAGTCCTACACTGCCTAGGAGCCAGACACGACAAACTATTTGGATAATGAGGATTTTACAATTTGGGTTTTACATTATTTTGCAAGAACAAGTTGTGGGTTACAACTTTCTTTTGTTTGTTTTTTAATTCCAGTTCCAGATTGACTGGTCACAGTGGGTTGCAGCAGCCAGAGAAGAAATGAAGACAGATTCCTGATCAGGATGGTCCAAGCTTGTAAAACAAAGGAGGCAAACTTTTGCCTTCCAAAGTACGGAGTCATCTTCCTGTTACTAGCTGCGTTCGTTTTAATCTATGTGCTACATGACATCTACGTAGAGGAGGGGAGGACCTGCCCTTTTGAAAAAAGCCAATCTGAGGTGAAGTAAATTGAACATAATTTGAATTTGTGTTATTAACAATTAAATTTCAGGTTTATATGTTTACACAAATCAAGACCAAATACCCATCAGGTATTAATAAAGTTAAGTTGATCTTACATGCATATTTCAATGTTACATTAACTACTAGATCTACTTAAAAAAGTTGAGGCAAATTTGTGCATAATTTGTGTAGATCAAGCATGATTCATCTCTGTTTAAACCGCTCTCTTTTTTTGTACATGAAAAAAATCTAGTAGTAAGTAAGTACAGTAATATTTAACCATTTAGATTCAACAAAGTTAAACTTGGTATGAATTACTTTATTTTCTCTATGTTCTATGAATGAACAACAATGACAAACAGCATGCAGTCATATTCACACACTGCAGGGGCATATCTTCCTTGCAAGTTTGAGAGTGTGCAGGAGTTTTGGACCTGCTTGTCACTGTCCCACGCACCTGTCTGAAAATAAATGTATTAAGTATTTTTTTCTTTGAATAATTCTTTACAAAATGAAGGTTTTATATATAAGTAGTTTGTGTAGGTGGCATGGTGGTGTGATGGTTAGCACATGAGCTTCCCAACCAGAAAGTTCAGGGTTTAAATCAAATGATTTAATCTTGCTTGATCTACATAAATTAGTTATTCTAAAAGTTGCCTCAACTTGATGACCCTATTTGAAATGTTCAGTGTTAGTTTTCACAAGATAGTTTTTAATGTTTCTAATTAAAACGTGAATCAAGTCAAGTCATATTTTTCATTACAATCCTGCACTGTGACTGGCTGACGGCACGTTCCTTTAATTAAAAGCATAACAACAATGAAACATACAACTTTACAAACCGGTCGGATATATTAAAAGGGACATCCCTCTGGCCAAGTAGCCAGAGTGCATGATCAATTGGAGACATAGTGACAGGACCTGTCAACTGTCACACATAGAGGGGGGTGAGGCACAAGAGGAGCTACTAGGTGGAGGGTGTGACAAAGCCATGTCATCAAATCTGTTGAAAAACAGGTTGAGCTCATTGACCTCCTGCAGGTTTCCTTCCATCACCTCTGCCCTCACACCGTGGCCATGGTTTTCATCCCGTTCCATACCTCCCTTATGTTGGTGTGCTTGAGCTTGTTCTCAAGCTTCCTCCTGTAGCTCTCCTTCCCTGCCGCGATCTTCTCTCTCAGTTCAATCTGCACCCTCTTAATCTCCTCCTTGTCTCCAGTCCTTAATGTCCTTTGTCACCCATGGCTTGTTGTTTGGGAAGCAGTGCACTGTCTTAGTTGGGATGATATTGTCCATGCAGAAATTCACATAACTGGTGATGCAATCTGTGAGCCCTGATATCCTCCCCATGTAGGCTACATCAGAGAAAACAACCCAGTCTGTCACCTCAAAACAGCCCTGTAGAGTCTCCACTGGTTCCTGTGACCACCTCTGGACTGTTCTGGTGGTCACAGGTTGCCGCTGGACTGCTGGCAAGTACATAGGCTGGAGGTAGACCAGGTTGTGATCCGATCTGCCGAGAGGAGGGAGAGCAGTGGAGCTGTTAGCATCTGTGACATTAGCATACAGCAGGTCCAGTGTTTTATTTTCTCTTGTCTTACACTCTACAAACTGCTTGAAGGTGGGTAGAGATGATGACAGAGTGACATGATTAAAATCCCCTGAGATGGTGATGAAGGCACTGGGATGCAGAGTCTATAGTCTTCTGGTAACCGTGCCGCGTCTGCTGCCAGTGGGATGTAAACAATAATGGCGATGGCCTGGGAAAACTCACGGGGCAAATAGTATATAGACGAAGACTTACAGCTAACAGTTCCATGTCCGGGCAACACACATGTTCCTTTACGGTAATGTGTCCGGGGTGACACCACCTGTTGTTGCCTTAGACAGCGACACGCCCTCTTTCTTCTTGCCGCTGTCACCAAACACCAACTGAAAGACGTCTCACGACAGAGTCTGGTTATGTTGTCATGCAGCCAGATCTCCGTGAGACATACTGTAACAGAGCACTCACAAAACACACTGTCACTTTTTGTGAGTGATGTTAATTCATTTTATTCAACAGTGATCTCACGTTCCCCATCACAATAGAAGGGACACAAGGTCTGTATCTCTTCTTCTTCAGCCATCGTCTTCTCCCGGCTTTGCAACCCCTATATTTCCTCCTTGGCTCCATGGAAATTTCATGTCTTACACCATTAATATCACTGCATCGGAGCTCCATCAGTTGGTCCCGAGTGTAGACAATAGAGCTATGGCCCCATTCCGCCATGACCGTGATCCGGCAAAGTACTCTGAGTGCCAAGAAAACAATTAAGAACGTGCAAAACCACATCGTGCGGGCAGTTTGTAACTTCCAATATCATAAAAATACACTTGTGAACAAATACAATATAGTCAGAGTAATTATAGGACGAAAGTGTAGCGATATATATATATATACTGTATATATAGGCACACACAACTTCTCTTCCGGAAACTCACCCGTGCTCAGCACTGTAACGAACCGAACGCCCCGTACCGAAACGGTTCAATACAAATACATGTATCGTTACACCCCTACTATATATATATATATATGTGTGTGTGTGTGTGTGTGTATGTGTATGTGTATGTGTATGTGTATGATATATATGTGTGTGTGTGTGTGTGTGTGTGTGTGGCACCTGACACACAGAAACACACAGACAGTCATACCAGTGTTTCCACATGGCTAACTGGTATCTCACAGCACTGAAACAAACAGGAAACATCTTCCTCACTGGCTCATTTGTTTCCAATACTTTCTCTCCACCTCACTTTCAGCATGAAGCCAACTTCACCATGATCCTCCCAAAAGTTTTAACCGACCCTTATATGCATAATGGCATCTGCACCTTCAAGCCACTAACCACAACGGACGCTCAGGAAAAGGACCTCATACTGGACTCCATTGCGTGGCCTGAAACAGCAGCTCTGGTTTCTTTGGAGCAGACCAGCGATCCTGCTCACAGCACCTTCACACTTCTCCCAAAGAAGGGAGGAGGACAGTGGCATGTAGGAGATCAGCTGGAGGTTATGATTAAAATGTACGACTACCGAGGCCAACCCAAACAATCTGGGGGGGACTTCTTAGTCAGCCGTCTACATAACCGGGAGCTTGGTGCAGGTGTGGCTGGGAAAATGGAGGATCACCTCAATGGCTCCTATTCTGCTGTGTTCTCTTTGCTCTGGGAGGGGAGCGCTGAGGTTGAGGTGATGTAAAACACTCAAGTTCAGTATTGTTATAAGTCTTTATTCAAATTGAACCTCATGCCCTCTCGAGGCCTGTAGGCTACTTGTTTTCTCAGTGAAAGCTCTGTTTCTCTATCCCATCAGGTGACACTGGTTCACCCTGGTGAGGCTGTGACCGTCCTGCAAAGACTGACCAGGGAACAGCAAGACAGGATTTACTTTCAAAGCACCTTCCGCTCAGGCTCGGTGTCTGAGAGGACCACCTGTAACATCTGTCTGCATCCGACCCAGCAGCCGCTGTGCAACTACACTGACCTCCAAACAAGTGAACCTTGGTTCTGCTACAAGCCAAAAAAGCTGAGCTGTGATACTAGGGTCATACACTCTAATGGAGGGTGGAGCAGAAATGTCAAGGCTAAGGAGGAGCAGCTTTTTCAAAGGTGAAGGAGTGGAGAGACACGTCGGACCGGCTTTTTGAATGACTTTACATCTTAACATCATGTGTTTGTTATTCAAAATTGTGTTTCTTTTTCTTTATTCTAACTATTGGTTGTATTATTCTATTTGTATTGTGTTTTGTGTGTTATTTGTTTGCTGCTGTGACACAGTCATTTCCCATCCTGGGATCAAGAAAGTGTATCTTCATTTTAGTCTTCTTCAATCTTAATTTGGAATACAGAAATATGTAAACCAGCACAAAAAGTAAGGAAATTTGTGTTTGGTAGATTATTTCTTTGTTGTGACAATGCTTCTCGGAAACAAATCTTATAGCGTTGCAAAGCCTGTTTATTACCCTTTTAAATGGTGTCACACTTGTAAGGAACATGCATTTGTGGGGTGAGCAGCAGAGCTAAGTATCTGGGTTGCGCCCATGAAAAATGTGACAAATCTTTTCAGTCAAACAGCTTATTCTGCCATTGACTGTTGTTTGGTGTTTGGTGGATTGGATGATTGAAATTTGAAGAAACAAGACATATTGGCAATTTAACAGTTTATTCATTTAACAAACAGGAGCCTCAGTAGCGTGTGGAAGAACCATACACAGCCACAACAGCCTGACACCTCCTCCTCATGCTGGTCACCAGCCTGGTCACACACTGCTGTGGGATGGCATCCCCTTCTTCAACCAGCATTTGTCGCAAGTCAGGCAACGTGGTTGTGTTGGTCACTCTGGCAGCAACAGCACGCTCAAGCTGATCCCACAAGTGTTCAATGGAGTTGAGGTCAGGACTGCTGGTAGGATGCTCACTCCCAAATGTTGGAGGTAGTCTCTGATAAACCTTGCTCTGTGGGGGCGAGTGTTGTAATCTTGGGGGATTAAGTTCAGTCCCAGACTGGAGATATGGGATTGCCACTGGTTGCAGAATCTCAATATCTCTGCATTGAGATTACCTCCAATGATGACAAGCCTTGTTTTTCCAGTGAGGGAGATACAAAAGAAAGGCCAGCAGCACTCGTGTCCTTCTCATTGTCTTTTATTACATACTGCGTCGGCGCTTAACATGCACAAACCGGTTTCGACAACGTCTTCCTGGCCTTTCTTTTGTTTCTTTAAGTTTATCTTTTGGCCGTGCACCTCTTTAGTTTGTTCCTGAGAGTTTTGTTGTGCGTGTTTTTCTTAGTTTTTTCCAGTGAGGGAGATGCCATCCCAGAGCAGTGTGTGACCAGGCTGGTGACCAGCATGAGGAGGAGGTGCCAGGCTGTTGTGGCTGTGTATTGTTCTTCCAATCCACACGCTACTTAGGTTCCTGTGTGTTAAATGAATAAATCATCCAATCCTCCAAATACCAAACAAGAGTCAATGGTAGAATAAGCTGTTTGACTTGGCAGAGAAGATTTAGCACATTTTTCATGGGCGCAACCAAGATACTTCTCACCCCACAAATGAATGTTCCTTACAAGTGTGGCACCATAAGGGTAATAAACAGGCTTTCCAACGCCATAAGATTTATTTCCAAGAAGCATTGTTCCAACAAAGAAATAATCTACCAAGCACAAATTTCCTTATATTTTGTGCCAAGTGTAGTATTACCTACAGCTAGTAGATGTGCATATTTAAAATGGATTTACAGTTTTTGAAGCAGCACAAATTAAGGAGTCTGCCGTAACCCATCTTATTATGTTCACTCTGTTTTCCATCAGTAAAGTCAACATGAAAGTCTCTATTAAGGCTTCAGGACCTGCCAGTGTCACTGTGTTGCCAAAACCAACAGGTAAAGCGGGATTTTTTAATGATCACTGTGGTTCTACTTGAAATATGCAACAGGTTGTTAGAGGTAAATCAGGCAGGAAGCTTTGTGCAAACAGAACCAATGTTTGCTTTTATGTGTGTTGGACATTGAGACAGAGGGAGCGAGATGGGCATGGGGAGGTTTAGAGACTGTTGGCTGATTTTGGTTCTAATTAGTGCTGGGAAATTAACAGCGTTAACGTGCTGCAATGAGAAAATTATTGCATGTTAATCTACTAACATTTTAGAAGTGTGCTTCACTGTCACTTAAAGGGATAGTTCACCCTAGAATGATATTTCGCTCATTATCTACTCACCCTCATGTGGACTAAGGGCTGGAAGAAGTTTCAGAGTCCTCCGTCCCTTCTCTGAGTTACAGGGGGTCTCGGCATAGCAGTGCATGTCCATATAACGGTTGTAAAGGGACATCAGAGCTCTTCGTAAAAAAACACACACAAAAAAACATCCAAATACCTCCATGCTGCTCGTATGTAATGTCCGTCTTGTGCTGAAGCCCCAAATTGCGTAATTGTCCCGAAAAAAATTAAATACCGTATTTCCTCTAATAGAGGCCGAGGCCTTTATTTACTTTAGCTGCCCAGGGGAACCGGCCTGTATTGGAGACCGGCTTATATTTGAGAGAGGCTATTATTTCTTCCTCTGTTTCATGCTGGTGCTCAAATTTGACAGTTACCGTGCTCAGTTTTCATTCTGCCTACAATTAATTATATTTTTTTACACATTACTGTAGCAGGTACCGCAACAGCAGCGATCAGCTGGACAGGATTAGGCTAATAAACGCTGGAGCACAAGTGACCAGTTTTGTCACAGATCGGGTAGCGTCGCAAATCGGGTAGTGACACGCCATGCTGCTAAAGCTCTCTTCGGTCGAGTTGTCAGTGACTGTTTCCTTGAAGCGTGGGTTCATGTGGCACTTTAGATCTAGCTACTGCCATCTGCTGGCACTTGTGGGTTACTGCATCCGTGTTTGGCCGCCTGAGACCAGTGCATCCACAGTGACTGAAATTCAGGTTTTTTCTGTTTGTTTGTTTTTTTCCCATTGACCCGGCCTGTATTTGGGGCCGGCCTTTATTTGTTAGTGTAAACCACGCCCCCGGCCATTATAACAGACCCGGCTATTAAATAGATACCGGCTACTATTAGAGGAAATACGGTAAGTCTATATTTTAAGCTTGTTTGTAGCGGAAGCTTCTCAAAGCTCCTCTTCCTGGTCCGTCCAAATCTCGCGTGATTTGCGCCGGCGTCAGTGTGGTTACTGCGAATCACGCGAGATTGTAAACAAGTGGTCCGCCAGCACGAGGCAAAACAATACAGGCGTGACAATATGTTGTCATGGTGATGTCGTATTGTTTACCTGACCCACGTTTTACCGTCTTTCTCTCATCTAATAAAATGACATCTGGTTGGTTTGCCAACAGCGTCATTCAGGTGCCTGACTGCACCTGAATGCAACATCAGTGCCTCCGTCCTTCCTCACACTACACAGTGGTGACAG